>NC_087234.1:6758776-7359731 GCF_034640455.1 Diachasmimorpha longicaudata | reverse complement strand
TGAGCCGCTTTAGCCGGGACTTGTCCATCCATGACGAGCCCTCCTACGCTCTCCCTGCCCCACTCTGCCGAAAAAAAAAAATTCTCTCCCTTTTTTTTTCTTTTTTTTTCGCTTTCCTACATGTTCGAGGACGATGGAGGTCGCTGACTAGGGGTTGGGATTTTGGGGTGGGATGAAAGTGACGAGGATGGCAGAGTGAGAGCGGGCGGAGGGGCGGTAGGGGTAGAGGGTGGTGAAATAAAAATGGAGGAGAGAGGTTGTATACAGAGATGGGAATTGTGTAATGGTGTAGCCTCACGCACAGTTGTGTGATGAAGTCTGTGGCTGGAGGGACGGGAGGGGGTGGTGAGGTTGAGTCGCACGTTACCTACCCACTCGCCGCCTAAATAGAGGCCCATCCCTTAAAGGAGAGGCGTTCGAAAACATTGTTAAAGGGGATGAAGGGATGATTCCGACTGCGCTATATCATTTCTCGAAATGGGAGAGAGAATTTTTTTATTATTTGGTAAAGGAGGGCTCCATCATTGCTCTCGTAATTGTCAAAAGGCAGAATAAGATGGATTTAAGTGAGTTTTCTCATGAAGAAAATCGCAACGCTCCAAAAATCTGAAAGATACTCTTTGAGTGTTATCTTTCAATTTTCATTCTCCTCAACCACAATTTTTCGTTTCTCCCTCACCTCCTAAGCAGATATTAAAATTTCAAATATCCCGATAAAATGGAAAACTAACGTTAAAAATTGTGAAAACTGCGTTTAAAGAGGACACGAGTTGGAGGAAAAAAAAAAGAAATATTGTTTTTCCATTCTTTTCGTTGTCGAAGGGATCACAAACGTGGGACGAGACAGCGCTAGATATATAACATCGCAGCACTGTTACCCAGTATGTGCCCGTTCGCAGTTTTATTTTCTGAAAAAATACATGAGAAGCCTCGCTCACAGCCACTGTGAGTAGACTTGTTTTTCCGAATTTTCTCTCATTTTATTTTTTTTTTCACTCCAGTTTTCCTCATTTTTTCCATCTCGTTTGATGAAAGTATCATTTCAAAAGATAAATAAACTATTTCATCTCGTATTGGGGAGGTTATCTATCCAATACTTTGAAAAATGAGCGGAAGAACTGAATTAAAATGGATTGAATATAATAGAAAAAATATTTTTCATATTTTTAATTTATTTACCATTATTATTTCGATAATAATGGGGTAATACGGGTTATCACTGAAATTTCATTCAACGGTAGTCGCCTGGACCGTACAAGTGTACAATCCATTTTGCCCCGCTTTTAAGAAAAAAAAAACAATTTCATCTCAGTATACATTGGAATTCGCCCTGACAATAGAAATCCACCTGTTAATTTATGAAAATTTATTCACTAAAAAATCTGCAAGTGTCTGCACTTATCATTCCGCATTGATAATACTCTCAATTTGTTTCGCCGTACCAATTACTCAGCCTAACAAATTGTCCCGATTTTTTGCCCCATTTTTTTTTCTGTTATTATTCTTTTCACAGTTTTTTTTGTTCGGTTGAATAATAAAATTGTCTTCGTGAAGTCAGGTTATGAAGACACTCAAAGCAAAAAAAAAATGACAAAACAGATTGATAACAGAATGACCGTCAATATAATTACGATAAGGGAAATTGAGGGGAGAAGTAATTGGGAGTGGAAGAAATTGCAAAAAATGGAGATAAGACAAAAAAAAAAATTGTGGCTGTCTGGTGGTTGTCTGGCATTGATAACCAGTGTTCCACGGAATCATTGGTGGGAAAATTTTTTACAATAATTAACACATGGTTCTACGTAGAAAATAATAGAAAAATGGAGTTTGAAAAAAATAATCATAAATTGATTTTATCAATTTTATTTTATTTTTTTTCCTTTTGATTTTTGATATCAGATAATTATCGTGTGCATGCAATCGATAGCGATTTTGCGAGATAATCGCCCCCATATCCACTGAATCGATTATTTTCTCTCATGCGAGCTCAAGTGAAGTAGTTAATGTAAAAAATATTTGTTGGAGTCAATGATGATTAATTCATGGAATTCGACGAATGAATTCGTCAATATGATTGTTAATCATCCAATTATACTTGATCAGGTTTAATTGAAAACATACATTTAATAAATGATCGGATTTATCAGAATTATCCAATATTTTTAAAATAATAAACCCATTAATAGATTTGATTACTGAAAAAACGATTCCCGTGGGTAATGAAAATAGTCGATCAATGCATTTATTACCGGCCGATAAAACATTTACGACGTTATATTGAAATGGAAATATTCACATCATGAGAGTTAATCAATAAGCAAGGGGTGGGTGAACCGTTTTCGATTCTTTAAATTCAAAATTTATTATGATAGCATATTTATCAGGAAAATAAGTGATTTTACGAGAAAATATCATTGTTTTATAGCTCATACAATTTCCTACAAAAAAGTTATTTGACATTTTTCCGTACGACTTGTTATTACTGAGATAATTATAAAATTATCTGAACATAATATCGCTTCTACTGAAATGTGAATTTTATACATCATTTGTATTTTCTTGATTATCTCAGAAACGGCTAATTTTGCAGAAAAATGTCAAAAAGTATTTTTATAGATTATGACATTGGTCATAAAAAAAACTTATGTAATATTGTCCTAAATCCACTTCACTAGGAGTTAACCACATATTTATCAAGATGTGAAAAGTGGCATCACTGCAAAATCATTTGACATTGACAAATAATTGAATAAAAAATTATTATTGAACATTCTGGGTAGTAGAGGCTTGGTGATATCAGTGGTGGTACTTTGGATTTGTTATCCCCCGGGGGCAATTGGGTACACTAGCAGTCCCTTCTGGTGTCTATCTACAACCCTCCGGAAGGAATCTGTTTTATCTTCCGCCGGTTGGGGGTGCATAAACACGTGACACCCCAGAAATTCATCCCTTAGTTGAGGCGTGACCCAGGGGTGATAATCCCGCAGGTTTCTTGACCGACGGATTATTTATTCAATTTTATTTATGTAAAAAATCCTTGAATTTCGTTCTCTATAATTTTTTATAAATATATAAAAAAAGTTTTCAGCCAGAAACGAGTTCATCCACTCCTTCTTATTGATTAACTCGCATAACGCCAACATTTCCATGTCCACGTGACATCGTAAAGGCTTCATCGGCCGGAGATAAATACACTGATCAACTGTTTTCATTACCTTCGCGACTCGTTTTTTTAGCAATCAAATCTATTAACGCATTGATTATTTCGGAATTGTCGACTAATTCCACCGATTTTATTGATCCATCAAATAAATCCATTAAAAGTAGTCAAGTATCTCCATCGGAAAATGAAATCAAAATCAAATTCGCATCAAACAATTACTCCTGTCCCTAATTACTCCATAATTATCAATTATGAAATAAACAAAATCACCGTAAAAAAAATTCCCAATATTTCGATTTCTCTTTCACATTCAAACCAATTTACCCCCACAACCCCATCCACCGTAAATTCCGAAAAATATTTTTCTCGAAAATCCCACGTCACTCTCTCACCATCGAAAATAGTCATTTTTTTATGACGCAATAAAATTACCATTCTCTCCAACATTGTTATTACCCGAGGATCGAAGTTCTGCAATAAAAAAAGTGATGCAAAAGGTGGTGAAAAAAAAACCGGTAAAATCCACGTCAAACACCGAAGGAAAAAAAAAAAGAATCCCAACCGAGTGATAAAGACAGGTGAGAGGCAAATAAACAGGCACGATACGTACGTTATGGGTTAGACTCGGGTTCAATGCCGATACGTTGATTGATAGGTAACTTATAACCTTACTTTGCATCGTAGATTACGCATCATACGGTTCAACAGTTATATTGGTTACATGTGATAATAATATATTAATTTTTTTTTCACTCGTTAGTATTTTTTTTCTCTCATCTCGGGCGGTGAAATTGCATGAATTACCTGGGGGGGTCAGGACGAGTGATCCGTCGTACCCCATGCGCTGTTTATTTAGCACAAATTACGTGCGATTTGTTTTGCATGGTGGGGCGGGGAGGAGGTAAACTCATCTAAGACTATTACGAATTGCAAATAAGTCATTCCACTCGGTAATATTCGTGATGGGTCTTTAAAAGATGTGTATCCTTGCACCTTGGGGCGAATATTCCTTGAACTATGCCAATGATGTCGATTCAATTACGTTGAGTAATCGTACGACGTGTGGTGACACACAAATCATTATTTTATGTTCTTTTTTTTTTTTTGTTGATTTCACAGAGACGCTGTGATTAATTAATCGAATGTTGAAGTGCTATTGCTATCCATCACATCATTACAATTATTCTGGCATTATTGGAGGGGGAGGGGCGAAAAATTTTTTGGATGTCTTTGAATAGAGTTGAAAATAAATTTAGCGGGGATCCGCAAATTTTTGGAGAGTGATGGGCCGCCACGGGGAATTTAATGAAATTCATGTGCATGTAGAATGGATGGCGATGGGCATTAAAATTTGACAAGGCAAGATTAAATACAATTGCGCCATTAAACGCTAGCTGATGAAAAATTTATAGCCTGAAGATGCGTTACCTTGAATCAACACATTTGAGATGTAGACATTTATAGTTATCTGACGTTGAGTCGTGCACATTATCAATCGAATAGTTCCATAAATGTGCACGTGCACAGGCTGGAGAGTTCTCCGGGGTTTCATTCACATTGACTTTTATTATTAATTCAGTCTTATCGAAAAGAGATATAATATTTTGATTTGTGAAATTTTGCGATCGAAGACATTATCAATGATTTTTGGGTGATTATTCAACAGCTTTCTGCAGTGAAATGTGCGTAATAACTCCCGAAAAATAGAGAAATTCCCATTAATCCAGATTTGCCGTAAATCTTCAGTTGCTAGCGCGAGAGGGAGAGCGGAGGGAGAGAGTGAAGAGAAAAGAATGTCTTCCGGCAGCCGGAACCGGGCGCGACAAGTCGGGAGGGAATCCCCGAATTTTTCTCCAAAAATTTTCCCAAGACGCATGACTCTGACTCTCTATTAAAACCAACTCTATCTTATTTTCAAAAGATAGTGAACAAGTCTTGGCAATGAAATGGAAGAGATTTTCAAACAATACAATGATAACGTAATTTATATTGATAGCGTTGCTTCGAGCTTGAATTAAAAATTTACTGATAAATCGCGGAGGCTGTAAGAAATCGGGACAGTGGAGGTTACGGTAAAGTTAGAGAATCCTTCAAAATTCACCAACTTCCCCCAAATTCCTTGGACATCCCTCTTCCATATTCACATGATACAGTCAATCCCCTAAAAAATCCAACCCAAACATTTTTTTACCAAAGTCAGATATCCCGAATAGAGAACAAAAATTACCGAATGCAACAACTGACCGAATTCTCCCTCTTACCCTTCGCTCCTCCACCGGTGTGGGGAGCAAACGATTTTCAAGTCAGAAACATTTCAAAAGGTATCGCAAAATCCTTCAGAGGTGAAGCCGACGCTCAAAAATTCCATGCGGTATTCTTTTGTATCCCCACCCCATCTCCCCACAACTTGTCTCCAATGCCCCCTTTTTGTCTCCATCCCTCTCCTCCTCTAGCCCCCCCGCACCTCCGTCAATTCTCCTTTTTCTCATTCATTTCTCTCTTTTGTTTTTTACATATTTTTTTGTTTTTCCGTTCATGTGTATCTGTATGTGCGCAGGGGCTCTGGGGGCGAAGAGGGGCAGAAGGGAGAAAGGGAGGAGAATGAGTGAGACAAAGAGGGTGAAAGAGACGTGGAGAAAAATTCAGTAGCCAGTTTTGCCTTTTTATGCCACACGCAGTTAGCAATGGTGAGTGGGGGGAGGATGGGGGGGGGGCAGCGAAGAGAGGGGGAGTTGTCCCCCTTTTACTCGTTCAATGGGTAGAGGTTCTAGCCCTTTCTTCTTTTCCGCCTTTAACCCTGTTTCTTGTTGGAAACGTTTTTGGGAGACAAGTTCGTATCAAAAAGTTACAGTGGGGCATCAATCTCTCGTCAAACATGGGACTAGTAGCGCAGAAATGCCAATCTGTGGAATTTAGGGGGTAGAAGGGGATGGGTTTTGTCAACTCGGCGCCGACGATATAGCAGTGTCTTTGGTGGTAGGAATTCTGTTGCAGGGAAAATTTTTTCTAGTGATTAGTTAGTTTTTTAAAATTGTTGGTAAATAAACTTATTTCATTCAAGTAAATAATTTTTTTTGTGATCTTTCGATACCATATACAAGTGAAAAATGCCGTCTGGGTCAGACGTTTGTAAACACCTGATAATTTTTGCATAATTGTCACCTTATTGTTTTTTGAAAATTATTCCAACGAGATATGTCTTGAATTTTCGCTGAAATAACTGAATGAAAAAATACCCAAAATTTCAATCCACCCGTATAATCCCCCCAGAATCGGAAAAACACATCTGACAAGATACATCCACCGACCCGACTCATTCCTCCCTCCAACAAATATCCCCTGACGTTGTGCTGCTAATGATGATGACACTCTCATTTTCTCCGGGTCATTTTTCAAAAAGGACCAACTCTCAACACACACACACACATTTACTCCAACATTTTACGTGAAAGAGAAGAAGATAAAAATAAGAAAAGGAGGAAAAGAAGAACTGGGGTGGGGATGGGGCAACAGTTAGGAGAAACGTCCCTTTCCCTGTATATATACATACGTACAAGGCAGAAGCTAATGTCCGTAACGGCTCCCGAACCATTAGAGCGAAAGAAGTGAGAGGGACTGGGAGAGGAAGAGGGAGACAGATAACTGGATGATCACTCGGTCTCCCTATCTTTTTCGGTTAAAACCCCACGGTCCAATGCAAGATCTTAATCACACGCAAGATATGATTATGATGAAGCAATTTTTACGGGGCCTCAACTCGTTTTCTTCACCCCTCCTAATCTATACCCCAGCCCACCCCCATTCCTCCAACTATCCACCAACCCCCGCAAATCACACATCACGTGAGCGAGAAATTAATAAATCGTTTGATAACCGAGCTTTAGTCATTTTTACTAATCACTTCGATGATTTTTACCCCTCCAAATTCTTTAACTGAGATGGATTTTTTGTTAATGGTAAATAAAATTGTTCACGATGAGACCCGACTATTTTTCCTGCTTTATCTCTCTCTGTCTCTCGCCGATCCTTATTAATTATGTGAGAAGTAAGAAAACCCCTTTGTTCGGGTTGAGGGTGAAAGTCAGCCCCAAAGAGACGCCACCCCCTGTCGCGTCCGGAAGTTGACGAACATCTATCTTTCCCTGCTTTCCTACCCCTCCCACCTCCCTCTCTTCCCTAGTCTGTATCTAGGTTCTTGGACTTCCGCTTCACGAGGAGGAAGAATCCTAGACAACTGATACATACAAATGTGAGAGAATTCAGTGGTGAATTTGTCAGAAGAGATTATGCACATAATCGAGTTAATTCATTCTGACGAAAGTAAAGTTGAATTATCGTCGGAGAAGTCGGAAAGTTGGCTTGATGGATAGCTAGACACAATATGGTGGTACATTTGGCCATAACAAAATTAATTCAAGATCAAACGGAAGCTGTTGGGGCAGAACAGGTTGTCATATTGTTTTTCCAGAAGAAATTTCCCCGGCTATCGAACGGACATAATTTCATTTACCTCCTGCGCACCTCGTGCAGGAGCTACCCTGAAAAATCTATAAAATTCCAAGGAATTTTCTTACTCTCGTGAACAGCAGACCCTTGGGCATTGAATTAAATAATTAGGCATAAACCATTTAAATAATTGACAATGTTGACAAAAGACCTAGTGAGTTAACGCGATTCATAATTCAATTAATTCGCTACGTATGATGAATAATTAATGATTAAATATAACAGGACAGTACTTATGCTTGGGAGAATTACCGACGGGGGGTCAAGCTCGTACGGGATCTCTCTTTCAACAGGATCAACCCCTCGTGTGTTCTGTGAATTAACGACATGGAGTCATACGTGATCCTCACAGAGGTAGACTTCCGTATTCGCTTGACATAAAACGAAGACTTCAGAATGGTTTAAGCCATTCTAAATTGTCAATAATAAATGAAAACTATTTAAAAAATGATAATTCATTAAGATGGAAGTGACAGCCTCGAAAAGAATCGCCTTTGAATGAACACCGAGCGGATTTAATGAAATTTCAGAAATTAGATAGAAAATACTGAGCAATTTACTTGTAGAAATCCTAATTGATCAATTAAAATTATGAAATTGCCGCTGTCTTGGGCATTTGTTAGAGCAGTTAGCAGTTGATTCAATTATTGAGTGATTTGGGATTAGTGGCCTGAAAAATGTCAACATCGAGATTGAATAAGTATTTCGAAATATATACTTGGCCCATGCACTACCGCATATCTACATAATTCCAGTGATTTTGCAAGGTAAATTTATATCGACGATTAATGCCAATTACGCGCGGGCATAATTTATTACCGACCACGTCAAATAACATTTCGACCCATTTAAATTTATTATTGTCAATAAAAAATGGTGTAAATGTGAGTTATTAAAAAAAGTGCAAAAAATCATTGCCACGAGAGGTCTTCTAAGGCTTTTTTTTTCACAATTTGTGAATAAACGACAATTATTAACCCGGTGACCCGGTACGTTTGCACGAGTTTCTGGATCTCATGAATAATCATTATACGGATGATTGAAATTCAATACTTATGAAAAATAGAAAGATATATTTAAATGATAGTTTTTGCCATTGCATGCAGAAAAACTCGTTGAAAATAAATTAATGATTCTGGCGCCATGAGACTGCTAGATAAATACTGGATTTCGTTTTCACGAGTACAAACCTCGTATTTTCAATTAAGTTCCCAAGTCATTAGAATATATTTATGTCTAAATAAATATCTGAAAATTATAGCCAAAAAAATTGCCGAACCTTCCCGCCATCTTTTGAAAAATCATCTGAAAATTGTCTAAACATTATCTCAAATATGTTTGAACAACCCTGACTGAAAATCTCCATTTCTGATAACCAGAAGACCCTCGGGAACCTCAACCATTTGCCACCGGAAATCCCTCCGCCCTCTTCTGCCCCTCGACTAACCACAAAAAATCATCTAAAACCAGATGACTCATTGTCAACCCCACGGGAGGCCACCTAATGTCTTTGAAACGTGCAGTAGGATCGCGTGCACGCTCTGGGCGGGTTTACAAACAAAAAATAAAAAAATAAACCCTAAGGCGACTACGAGGTCCAAGGACTCGCGCGGCTGTTACCGAGAAAAATCTCACCGACACGCTGAAGATAATCGGATCTTAAGGTACCTCGTCGAGACAGGGGGGAGGTAGCACTGATGGCGAATACTCCTGATGGTAAAGGTAAGACAGGAGGTGCGAGAGGGGGGGAATGTAACGATTGAGATCGCGAGTGAGAGAGAGAGAGAAAGAGAGAGATGAATGAGACCTTGAGATTGTAGGAAGCTGAGGTGATGCTCTTGTCGAGTGATATTGGAGGTGCGTGTGTGGTGCTTCATCATGGATCATCTCCATTTCTCCCTCCTGAATTTTTTTTGTCATCGCTGTTAATGATTTCATTTTCTTATTTTCATCTGCCCTGATGGACAGATTTATTTATGTCAGGGGAGATGATGAATTTTATCGCTTGAATAATTATCTCTGTGATTATATTTCAATTTATTGAAACATGAAGAAATGGAAAAATCATGTACTCATGGATCATTGATCTCATTGGTGAACCTGCCAATGTAATTCAAGATCAAATTCACACACAACAGCCATTGTTACAATTTTATCGTTATTTCATTTGTTAATCATCTTCAATTCACTCATCAAGGCCACTTTGAAATAATATTCGACGACAATACGTCAGCGACATATCCAAGATACCAATCGTTGGCTGTATTAAGGGGTCGAGTCACTCACCTGCCAGACGTTTGTCCCGGCAACACAAGTAACATGAATAAAATACAATTTCCATTTGGAAAATTACGCCCTCGAATAGCCATGGAAATTTCCACTTATAAAATCTATTTTCGGAAATAATGAAACGTGAATTCCGTCACTCATCCCTCTGTCAACAAGAGGCTACTCCCACCATCCATTTCCATATAACAATTTATGAATTTCAATAAAGAAAAAGACGCGGAATTAAATTCCGTAGAAATAACTAGCCCACATAATCATTTTCCATTTTATTATGCAAAAATTCTGATCGTTTCACTTATCATAAATTAATTATGTATCGAGCTATGAGAACCGTCCTCATCACCCGTCATCCACAGAATTCTTTACGTGTTGCATACGAGTGCCTCATTGCACTTGTTGCATTGAATAAACATGATACGAGTAACTGATTGAAACCGAGAAAGACAGAGAGAGAGAGAGTGGGGACAAATACAGATGATCATCTGGTTTAATGGGCCGTAACGTAACACCAGAAAAGTCATAACCACATCCATCATGAAAAAAACATCAACATGAAATAAGGAATAATTTCACCTTCCATATCAATCACAAGTACCAACCGCCATTGCTAATGAAAGAAAAAATCCCGAGAATTGTGGATGAAGCCTGTGTCATTGTGTAGATGAGAAAATTTCCGACTCTGCTTATGATCCATGAGCCTAATTACTTCAATTATATATATGTATTCAAATAATCACGAAAAACTGAAAGAAACAGGGCCTAAACAATAGAAAATCCCTAACCAGTGGATACAAGATTCAATTCGACATGCTTAGAAAAAATTGCGCCCCGAAAAAAAAAAGAGTTTACTGCCGAGGCCCAAAAAATTCAAGTATCAGTCCCAATAGATCATAAAATTCTTTTTACAAATTCCGTCATATCTCCGAAGCTATTCAACCAAAACGGATCGTCACATTCCTTTTTTCAGTTAAAATTTCCTTGGCTTTCTAACGCCGTGACCTATTTTGCCCCAGTACATCTTCGTCCCGCCATTAATTAAAAAAATCCCTCGAACCTAACGGATTTCGACTAATTTCAAGTGACACGGAAGAGAAGAATGCCTGATAATGATACACCCAATCCCTCCTATTTTTTTCTTTCAACCACTTTTTTTTTTCTTTTTTTTTTTTCATCAGGTAACACCAGCACATGGCATAGATGCGGTTTCTCAGAAGCGGAAGTAACAAAGTATGATTGTTGGCCGACGGGCGCGAGAGGTAAGTTGAATGGTCATCTTGCGGTTTTTCAATGGAAATCCATCATCTTTTACCTGCGAATCGTTCTTTGCTCCAGTTTTATTTGTGCAAAAGAATCACTTGAACAAATAATTTCTCGATACAAGTGTTTTTCAATTATCCAGAGCTTGTTTGCTATAAACATTGTAGTTTTCTCAATTTTAAAAGTTAACTATTTTATCTCACGATACCAAACACACGCTGCGGGTGACAGATTTTAGAGAGATCAATAGTTATCGATTTTAAATGATAGTTAACCCGCATATGAGGTGGACGTCATATCGATTAGTTTTTGTGTAGCGTACAACTCGCAGGTTCGATAATTTTTATAATACCTGAATAATCCCATTATCAATATAGATTATTTACGGGAAAAGACATGTTTAATTATCTGCAATAGATATATCATAGCCCGGAGTGTTTAATCTCATGAAAAAAAAAGTCTGAAGTAGAAACAATAAATGGAGGAAAGAGAATAAAAATATTCTCAGCATCTCCATTCACCGGATGTAATGAGGTCCTCACCACCAGGAGGCATGAATGAACGCGGAGAAGGTGGAAAGAGATGAATGGAGATGAAATGAAGGAGGGAGGGGGTGTAATAATGGGATTATTTGAGGTAGAAGGGGGAAGGGGATGTGCAGGATATTGGAAATACTTGACGGTGGTGAACATGGGCTACTTAGACTGACTGCGGGTTTGGGAGGGATAATTAGAGGTGTTCTGGGCGGACAATAAAATTAAACTGCTGATGATGGTACATTCAATTTTTGAGTAGGGAGTTCATTAGAGGGGTTGGGTCAATCTTCCACTCATTTCTCCCATATTTTACCAACCATCTTTCTCCATTATTTTCTAATAATTTATGACGATCGTTCATAAAGAATTGGATAACGGAATGAATTTCTAATTTCATCTATCGTATAATCAATTAATCTGGACTAGATGTTAAAAGAAATTAAAGAGTTAATACCGGTAAATTATCTGATTGTTGTTTTTAAACTGATATTTTTTCTAATAAATATTGCAACAATATCGTTAGTCGTGCTTCTCAACGGAAATTTCCCGTGCTATCCAATGATGTAACCCATCCTCCCCCTTCTTTGACATCAAGCATTGTTATTTTTTTTTTTATATAATAGGAATGAAATAATTTTGTTCTTTCCTTGTTGTGTAATTGGAATTTTTGACTTAAGAAATTAGTCACAATCGAGAATTTATCTTACAATCATTGCAAAATCATTCCAGACGGACTTGATGAATATTGAAAAATGAAGTAACTGGTGGCAACACTAATCGAGAACAAGTTATTTAATGACAGAATTTTTCTCGGGACCAAGAATTTTGTTCGCAGGCTCTATAAATCCTGTATTTAGGATAGAAAATGATATTTTTACTGAATAATTCATTAATTTTCCATAATAAATTTAAATGGCGTTATCTCTCAAGATGATAGAGACGGATCAAGATATTTTTAAGATAATGAGGCAAAATGCCTGCCGCAAGTGAGGAAAAAAATCTTAAAATCCACGAACAATAACCCTCCAACCATTAATAATCTGAAAAATTTATCATCCCAACCTAAACAATTGTTCCATTCCACCCGTTACCCATCAATTCATCCCAAAAACTCATACAAACGTGAGTGAAAGGCAAGTCGCCGTCGGGTCTGGGTGTTATTTTTTGTGTCATTTCTCGACGTCATTGGCAGATCCGAACTACTCTTCTCTCCACCCTAAACTTCTGGTGGCCAGGATCCGTGTCATGTCTATCTTCTTGGCTTTCTGGCTTCCGCCCCCCTCCCTCCCCCCACCCTCTTTTATTCACTACCACAATTCAGCCAGACGTGATCACGTCTCTACCCTTCATTTTCTTTTCTCTCATCGTAACCAAGAAAAGTCACACCATCTCGTCAGCTGACAGTTTCTTGATTAATACAATCCTTAATGCCAGAACAGCCCTAACGTCTCATTTTTTTTACCCCCATACTTTCCCATGATTGCGCGAGTGGTGCGTTATATTTATTACATGTGAGAAGATGGTCATTTTGAGACATTCACGCGTTTAGTCTGATGTTTTATGAAATTGTAATGAACCTGACGACCACTTTTAGATAGACAAGCCAAGTTGAACTAAGAATTATTCAGAAGATGAAGAATTCAGTCTCATCCTAGTCAATGTTAAATTTCCAAATGAGCAAAAATTCAAAAAACAAGAATAAGGAAAAAAAGCAGCTCAACTATCTCCGTGATATGACATCAATGATCAGTGCACTCTAACCGTCGGGGAAAGTACCCAACAATCATGTTCTCCAACGTTGCAGCGCACGTGGTTGCGTCTTATCAAAAACTTGGGATAAAAAAAAAACTGACAAGGTTGTTGTACCCAATGACCCAGACTCCCCTGACCCCGAAATCACATCAAGGCCAGACAATCACAATTAATTTAATTCCATAATTTTGTGACAAATCTGTCAATAAATCGAAAATGAAACAGAACGAAGAACGGATAACAACGAAGATTTTCAAAATTTCGATGGCGATTTTCCAACTATGTGGACTGACCAAGACAATGCTATGACTACTGGAATTTCAGTAGTCAAAGCTGAAGTGACATTTCGATGAGTCCAGTAGCCAATCCTCCAATAAAGGAGATTCATCGTCTGCAAGATACAGAAGCCTCTGCAAGACAGTTATGACTTGGACCCGTCAGTCGTTTTGTGATGCTCCATAACCTCAAAACTCTTTTTCTTTTATTGCCCCTCCTCTCCCTCTCACAAGTGCTGATGCGGAAGGTGAATCTCATGTCCTCCTGCTTCTTTTTCCCCGCAAAACGCCTCTTGATTCCATATTCCTCTCTCTCTCCCTCTTCTCCAGTCCACCCCCCTCCGTACGATTTTTAATATTTTTTTTTTCCAGAACGGACGCCGACGCCGCGTGGGCTCGTTTCATTTTTTTACTCCTTTTTTTTTTGTCTTCATCTTCTTCTTCTTCTTTTTCGTCTCATTTTGCCGCAACGATCGCCCGCAATAGAAAGAGGGAGAACATGAGGAAAGGGGGGGTAGAGGGAACAGAACAGCAGCAGAACAAGACAGAGATGATGATACCTACTCATGAAAGGATGCCGACGCTACCGTACGGTAGCCCTTTCCCCCTTCTCCCCCTCTCTCACCCCTCACCCCTCTGTATATACTCGAGCGACTGTACCCAATTATTCTGGCGTGCTATACTAATGCCATGGACCCCCAGTATCCCGGCTTATTCGTTTACTTGATCTCCTTTTAACTGCCTTCTGAATTATTGGATCATCTTGAGAAAGCGAAAGATTATATTTCACTATATTGATAGACCTGATTGGGTTGTATCAGCCATACAAGCCCTCAAGGATTTCATCACTTTTACTACTGCACTGATTTTTATACCTCAAAGTCAAGTCTTCAGATGTTTAAAAATATTAGAAATATAAAAAAAAAAAATATTTTGGTTGAAAACTATCACTCGAGGGTTAAACATCGTACCCGATAACTCTCGTAATTGTTATAAGAAAGAAGCCTATGTATTACTATGATTAATCATCATTGGCTGTACACTTCCGGAGAAAAACCAAAAAAGTGTAAATACCTCGTAGGATACGATGATTTTCTGATGCACATTTTTTTGAAAATTTTTTGTTTGTGCCTTCGCAATACCTGAAGTAGACCTTGAACAGTTGATTAAAGGTGTCTGCGCCATTGCATTTTAAATAGCATCGTTTATACGACCCGAAATGAACCCAAAAAAAAAAACTAAGAAAATCAGCGAGCAGTTCTTAATGGAGTCGTAACTCCTTGAGAGCTGAGAAACCCCGGGCAAACAGCCGCCGTCGCGTAACTGCGTATACACGCTCAAGAGAAAAAGGAGCGGCATTGGCATCACCCGGATGGTCGAGATATGAGTTGAGTTTTGCAAGATGATGCATATGGGATACCGCCTACATATGTCCGACAATGAATCCCACTGTCTGAGCTCAGTGAAAAAGTAAAAAATAATTTATTCCTAAACTGCAATCGTGAATTTCGACCAGACGAATGCTTCATGCGTGATGTTACAGGGGCTTTTGGGAACAAATGGAACCCTATTTCCGATAAAAATTATATTTATAGAAATCGACCTATCAGACTGTTGCAAAAAAATTTCCTATAATTCTCCAAAAAAAAATGTCAAATTTGATTTAAGGAATAAAAAAAATGAAAAAAAAATTCTTGAGTTGCCAGGATTGGTTGAAGAAAATCCTAAGAACAGATTTATCAAGAAGATGACCTATAGATCGGCTATTCCCGCCATATTCTCTTGGAAAAAATACCATGACATGGTGCATGAAATCGGTAGCATCTTTCGCTTTCCAACGAATCACCGATAAACGCAATCGCTCCAACCGTTCCCGAAATATTCGAGGTTAGAGCCATTGATTACTAGAATCAACAGAGACCCCGAGCTTCCGAAAATCCCATATCGTGACTGTATCCCATTAAATCCCGGATTTATCCCTGAGAAGGAAGTGTTCAAAATACTTCATCTATAAATAGAAATTACAGAACTGAAAAAAAAAGAGTCCCAAATATTACAAAACTACGTATCCCCTATCATCTCGAACAAACGCATTGAGTCATCCATCACGAACACACTCTCATCAGCGGAGAGAAATAATAATCTAGACACCAGTAACCGAACGTCTCGTTAAAAAAAAAACGATTAAAAGAACGAAATGAGAGATAAACTGGTTCCTTCGGGCCATTCAAAGTTCTCTCGCATGACCTTTTGCAGCTTCCCCTCATTTTTCATTATATTACGCTGCCTCAAATACGCCCCATCCCTAATTTATTCACTAAAAATAAATACGATAAATAATCGCGTAGATTACTCTATCGATCAATATTGAAATCGCAATAATCGATCAATTGCCAGTTGATGGAGTGAATAAATCTCCTGGCGGTGCTGTAAAGATGTTATTAATTGCCCGGTAGTTTTTGAAAGTATCGGACAGGTGTAATCAGTGATGAATTTTTTTTATTCATTGCTGGAGGAGACGGAAATGTTCGTGAAGATCATGACCCTGGGGCAAGGAGCCGCTCTCACTGGGGTCCAGACCCAAATTCTTCAATTGACAGGACGCCTAGCGCCACGTTACGGCAACTCCTTCAACTTTTAGGCAAAAATCAAAATTGGAAATACTTCGATGGTACAATAACTCAGATCGACGAAGAAATTGATGAGTTATCGTTAATGGCTCTCGGATGGAATTTATCTTGAGAGGTGTTCAAGATATGAAAAAAAATTCTACGGCTAAAAGTGTTCACCCTGTCGTACTTAATTTGTTTTTATCTTAAGTATTTTTTATCTCTCTCCAATTGGGAGAAATTCTTGCGGATCGCTTTTTTTTTAAATTCCTAAGTTACCGATTTCAGGGGATAACTGGATGTCGAGAGGAATGAATTTAGCAGTCAATTTATTTGGTCAGTAAAAGTCTTAAAGATATTTTTAAAAAATGGCAACTTTGGAAGAGAAAGTCTATAGAAAGAAAATAATTAATATTTAGAGAATGCGATGAAAAGTGAAAATGAACTATTCATGACAGTATCAAGCTCGCAAGAGAAATGAAATCCGTGCTGCAGATTCGTGCAGCATGAAATCAACAGCATCTCAGAATACCCAAGAATGTTAAAACGGCATTTAGATAGATGACGCAAAATAGGGTGTACCATACCTCCAACTTATCCGATATAAATTCTCAAACAAGATGCCGATATAGAAGCAACAACCAATATCGCAACGTATCAATGGACACATCGAATATCAGCTTAATCTTTCCTCCCTTATCTGTAATCTTAAACAAGTACGTTCTGACCACAGCCATGGAATTCTTTTTTTTTTTTTTTCATTCTACCTCTTTTAATTCTCTTTTGAACTTTGCGGTGTGAGGTAGCTTATGCCCCATGGTTTTAAATCCAATGGGGATATTAAACTAAACCACCGAGAGATGCTACAACGAAGATTACACCAGCGTTCGGGTTTACAACTGACACTTAACAGGGCCCAATTAAACCCCCATTACACGATTAATTATCTAATTAATTTATATACCTCTGTTAACAGTCTCCTGAATGTTAAAATCATTTTTGCGGATCTTTAGAAGGCGTTTATACGGAAATTATTGACGGTGGAGGAAAAGTTTATGATAGAAAAATATTTGTTCCTGATAGACGAATAAATCGAATAAAATAATTTTCCAAAAACAATTATGTTTTTTTATTTTTACCCCTTCATTCCTGAGACTTGAATATCGGGTCTTAAATATTATTTTAAATTTCGCAAACCAATTCCTATAAAAATCCTCGAATAATCCGACTGTGCCCCGACTGCGTGCAAATGTTCTAAACATTTCCCATCAAGTTGATTCCCCTCTCGGAACTCCTGTGTACCCCACCATTTCCGTGAAAATGAATTTAAAACAATATAATCCAAGCAATTACAGCTGAAACGAAGCAACCAAGTGGCAGAAGTAGTTGCTAAGAAGCTGAAGTAAAAGAAGTCCTCGGCGATGAGAGAGACAGCCAGAGAGGGGCATGAAAAAACGAGCAACAAATGATAAAAAAAAAAGGAAAAAAAAAGAAAAAGAGGCGGAAAAAAAGGTGAGTCGGCGCGCGGGCATCCGGCCGTGGTTAAAGACCTAAGTGACAGCTAAAGTAATGCGAGGAGGGCGCGCAAGGAGTACCACAAGTGGAGGTAGCCAACGTTACCAGTGCTTTCCTACAGCAAAAGATACGTGTATGTAACCACTGGGGTACATACACGTCTCCCCTTTACCCCCCCCATCACTGTTCTCGACCAACTCTTTCCACGATCGAGATCTCGAACGGTAAGGAACATCCAGTATTATGCCATTTCCCACACATCACTCGTATGCCTTTGCACTTGGTGAACCCTAGCACTGATAATCGTCGACTTTAGAAAGCATGGAGTCCCTGAAACTACGTTTCCGGTTGGTGAATGGTTTTTTTTAATTCAGATATGATCAGATGGACTCAGTCTCCTCCTCCAGTCAGCTCAGTCAATCGCAAATTAACGGGGAATGCTGGTACCAGGTGAATTGTCATGGACAATCAGATGTTGTCCCTGTTTGAAATTTCATTGCAAACGATTCTAAATGTTGATGGTATTTTAAATGAGAATGGCTGATGGAGGGAGGACAGGTGAAGCTGTCAACGATAATCGGTTTGATGGTCATCAGAAGTCGGTGTTATTGTTGGCTGTGGACTGGCATTGGGAGTTGTTGGGACACGAATTATTCTTCGGCATGACGAATGGCCCTAGATCTGATTTCTTTTAAATTGGTAGAATCGAGGGGATAGTGGTAGCCAACAGCTTGAAATATTTTTTTTCCTTTTTGCTGATCAAATTTTTGGCCGTAATACCGATTATTTAGCTTGTATAAATAAACATCAGCCCCAAATTACCAAATCCTCGACTAAGCTGAAATTCGGAAAATTTCAATAATTCCCACTCTAATCCTGGGACCACCCAAACACCTATAAAATATTCATCAAAACCCACCCAAAAAACCTACCCCCCGATCTCATTTGAAAATTAAATCTCATTTCCAATTCCAGACTCCTACATCGAACAACTTCACATTTTCCCAGACGCCTCATCTCAAACTCGGAGATGCCCTCAACTCTCCCCCTCACCCTCCACCACTACTACCACCACCACCACCACCACCACCACCACTCGATCCCTCATTCTGGCTAGTTCGCTGGCACGACTGTGCCACCACTCACCCCAGGATGGAACACAGCGCAATGCCACCTGGTAGCTTTTTGCTACCTCTCCTTCACTGCACTTCAGATATTGTTTTTGCTCTGTTACCTATACTGCGCCAACGCCGGGCTATTCCCCACCCCCTGAGCCACCTCATCGCAACTCACCTCTACCTCATTCGCCACCAGTTGACGCCCCACTTCCGGTACCAGGAGGTACAACCAATCCTCATCTACCGATTTGCCACGCCCTACCACCTACGCGCACCTGACCGACTGCCACGCCCTCTCTCAGTTAGTCGTACTCGCCGGGCCAAAGTCGGGTTAAACCACTGGTGAATTGTTCAAATCATGATTTTTTTTTCCCCCCTTTTTTTTTTTTGGTTTTTGTCTGCTACAACCATTTTGCAGGCGCTTTTGTCTTTCGAGATTCCAGCCAATCGGTTCGTGGATAAGTGGCTATGGCCACCCCCTTTCTGCTGGGGGTAGGTTGATACCTGAGTGGGAGGAGGGGAGGTTCGCTTCAAGTTTTGTGGGGGATTTTTTTTAGGATTTTCGCACCGGTTTTGTTTCTCCATAGGGATTAACTTTTCGAGGGGTTTCAGGGCCGAGAGGTAAAGTTTTCAAAGTTCAAAAGAATTTTTTTCTCAAATGAAAAAGACAATTAATAAAAATCAATGATTTACAATTTCATAATTAAATAATTATATCTTTTTTGTTAGTCTATTCTTTTACCTTATACTTTCCAATAATTCAACAAAAATTGAGTAAACTTCTTTTTTTTACCTTTGGATTTTGATTCAAAAAATGATTGAGAAAAAAAATTCGTCATTTTTTCAACCAGTTTATCTCCATAATTTTCAACTAGAAAAAATGTAATATCATAGCATTACGTTTAGATTACATTATCTTGATTCTCATGAACTTGAAATACTGCACTTGGTCATCAAAAGAAGTAAAAAAACGTTGATTGAAAATAAAAGTCGAAAAGTGTGAGTGAGTGGTCTTGTTTTAGTTAAAAAAAAAATTGTATACCTCCGAATTTGGAAACTCGTCAACCGTGGAAATCTCCCCCTCAAGAGAGGAGAGCAAATGGAGGGGATGGGTGAGGGGGGGCAGAGCCATGTAAGGTATCCACCGTGCCTTATGACCGACACAAGGAATGGCCGACAACTTGACATTCAGCGGGCATTTTTCCATTCGAAAGATCAGTGTCATTGAGACAAAAAAAATGTGTAAATAAATGAGTCTTTACGAGACTTCTCGGATGTTTCTGCGACCGTAAAAAAAAATCAATGAATTCATTTTAAGAATAATTTCGAGGACAAAGGACTGTCTGACTACAATCGATAGAATTGGCATTACTACTTGAGGCGGTACATCGCTAATCAGTTGCCAGTTGCTATACTAATTAGCGCAGGAGTGAGAAAGTCAAATAGAGCAGCAACTACTGTATCATCAACTACATCCGTCACAAAATTATATCTTCAAGTAGGAGCTTTGTTATGAGTTACGAGGCTTCACTCAAGATAATGCTTCATAAATATAATGATAGAGTTTATATAAATTCAAGATGGAAAATACTTTTACTTATTGATAAGAAAAAAAATCCTAATAATAAAGGTAATTGTTCATATGTCAAAAAGTCCTCAATTAACGAATAATTTATGAATGAAAAAAAAATCATATTCTCAGAGGGATAAAATAACATTCAATTAAACCTTCAATTTTCTCAACTGGAAAAATCAACAGTTCTGATTTAATGCTATTCAAGATTTGCGAATTAATGAGTGTAATAGCACAAGTGCCTTCAACTGATGAATTGATATGTTAGGCAGGGGATTCCCCCACATCTCTATACCTTTAATGGAATATATCCTAGAGAAACAACTGCTCAAGACTCTCACTGTTGAGTTGTTGGGTTTGTTATTAAAATCACTGCTGGAAATCTAGATACATTGTATTTTAATAGCCTCAGGCAGGTTCAACGACACCTTTAATTAACCAACCAACCGCCGACAATTAAGTAAAATGTACATTTACACAAACCATAAATCAACGGTTTTAAGCCTCATGTACATTCATCATACGATTGAATTTTACTATCTGATATAAATCACGCAATTATCACTTTTACAAATTGATGCCTATCGAGAGAAATGATTTGTGATAAAAAAAAAATCGGTAGTGATTCATTAAAAAATGAAAGCTCCTCTTCCATTTTTGCAACACGACGTCCATTTCGATTTTCAATTGAAAAATTATATTCATTCATTAGTGGATTGAGAACTCTATTTTCAATAATTGCAAGAAAAATAAAAAAATTCCGACTGACTTACAATCTCTGTCAATTAATTGAGCCATCGTAAAAAAATTGCACATCACGCTGAGGATGCAACGGAACGCGAAATAATAAGGGAGGATTTAGAGTAAAAAAAATATAATAATAACAGTTGCTGAAAAAAAAAAAACTAAGGTGTCAGTTCCTCTCGCTCGTGCTCTCTCCCGGACAAACGGCGATAATGCCGGCGCTTTTTATGGAAGATAATGAACGGTTGTGTACTTATGGTTGTCGAGCGGAAAAGTGGATGCGGGAGACGACGGGGAAATCATTTCGATTATTAGAAAATGAGAAACGTGATTATTGAATTGTCCAAGGTATTTTCCCTTAAAAAATCCGATCAAAAAAATTAACAATTTTTTCATTATGAATTGTCCAATAAATAATTAAATATTGGGTAAAACGCGAAATCACGTGATTCGAAGGAATTGATGAGCATTTTAAAATAAGTATTAGTAAATCGAAAATCATGGGGTGAGGAATCCTAGAAAATTCTCAAAGCTACCTATAAAATTCCGAGAAAAAAAAAGAGTTTGGGGTGGAAAAATTAAGAGCCCCCGCACCACCGCTATCATCATTGCACTCTCGTCAATCGCTCTCACGCCAAAATAAAAAACAATTAAAAACTCACCTTGCTCTGCACGTAATCTAGCGCCAACATACAGTCCGAGTAGCCGCTCTCAGTTTTAATAGTGGTACCACCCTGTCCAGGTGCTGTAGAGCAGAATCCAGTGCCAACGACACCAACAGGCCCACCGAGTCCCGCAGCCGCTGCCGCTGCGACGCTCTCCCTGTACCAGGGATACATATCTCGTCGAAACTTCACTATTCCCCTTTTTCCTCCCCTTCCCACTAGAGTTCAATAGCCCTCACAAACACCAAAAACTCACAGAAAAAAAAAAACAAAAAATCACTCAATTCACTCTAGGGTGCTGACTCCCCCATCATTGTCATCATCACATGTAGTTTTTCGTGAACCAGCACTTGATAAAGTCAAGAAGATGAATATTTACTCGAAAAATTGTCACTTCACTTTTATTGCACAAAAAGATTTTTTTCCGAACCTCTCAATAATTTTTGCAATGTCTCATGACATTTCTCTGTCTCTCAATTCAGTGATTCGATGATTCTTGATCATTGCCCGTGATTTAATCACTTGTTTTGAGGGAGTAAACTTTTAGGTGACTTCTTGGAATTTTCTCTCGATACCTTGAGGCAGTACGAAACCCTCAATTTTATTATTTACACCACTGTAGAGTGATTCATGTCGATAAGTTCGATTTTTAAGGATTCAGTCACTCGCGAAATACGTAAACACTGGTGGATTACCGCGCGCAGTGATACCACTGGATTGAATGTTTTGTTTACACTCGTACCGAACTCGATGACTCAATCACAAAGGAATTCCGAGTGAATTTATTAAAACTTAAAATAAAATATTAATCACACTGTGTTAGTGACGATTTGTCGGTATATTCAGCCTATGACCTCTCCAGTTGCCACGTGACAATTCGGTTTATTACGGAAAACAGTCTTTCAATTAATAAATTATATCAGTCGTTCATGTAATCCTCTATTTTTTTTATACACTTGACTAGAATATATCGATCATCCCCACTTATTGCACAATTTAATCGTCAAATATCACGGAGTCCCTTCACATTTTCCGAATTATTAAAAAAAAAAACACAAAATTAAAATTTTTCAGTTCTTCATGTATCTTAACACGTGCACAGTCCCGGAGCGACTAGTCAACAACAGCGGGAGATTCGAGAATCTCAGAATCATTTTTTTAAAAAGGTGAAATGAAAAAATTCAAAGCAAAAAAAAATCGCTCCTATTTTTTCTACCCTACCATGTAAAAAAAAATCAATTTTTTTTTCTATTTCACGCAATCGCAGGGTGTCATGTGAGTCGCTAGATGCTCCACACAATCGTAAATACGTATAATGATAATAATTAAAGGCGAACGAAAGGAAAAAAAAATCATTTACTATACAGTCACGCACTCGCGCCCGGAAATAATATCGTGAACCGTGGACCGCGAATGCGGTTAGTACACTGACGCGGGAGCCGGTATTCGAACTGCTGTTCGTGAAGCTTCGGCCATTGTCGTTGGTATTCGGAACGGGGGAGTCTGGTCTGTGTCGTACCACATCCACTTGGATACGTTGAACCAGAAGTAACCAGCGAGGCGTTTGACGCCAGTGGTAGGGGAAATTTTGCGGATAACGGAGGGGTGAAGAAGGGGAATGTGGGAGGGTGTATGTGAGCGCGAGGAGGGGGAGAGGGAGGCCAAGTGCATCCTTGGGGAGGTTGGACAAAGGTGCGAGGAAAATTGACGGAGGTTTGGCGCCAAGAGATATGTTTTACTTTTCAATATTTTACGTTAATTTCTAAAAAAAATCCAGTGTAACGATGATCAAATAATGTAATGATTGATATGTCTTTCTATGATTATTTTCTCAGTATTGAAAACACTAATCATTCCACATAATTATGAAGCCCACCCCGATAACTCCTCTCTAAGAAGACAAAAAGGTCCCTCAATTTGATAAATGGTATTTTTTTATCTCCCGCAGAAAGTTAATTAACTGAAAATCGGAATATATGAGGATCGAATGAGTGAGAATTTTAATTAATGGTCCGAGGGGCACGTTTGAATGTTCCCATTGCTCGTCAACATGAGACAACAGTCATTCAATTTAAAATGTCAACATATTCACTGTGTGTGTTCCAAGGCAAAACAAAAGGACACCAATTCAACCTGGGATGTCGTTAGCTTTATGGTCTCCTCGATTTATATCTATAATAAACTCTGTGATTTTAGACTGGAAAAAATTAATTTATTTCGAACGCGTAAACGATCGCTGGAAATTAAAAGCGTTATTCTCATTAACTAAAGGCTCAAGGCAACTTCTCCTCCTTTTAAAAGATTGGAGGAAAAAATTATTTTCTAAAAATCATCAGTAGCCCCCAATAAAAAAAAACTAATAAACAATTAATTTAAAAAATTCTTCGACCTTCTGGGAACATTTGCATTCCTTTCATTCATGCTCTGATATCGACATCAAGGTGTAGAGTCTAGTGTAAGGTCACGGTTAGACATACAAAAACTCACCCCTAAAGCACGACTCGTCACAACAAGCATCAATGGTCCCCTCAAAACGAATGAAAAAGAACATTTTTTTTTGTTGACTCTGTGGCCTGTGCCGAGGCGGTAAAGACACAGTCGGTGAACCTGAGTCACGCTTGTGATAAAAAGTCACCCCTCCTCGGGGCATATCATAACGTGTCTATATCTAGCTAGTGGAAAAAGTCGGTCGGGCCTTTTTCATGAATTTTTTCCTTCACACTTTCTTGCGGTGGCTATGGTATTCGGAGATTGTTTATGGGTCACTATTAAAGAGCCATGTTTCATGTAAACGGCAAAAAATGATCGATTTCGCTATATTTAATATTATACGGAAAAAATCTGTTTTTTTTCCCGGAAAATTAATGTAAAAATTACCGGACCGTTTCCTGCGCTGTTTTTCTTGGCTATAATTGAGGAAAAAAATAAAGGCTTAAGTTTAAATATTATAAAATAAATATTGAATTGAAAAACGTTACGTTACTGAATTTTTCAAAAGGTAAAATTCATCCCGATACACCCCTATCTCCACCAGTTAATGAAACATAAATTTTTCTTCAAAATTCCCATTGCCCAAGTCTGCACTAACTGCAACCGCGAAAAGTACAATAACCACAAATCTTGGGAAGGAAGAGGAGCCCGAGGGTAGCTGAATGAACCCGCTTGGCACTGAAGACCGTCTAGGGGCTATTGTAGGTCGAATAGAATGGAAAAAGAGGGCGGATAGAGAGTTTAACACCCACCTTATACTAACAAGTAGCCTGTAAGAAGCCAAATACCCCTTGTCGTTTTCATCCCCCTCATCCCCCTCCCGGCCCACCACCACGACCATCCCCGAATCGTTTATTTGTCGTAGTGCAGTTGAAAAACTGCTTGACACGGTTTTTCGGGTATCTAGCGCGAAGGGGAAGAGCTCCCGACGGGTGTGTTCAGGGCAAGTTCAAGGCCGAGAGGACGAGCTTTTTTTGACTTTTCGGGGGATGCCCCGAAGACCACCATACCCAGTGGCTGACATTTATCACTATTTTGATCGATTATCTACTCCATTCGTCGAATGCAAACGGCGCATATAACCTCCATAATTAAAGAAAAAATTACTAATAATTTGTAATTAAAATTTTGCCAAAGTTGCTTTTTGTCGTACCTTGAAAACCGTGCGTATGCGAGAAGTCGCCAGACTCTTTTTGGATCCCGAATTTTTTCTTCTCTCCATACATCTGATAAGAAAAATTGTTAAAATCAAATAAATATTCATTTTAAACACGTTATTCGATCCAAAGAAATAATTTACGAAAAAAAAACATAAAAATATATATATGAGACGAATATATTGTCCAAAATAAAAATTTATCCACATGAGTCCAACGAAAAAAATCCCCTGAATGGAATGCCAGTGAAAAAACACGTGGATGTAATGAAAATTCGTAATTATTGCTTTTTAATACAGTAAAAAAATTTTATCACCACTTTTACGTCCCTCTAAACAATTCCGTTTGAAGAATCTCAACAAGAAGCCGAACGAAAAAGCAACCAGTGTAAGACTTTGAAGTGTGTATAAACCCAGCGATTTTTCAATTAGACATCCACTAGTTTTGCCTGGATTCCGCGAAGAAATTCCAATCTCAAGCGCTTACCCACATGGTTTATAGTATGTGAATGCCAACTCCGGGTTATGGGCAAAGACAAAGTAGGAATTCCAGTGACTCTTAGAATCACTAAAATTCATGATATTGCCTTCGTATTTCTCGAAATTCCATTTTTATGGGGGGGAAAAAAATTCAGTCCCGGGGAAAGAATGAATTATTCCCATCAGAGAAAAATTATTTCCTGAATTCCCATTTTTTTTTCCAGCCATTTTAATGTCATTGTTTCATTTATTCTCACGTGCAGATAAGGAAAGCCTCTCGAATGTATAATTAATTAAACTGGTCATCTCGATTACAGCCTCAAGGGTGGGATTTATGTTCGACACGCATGCTAGGGCCCACGGGCTCAGCAAAATGAAATTGCACTCAAGAGTTCGTGAGGGCGTGTATTGCATTATTGGATGGAATGCTCAGCGGGGCTGGGGTTATGGTTTCCTAGGTGCAGTGCGGCATGCGCACTTGTTCGCTAGAGTTGCATATATGGTTTTCGGAAAAATCAATAGGTGTGACTGGTGGTGCATGGTGGTTAAGCTTCAACTAAAGATGGTGGATACACTGAGAGAAAGAGGTGGAAAGTGATGGGCAACAAAAAATTCCAGTGCAGAAACTGCCAATTTTCGGACAAACTTCAACTGATGTCCAAAAAAAGCTCGAATAATCGGTTTATCGATCGTGAATCCTCGAAAATCACGCAACAAATTAACGAAATATTTATTCCATCAATTCGCTATCTCTCTCCCATCGATTCCCATGCGTGCAGAATGTCAAATATTTCTTTCCCACATAAATAAAATCTTCGCATACAATTCCCATTAAATCGATAACCCCAAAGATTGATACATTATTTCATTATTTACGAATCCGCTTGCCAGCAAATTGAAAAAAAATCTTAAAAATCATAAAAACATAGTCCGGTGGATGGGGTTTAGATTACCAAAGCCCCCGCATACCGATCAACAGAATCGTATAAATCCCATGGCAATGTACGACTCGATGGTATTTTCGTAATCCTTATTTACTTTATTTTTCCATAGAGGAAACTTTTTTTATTTTTATTCGTTATACCCCTTTTTCATTTCAATGTCTTTGTTTTTTTTTGCATTTTGTCCCATCACCGTGGCAATCATCCATATACCTTCCAATAAACCCCGAACAGAAAGGAACAGACGATTGTTAATATATTCCGCGGGATTGGCAGGTCGACAATAAAAACGATCGAGTAAAGATCTGGTCTTCTCATGGCGTCACTGAGACTCGTATCTGGGGGATTTCAGGCCCCCTTTTTCTTTGGCAGAGGGACAGTGAGAGAGAGAGAGAGAGATATGCTCGAAGTAACAGACGACCAACGAGATGTTCTTCCAGACCTTTATAAACCCCCTTCAACCAATTTACAATAAATATCTCGGCTCGATCAATTCGACCACCAAAATGGCTAGCGCTTCTCCTCAAATATTTCACCGAGATTTGAGATGGCGGCGTTGGACGCTCTTACTATATTTGTTGCGGATTATTTGGAGGCCGCCATTTTAAATGTGAAAATGGTCCAGATGGTTCGAAAGGTGGAGACATTCCCGATTCAAAGAACCCAATGTCGGGCATGACATGAAATTTTTAGTTATTCATTTATAGATCATTGATCCACAAGGATTTTCGCGCGAGGGCGGGATTTTTTCGCCAGAAAATGAAAAATGTCATGGAAGCGGTGGAGGAATTCTTACTTAAAAGAACTAGGGAATGTCATCTGTTGACTGTTTTACGATGGCGTAGAAAATCATCATATTTTTTGGCGCGAAATTCAAATTTACCATGATTTATTCCGCATTGTCGAGGGTTTTATACCATTCATATGTATTGCACCCCAGAAAGAGTCACCTGGGTACCCAGATTATTCTCACGAATCCCTCCCCTCCCCCCACGTCGCCATTCCACGCACAAATCCTCGGAAAACACAAGCATAAACAGCCCAGCTTATGAGAAAATTTTCGTATCAAAGTGGAAAACGGGTAGTGAATTGAGGAGTGGAACAGTGTCGGTGAGGAGGAACACCAGCCGAGTAGGCGTTACCTACGGCACTCGGGATTGGTGGTGAGGGCTCTCGAGCAACGCCCACTGTACAGGCGCGCAATCGCCTTCGTAACAAATGGAGAAAAAGAGGTTTAAAAAAATATATATAGAGGAAAAGGTTGGAAAAAAAGTAAAGGAAACTCCTGGCGCTGCTCCGACGAAGGAAAACAAAGGAGATGGCGGGAGTGGCGGTGCGATATCGAGAGGGAGGGAGTAGAGGGCACTATCGCCATGACAGACGCCATCGCGATTGAAAAAAAAATTTTCATCATTTCGTCTTTTTAAATGGTGCGGCAAAGCAATACCAAAAAATATGAGATCCTTTGATGGATAGGGGGAACTCGTAAAAAGGATTTATTTTGTGGCGGGAAAATTCGAATTAACACGGGGGACTAATTGCGGAGCTTTTTGCTGGCATTTCTGAGGTTGAGATTGAAGAGTATAGGTCTTGATGGAGTTGAGATTTTATGTCGTTTCACTAGGATTTTTTATCTAGGTGTTCGAGGAGAGGGGGAGGAGAGTGGCATTTCGCGGGTTATTAAAGAGAGGATGATTTTTTTTTCCGGGGATTTTTTTCGGATATTAATTGGCGGAGCACTGGGGTTTGGGGGAGATTCTGGACTGAGGGTGAATTAAGCAGAGTCATATTCGCAATTAGTGTCTAGTTCGCGGGAATTTCCGAAGTTGGAACGTTTGTATTGGGGATTTATGCAAGGTAATAGCGTTATGGTCTCACGCCTGGTGCTGGATATTTTGGACTATCATTAATAATTCTGGGTTGACTCGGGATTTTTCGGGCTTTTTGGAATTTGAGGGAGTTTTTGGGTTAAGTAACGCTCCCTCCTGTGTGTATATCGAACCGATCGACTCCCGATTTACTCCATAAATAAATTTGAATTTATACTTTTCAAAAAACAATTAAGAGTGGAAAATCGTTTAATAATTTTTACAACCGGAAATCGCAAACCCTCTGGGCGTTCCTAGTAGACCTCTCCAATCTTAAAGGGTCCACGTGTAAACGTCCAAAGGGACAAGCAATTATCCCATTTAAATTAACCCGGGTAATTGGACTGGACTCTATTCACACTCGTAAACTCCTCCGACTTTTTATTTATTTTATTGCTCTTTTTGCTCCTCTTTATTCATACTCCTGACCACAGCGGCATCCAGTAGTTCGCGAGGATGAATTTTTGAAGGTAAAAAGGAGGGAAAAAAAATCTGACGAGGGGATAAAAAAAGTTGTGGGCGGATCCTTAGGATTCGGCTACCGTTTGCCGCCACTTTTTTTTATTCGCCCTCTTCGTTTCATTTCACCAGCGAAACCTGACAAACATTTTCTTGGGGGTTAATACTTGTCGGAGGTTGATCCTCTTGAGCTCTCGACCTTTATCATTTTCACGCTATTTTCTTATGATTTTACATTCATGTTTTGATCCCAGGGATTACACTCGTAATTATATTTCGGGGTAGAAGGAATAATTGGGTTTTTCAGACTCACAGTGAATTTATTTTTTCACATCGTAATGAAAGTAAACGGACTTGGGTATTTTTTAATGAATGACAAAAATGATTTCCAATTTTATTTTGAATTGAGCATTAGGTGGAGAAACTTGGGCATTTAATTATTTCATTTTCAACAGCAACAACTTGTAATGAAAAAAATTGCTGATCATTATGAAATATTTCAAATATTCCTGCCCCCCCGAAAATTTTTCAGCGCGGCACGAGCCACACGATTCCGCCAAAGGGACGACTTCCAAGAACTGAATAGAAGATTCATCCCAACTCGACTAAAAAAATTCCACAGAAAATATACTAATGATTGACATAAAAAATATCCGTCAATTTTTTTTCAGTAAATTGAGGACGAGTGAATTCGCTAAATTAAATGTCAATTAAAACGGTGTTTATGGGTTTTGAGATCATGCGACAGTTGTCAATAATTTCCAATTTATCAATTGAACGGGAGTTTCGACGCAATTAACCAATTGAGGATGATTTTTATTAGGTGACTATTTCCCACAATGTATTGTGGGTTATAGAGATGAATTGGTGAGAAAAATTATACGTTGGGGGGATACATAGAGGATAAAAGAATGGAGTCGACTAATTTGTGATTCAGTGCAATAATTGGCGAATTTACGATGGCTGATTACATGGAGAATTCATTAATTAAGATAATTATCATTCTTCTGTTTCTATGTTCCGAGAAAAATGTTAAATTATAAAAATTGAAGTGAAGGGAAAGGGCTGAAGAAAAATGTCGTGCTTCATTGGCATCAGAATATTTTTCGTGTAAAAAAATGCATTAAAAAATTCTGAATTTATCCCACTCCAAAATTCATCAATTTCATTCATTTCCGACTAGACGAATCACAAATGGAAATGGACGTGACTGTCCCATTTGTTTTTACTTCTCATCGGGGATGAAAAAAAAAATAAAAGAAATTAGAAAGATCCAGAGCAAAAAGAAGGGCGAAGGAAGCCATCGGTGTGGCCAGTCTGGGAGGACGATTCATATATACACACACTCGTCTTCGTTTCAAATTAGTTCCTGTGCCGGAGCTCACGAAAGAAAGCGAGAGGACCAACAAAAGAACAAGGGAAGAATGGGGATTTAAAAAAAGTAAGGGACAATGCTCGCGCGAGCGCAACGGAGGCTACCGGCGTTTACAAAAGAATCCGCCCTCTTTTTTTTGGGAGAATATTTTTTCCCGCTCGTCTTAATCGCTAATTTTATCATTCGAATTTTCGGAAATTAAAATTTCTCTCCAGAGCGCCGCGACGAATAAAGCCCTCAGTTCCATTGTCCTACCGAAATCACACGGAATAAGACGGTCCTCATAAGAGGAATAATAGGAAACGTTGACCAAAAATAGAGGCGGTTCTCCGGCACCGAAATCACCCCCAAATTCAGGTCCCGGCGGGAAATTCACTTTTTTCCGCAAATGAAAAACAGTAAAAAAAAAAGGAATCTCTCGGCATCGCCTTTACCTCGGAGGTTTTACCATGGGTTTCGCCTTCTTAAGTCAGTATCGCAAAATCCAAGATGGCCGATTGCGGTAGAAGGGCCCCTACGGTAAATAAGCGACTGTCATCTGACGCCCGCAAAAACCAGATACACCGAAGTAGAAGAGAGAGATGGATATAAACACAAGGAGGAGTATCGAGACTGGTATTCCCTCTACTTCTCTCCCACCTCCACCCCCTCTACCCCCTTAGTGTTTCCTTCCTCCTTGGCAATTCGAATTTTCCTATAATTTCTTCCTTTTCTAATTCTCTCCTTCGTCCCTTAAACGCTAACATTATATATCTGTACTTCGTAAAATTCTACTCACCCTTTCCCCCTCGTCATCTCTACCGCCCTTCCCACCCCTTGTCCCACTCACTCTCAAGCCAATACCAATTTATCTGTTTCTCTCTCTTCTCCTCTTTGTTGAGTCTAAAGATTAATTACAAAAAATTCCCCCACACGACACGAATTGAAAGCGTCGTTCCACGAACAGTTTCTACTCTTCGATTTTGTATATGTACACATATCCTTGGAGATTTTATTTATCGGCTCTAGTTAGGGATTGAGATTGTTTTTGTTGGTTAAAAAATATGGCGCCTTCAGAGACAGAGAGAAGAGTATTTTTAATTGGATTCGGAGTTGAATATTTTTCAATCCAATTTTTCAAATATTTTTCAACATGCAAAAAATATGTGGGGCATGACATATGTCTATATTATACAACGTGTACTACATATGCGGAGAATATTATCATATTACAACAATAATGAAGAAAAATAATTTTTCTCGTGTTAATTGTAACTAATTAAAAACGTCCAGCAATCAAATTTCACAATGATACCTCGTATTTCCCTATCCAAGTGTAGAATCACGACGATCTACCCCTCTCTGTGTAATTATTAACACAATCGTACAAGGTCTCAACAAAGATCTCCAAGTTAATGAGCTTTACTCTTGCTAATTACACGTCTGTCCAACTACGCCCTGCAGCTACTATATTAATTGAATTCGCCATTTTTTGAATTATTTTCCCACCGTAAACTACACCTTGTCAAGGTGTTTGCAAAAATGTCTGGATATCACTGGAATGCCCGAAGGTATTATGACATCTCAATATGGAAATAAATATAAATAATCAATAATTTATTGGCAAAGTCAAAACCCATAGTACTCCACTCCTCAAAAAATGGTTCCCTCTCCTCTCGGAATGGCCCGCATAATTGGAATCAATCGTAAATAGATAAATGCAATGTAATGGTTCGAATTTGCAATTAGAATTTCGTCACCGGAAGATAATGGAGCAATCCCGCACCCCCGTAGTAGCCATATGCCACTGAAAATTTCTCGAATTAATGAATTAATCGGATTAAACCGTCCTCGAACGCCGGAAATATCTCGTGTTGTTTTTACTTCTCGCCCTTGATTTTGATAAATTCGAAGGTTAATGACAAGCTGTTTAACAAGCGCATCGAGGTAACTAGTGGGCTATCATTCAGGATTAGAGGCCCGAATGCGGGTTCACGACAAATTATGGGTGAAAAGTGGTGTCATTCATCCGTGAGGATTACACGACTCCTAAAAAATAGGAAGAAAATAAGAAAATTGGAGGTACAGTCGGCTCTTTGTCCGAAAAACCTGGCGGACAAAAGAGAGATAAAAAAGGCAAAAAAGTATTTTTCCGGGAAATTTGTGAGGTAAAGCTATTCAGAAATTTGCTGAAAATAGTAAGGCTATTTTCCTCCAGTATTTACACCACGATTGGCAGATTTAATTACGTCTAGTTTTAATAAAGTCCCCCAAGAGGCAACCATCGAGGGGGCACATGGGCGGCATGACGAAGACAGAGATTATTGAAGGATTAAATGAGTTAAGAATGACTCAACGATTTTCAATACAATGTACAAGACCACACCTAGAGGAATCTAACGGAGTTGAGGAATAAGACGGCACACTTCACCCAAATGTTCTTACACTATCGGCTGAACGAAAACTCAATTGACGACAGGAATTTTTCAACAAACATTTTTTATTAAAGTTCTTCATTTGTTTGCTTTTCCCAATCTGCAGTACTTTTCAATTAATTTTTTTTAATTTTCAGTTTTTGTAATAAAGATTTTACGAACTAGTGATAAAAAAATATTTTACTCTTTTTGTTTTTTTTTTTAACGGGAGTAAGGAGGTTTGTTTTTTATGCGACTATTGGGGACTAATCGTCTGGGGGGAATCAGCTGGGCACCAGTTCCGTTCCTGAAATAAAAGATAAATTATATATTTTAGTACTTAATTGGATGGAATTATCGACACCTTCCATCAGACGGGTAAATGAATAATCCAGTGAGTTATAACGGCCTTTCCATCGAATTAGAGGTTCACTAAGAAATTACGACCAAGTAACTTTTCTAAATTGTTTCTCTCTGTGGATCCGAATGCATCTGTAATCACTACGATTCAGCTGCAAAAATCATCGCTGCACCATTACTGATCCTGCTACAACGAAATTTATGGTTCGCGGAAAGAATTCTTCTTCAATATTTCGTAGTATGATTGTCTGGTAGTGAATGGAATTCCGTTTGATATTTTTAAAGGCACTTAAAAGTACATCAGGACGACAGGAAGTGAAATGAGGCGTCGGATTTGGATGAGAAAAAAAAACGAGACACCTTTCCACCCTTTGGAGATAATTTTCAAACGCGGCCGGTGCCTGAGATGATACTGTGACAATTTTCAGGTCATTTGGCTCTCGGGGGCTCGACTTAACTACTTTGGATTCTCGTTTCCGCTTCGAATTATCATCTTTTCCATTCTCTCAGAAAAATCGCTCTCTTTTATCATTTTTTAAAAATGAAGAAAAAATACAGCTCAATTTTCCATTGTTAAAACAGAAGGTTACATTAATTATCTCATTTATGGAGGGCAACATTGACAGTGGAAAACTGTCTACAGAAAGGGTTTACTCGTATTGTCTTTCTAAATTTAATGTTCAGGAAGATCCTCTCTGTTGTTTTTCATTACTATTTTTTTCAATTCAATTGATTCAATTTGAAAAATTTGTGCAATAAACAGGTACATCTGATCATTTAAATATGTTGAGGTTCTACCGTGGCTCCGAAGGTGGAAATTAGCATTATGAATTCATTATTTTTTATTCCAACCTCTAATTTCATACCCAAACACGAAATGGATGTGCAGTCGAAATTGGGTTGTAAAAATGAATTCCCTCTGGCACCTTCAGCATTTCTTTTGTCTCGAAGAAATGTTACCTTTACTAACTTGATTGTTTGAGGAACTTTCTGACTATCCACCTGCGAGTGAGACCCAAGAGGGAATTTCAAGGATTTTTACCGATGAATAAGCAAACGAGAGAGAAAAGGTTCATTGCTGAAGATTTAAAAATTATCTAATCATAATAAAATGAGAATAACTTTATTTAACAAATGTGAAGAGACTTTTTACCCGAAATTCCCACCTCCATATTCTGAGTCCTATACCATCTTTATCCAACGGGAAAATTTACGAAGTTATGAAGGAAAACAGAGAATTGGAGTGCAAAGCGATTTTTCACATATGAATATTCTTGTAGTTCACATAATTATGAACAAAATTGTTAAAATAATTTTTGTAGGGAATTTCCCACTCTCTTCTTGTGGCACTTGACATTTTTTCTATAGATGCATTATCCACAAAGTTATGCTTGAAAATTTGGACTAGAAATGGAGAAATTTTACGATTTCGTGGGAATTTTCAAGCGTTAGAAAAAAAATAAAATCGAAGATGAGCAAAATTATTCAGTCTTCGGAATGTCTACAATTCCGACTAAAACACATTAAATCCCAAACTCTTTACCAAAAATGGCAAATAGCAGATATTGGATGGTTTAATACTGTCTTCATGCAAATTAGTTGGAACAACCAAAGGGTTTCGCCCGATTTTTGGGCGTGTGAAGGGGGATTCGCACTGCGGAGAAAACGACATAATGGTCGCAAACGCCAGCTATTCCAAAAAATTATTCTCTGAAACTTCGCTGAGACTTATACTTATTATTCCATTACTCAAAACGTAACAAAAGCATAAACACATTTTTTTCAACATCCAGAAGAACCGTAAAACTTGGAATCTTACAACACATTTTCTTCTCACTTCTGTTCATCATCAATTTGTTAATAACAATAAACACTCAACAATTGCGGAGAGAATTAATTAAATGAAAAGATCATCATTACTCACTGGATTATGTATTTACACGTCTGATTAAACATGTCGATGGTGTGATGAATTGAAGAGGAATTATACTGGTGAAATACCTGATTATTATGACACTTCCGGGGCGCCACTTCGGCCGATCTCCCACTATTTTCATTTTTTCCACTTCTCTATTCTCAGAAATATTTCTGTTCTCCTTTCGACAATTTGTTTCCCACACTTGATACGATCGCACGCCCCTAAACCACCCGATCCTCCGAAGGATTCGGGTGGATCAGTCACCGAGAATGGAACAAACTTTTCCAAGATGCTCATAAGTGATAAAACACGGGGAAAAAAATAAAATTATCCGAATGGTCTCAGGGTGGCGAAAACTTTGGATAGAACTTGAGTCTCGACAGCGGTGGTACTGTCACACCCTTCCGAGTGAGTATATCCCCGCGTTATTAATGGTTTTCACCAACTGAGTTCATTAAAACATCCCGACTCCACGTGGGAAGATTAGGCATTTCAAGAGAACTTCTCATACGATCTATTAAAGAACCAGCTTCAATAAATCGAATCCACATCTTTGTGGATATCGATCGGTGGCAATTAATCACAGATAAGTATATTGGCAGGTTAAATTCGCCACTTGCTTAAAAATTTATCCGTTCAGCGAACCGTAAGGCAAATGAGACGATAAAAGGATCATTGACGTTTCGGTATCGAATGAAAATAAATCATGAAAAAATACGTTAAAATTTTCACAGGGAGAAAAATCGTCAAATGTTTGTGAAGCTCATTATCCGCTATTCCAGCGACGTAATTACATATTTATGTACTATTTTCATTTAGTCATTGATACCAATACTGGTACTAGAATATTTTTGGAGAAAATTTCTCCCCGTGTATATCTTGAAACTACCCTGTGTCACGTGAAAATTTCGCAATATCACCCAGAACGTTCCCCACCGATCCAACCCCTTTATTCAATTTTCTCGGGCAGTGGCAACCCCCGTGCCACCCCCCATTCATCCCAAAATCGTAGCATATTTGTCAGATTTTTGTTCTCCGGCAAAACATGAAAGGAAAATAGATGAAGAGACGGTTGAGGATGGTTTTCTTCCTAAGTGGATTGGCTTCTTCCTCTAGTTTTTATACCCCTCTTTCTCAGTTAAACGCATCGAGAGAAGTGCCAGAATGACGTACCCCAAAGTATCATCCCTTATTGGCCCATTCTTTATTACCATTTCTAACCCCTTTCGCTCGATTTTACTTTATGAGGAAAATATCACTCACCGAGGGAAAGTAAGAAAGTTACTCACGTGTGGAAATCACTTACCCTTGAAACCCTTCTCCGGCGATGCTGCTTCACGACTTGTCGAGTCTGATTCCAAATCCACTTCATTGTCCGGTGGTGTGTCAACCTGAAACAATGAAAAGTACAGATTGAGTCGAAGGCCAATAATTCAATAATCTGTCAAAGGTAATTTTGCAACTAGACGAAGGAGGCCCTGACCGACGAGTTCATTTGCCCTATTTTTAGTTCATCACTAGGAAAGAAACAAGAAAAATATGTTTACGGAATAATTATTTAGGTAATTCGTTACATATGAAGTACCAATGATGTTTATTTTTTATCCGTCGGCGGGGCATTTGGTACGAATGCCCCGAGAATCATAAGGGAGTCAACTTATAACGAAAGGAAACAACACGTGTGAACGGCTGCCGACGGACAGCGAAATAGTGAGGTCATGTCTTCCCACGCTGGTGTTTTCTCGTCATGAGTGACACACATATGTAATTCAAATACATGTCCCCCCATGTGAATTCAGTTTTAATGTCATTTTCTCAGTAAACTAACTCTTCAGTTACAAAGTAGTAGTTTATGTAATTAATAAAGACCAACGAATGATAACACAAAATTTAATTTATTCCAAAAAATAGCAAAATATCGTTGAACGCTTAAGAATCGGATAAAGTGTTTTAGTGAAGTATGTGAATGAGGATGGAAAGGATAAATCATCAATTACATTGACGTTGTGTAATTACAAGGTCATTGACACCTGAAAACGTCCATTCGCTACTGAATTTCTTGGCTACAAGCGTTCACCAGCGATTCCCCGCGCCTCGTCTTCATTAATGATCCCTGACCCGGCGTTTTGAAGAAAAAAAGTAAACGAAAAAAAGAGGCCAAGAGTGTAAAAAAGAAGAGTAAAAAGTTGTAAAAAAAAATCAAGGGGTTCCGGAGGGCCATAAAAACCACCGCCATAACTTCAGAAGAACCGTGATGTGTAGAGAACGTGAAAGTAAAATAAGTAAAAAAGGGTGCGTGGATGATTCTTTGTGTACTTGGAAAGATAAAGAGCTTAAATTGAGATGAGAACAAAATTGCATCATACTAGAGATTTTTCAAAGCCTTGTATCTCGAGAATGAATCGATGGATTTTTCAATTTTCCGGGTGGCCAAGAAAAAATTAAGTTGAACAGTGATCCTGTCATTTTTCACAACTAAAATATTCCCTAGAAATTATTTCAATATTTTTCCTGCAGCCATCGATTATAGGAGAATTGATTTGAATTGCAAAGGTTCGACAGACCCATGTATCTTCCTCTCAATTATAATTATTCAAACAAAATGGTCTTCGTTCATTGCACGTAGGTGTTGTGACGCGCTCTTGGAAATGAAGTGCCTTGAAAACTCCTTTTCCCATCGCTCTAAATATAGAAGTGTCATGAAATAACGACACGTGTGTCAGAAAACTTCACATGTGGTTTTTAATAGCTCTCGTCTCCCCTGTACAATTGAATTTTTCAAAATCCCCCATTTCGTCGATAACTCAGACCTTTTTCTAATCTCTAATGCGCGACTCAATGACTATTAATCAAGTAAATATTGCGAGAGCGTTTTAATAATTAAATTAAATTTTATAAACTGAAATACAAGAGGTTTATTAACCCTGCGGTGTCAGCGTATTAAGATGCGGTTTTGGGGGAGACTCTAACCCTCGGATGAGACAAATACCTCTGGAAACATCTTGAGAATAATTTAAGACGCTAGAGCGTTCAACCCTTCGGAACACTTTAAATTAATGAAACGTGTCAGAATGGAGAATTTAATTGTGATTTTTCCAAATTTCAACATTATTATTTGCTGAAAAATATTGCTCTGCCAAAAAGCTATTTTTTTATTTTATCCCGGAAGTAAGACATTGTGTCATTGATAATTTTCATCCTTCAGGCACTAAAATCATAATAAATGACTAGATTTTAAAAACTTTCGCTTCATCTTTGATTTAAAAAATTCAAAAGAATTGAATTATCACGCTCGGGCACTAACAATTGTTCGAAAAATATTGGAAAATCACTGGTGCAGTCTTTTGCGTGTACCGCAAGTAAATTCCCATAAAAATAAATGAAAACAATTTTTAGATTTTTTTTCTTCAAGAGAAGTACTCAACACAAGGCACTGAGAATTAAGACATTCTCTGACTAATAATTTTCAGCCCCGAGACTTTAAAAATATTGTCCATTCGTGTATGTGAAAAATATCTGTAAATGTTCCAGGGATTCCCATAAAAAATGTAAAAAAAAAATGCTGGTGTAGGAAAAGAAAAATCTAGATCTGTTGCAATTGTCTGGAGACTTTTTCGATTTTCGGGGGAATTTTTTTAATTGTTATTTCAAGGTTTGAGTGGACAATTGGTGTTCAGTGATGGTGCAGTGGCCGCGAGGTACCAACTTACGGGCCCTCTGGAGTCTACAATTATGAGCCATACCACGTCGGGAGTGGATGCTCATAACGAACTCACTATATTGCCAATGGGGGCCCCTACTTGAGGCATTTCAGAGCGTTTGAGGGGTGGCCAAGGGAGGGGGGCCTACTAGGCGTCTTTTATATTTCAAGTTTTAAAAACGAGGGAATTCACCTCTTTCTTTCTCCCATCATCTATCCCCACTTTGATGGTACATTCTGAAGAGGTCCGATGCACTAATGCCACTTTGCTTAACGCGTTCTTCAGGTGAGAGAAACTCGTTTACTCAGAATTTTATATCTTTTTTCGTGTTTCATGGTTTTTTACCTCACGGAGGTGGATCAGCTCTTTTAGGCTAGGTCACGTGTCACATGGGAATCATTTGCTTCGGTGAAAAAATTTGAATAAAATTTGGATTCCGAGGGTCCAAGTGATTTTGGCAAACGTATAAAAAAATTCTTCAATACTTAACTAATGGATGAAGACCATAACATTAATTTCCGTAAAATAATCCCACCCCTTTGTTGAAAAATAAAAAAATTGTGACACAGAACAGGTGACATTTTCCTTGAACACAATGCAGGCATTCAGTTAATTCACTCAGCATGTAGAGAAATACGTCAGAAAAGGAAGCGGGCAATATAGGTAGGAGGTAGGGAGGAGGGTAAAACAATGGGTATTTCGTTGTGGGCATGACTTTAACCGTTCCTTAAATATTTGCGGATGTTAGGAGTGAGAGAAGATGGGAAAATGAAGGAATGAATAGAAGACATCCCAAGATGTACTCCAAATGGCTTTGGTGAGGAAAGGGGGTAGAGGGGAGGGATGAGATCCTCAACAGTAATAACTCTGGGGAGTGAATTAGCGCCATAAGTTACGCGAAGAAGACGGCAGTCCAAACGGCGACAATATTAATCTACTTTGAATTAATAGTGGGTACTATTCATCCTTGAAAAACTGAATTCCCCGGATAGTTAAAAAAAAATCTCTTTTGCGAATTGAAAAATTTGTTATTCCCATTCAATAAAAAATTAACTTGGAAAGGATAGTTATTAGATCCGATCTACACCGGTTATCACTGGCATCTTCTTAATTTTTCAAAAATTTCTCAAACAAAAATAAAGCACACCGCAGTAAAATAACATGAAAAATTGTAAAAAATTGCAAATTACGTAGCAACAAAACGCGGATATATTCCCCGACATTCGGAGGGGATGAGACTTGGGATCTTTTCACAGGAGCGATATAGGTCTTAGTGTGTCGCTTAGCACCCTATCTGCTCGGGGATCTTGTCCCACACCCGGGAAGACAGGAGGTGGGGGTGGTACTGCGTTTGTCGTGAGCATTACTCACTCTCTAGACGCCTACTTGCTGAGGATCTCTCCTCTCTTCTCCCTATTCAAGCTCAGGGTGAGGCAAAGTCGTCCCCGAGGCAGCCCACTGACTACATTAGGGGGACAAATCTTCGTTCTGGACCCCACCGGTGGGGAAGGGGGATCACGGGAGAAAGAGAGTGGGTAAATTTCTGTCCCCAGGCACTATCCAACGGATGGACAGACTCTCTTCGTTTTATATCTGCCACTGATTTCGACGCGATTGATTATACTTTATTTGTTTGCGCATTTTATGCCATGACTGCGTTAAATGTGGGTATTATTGGGTGGACAGGTATTAACAGTAAAAAAAATGTAACAAATCAGCGAATAAAGTGTACATATCACTACAATTTGTCTGTTTGCTTTTAGAATAGGAGGGAGAGGTGAATATTTGAAGTCTCTTCATCGATTCGGTCACGAATAATTCAATGAAAGGCGACTTATATCCCCGGTTAGTCATAATCACTTCACTTAGGGAACAGTAACTGACCGTTGAGCACAACTAAGCTTCTGTTTGTTGATGCTAGACGTGGACCGTCAGATTAGCCCTTCTCCCCTTTCATTCTGTTTCATCTTCGCAGATGACGCGAGGCATGTGGCAAAATAATTACCGAGCCACATTGCTCTAAACTTTTTAACGATTTTTTTTTGGAAAACAAAAAAATGTCTGCCAAATTATGAGGGTCAAAAGTGAAGAGCAGAGAGAAAGAGTGAATAAAAGTTCCGGAATTTGGCTCTGCACTTCGCAATTAAACGAACGACACGTCCGATTGATCCGTCAGTTATTGACGATTAAATACTTTTGTACCTAATCAATCAGTCTCTTTGTTTGGTAATAACAAGTGTCACCCATTCACCTAACGCTTTTCTCCTCGTTCACTCTCGCGTCTCGTGCCAACACGACTTCTTACGCTTTAAACGCACGAGCGCGCGTGTTACACCAGGAAAGTCATTATGCAATGGTAATTTGTCATTGCAAACACCTGTAACTACACTTTTACCGACTCATTTGTGAGTGAATAAGGTGTCGCAATGTTGCATGACCTTGGATGGTCAAGCAATCGAGTTGAAAAATTATTGCATTATCTGGTTATTTTCAGTGATAATTTCTTGTGACAATTTTAGGGAATATGTTTGTCTTAATTCTTCTGAGTATGAGAGAAAAAAGTCAAGATTTCGTGCAATAGAAACGAAAAAAAATTAATATCTCATTGCAATCGATGAACGATGATTCTCCCCCTGTTATTTTTATCCCAAATAAACCCCCCAAGCCCCTCACATCTTCCGAAATCAGAGGTTGAAATATGAAATGAGTGAGAAATCGATTTAACCACTGAGAATTCCCCCATGAATTTTTCCGACACACAGTACCGGGTCAATTCCCAGCTGTGTCCTATATGAGATTCGTCCCCAGCATACAAGATTCTCGTTTTCTCCCATCCCTCCCCGCCCCACCAAACGTTTTCGATTCTTCCGACCGTTTTTTTCTATCCAACTTTTTTTTATCCCGACTTTTGGCACTAGCCAGTGGTTGTTCTTGTCCGGCCTCTCTAAGTTAATATTAATGGGAATATTTATGGCCCTGCGCCGAGGGTCAATGCTGGTCAGACCACTGTTTGCCTGATAAAAAGATTCCAAAAATCAGAAAATACGATGATTTATCGTCCACGTGAGGTGTGAAAGTACAGAAAATTCATTTATTCTGTAAATAAATATGAGAACTTGATCATCTGGTAAATTTTGATTTTATTTTGTGATGATATGAAGTTGATGAAAAAAAGGAAATTTCAAATATTTTGAAAACATGAATTTCCCACTGTAATTCCAAAGAAATTCCACTCAAATGCCCGGAAGTATCGCTAGAAACCTGGAATATTTACCATCAATGGCACCAGAATTTTTTGCCGCCAGAGAATTACACCAAGTTTTATATCAAACGAGACATTCTCATCACGTTGATTGACAATGGAAATGATTCACAAGGTTTACTTCATCTCTTTTATAACTTTATAAAATCCCCCACCCGAACAAAGTTGCAATTAAATTACCAAGAAAAAGCTGAAAAATTTTCACAACGTCTTCATTACTCCGGAATGCAAGCCCTCTAAATGTATCCGAACCTCAACCTTCACCACTGCATTATGCACCGAGACTCGAAGAAGATGGAGAAGAGTCCATGCCTAGGCCAAGTGATTTGATTTTAATGCCGACTACAAACCCCAAGAGTAACAGAAGGGGGAGGCGGTGGGGTGGTGAATGTGGAGATGTAATTATTGCCATTACCTGCACGAGAAGGCGCGTTTACTGTCTCTCGGGAACAAGAGTAAAAGAAAATTAGGGATGGAGTCAAGGAGTGAAGAGGTTTAAAGGAGATAAAATGAAGGGGTGGCGGGAGAGAAAGAGAGAGAGGGTGGGGAGAGGGGAGAGCAAGTAAGATAGATCTTGGCCGGTTTTCGAGCGTAACTCCGTGTAAACAGGATCCTCGTTTACCACGCCAACTTTGCTACGGATGCAACAGAGTATGAGAGAAGAATGAAAGGGGAGGGCGGGAGGGGAGGAGAGGAAGATTTTTTTTTTCCATTTCATAAGTTGTCTTCGTCCTCGCCAAAAATCGGAGAGGCCGATATTGAGATGATGAAGGCGATGCTGCAGTTTTGTGCAAAAAAAATTGCTGGGTTTTGACAATTAAAAAAATTAATTGCCATCTATCCGAAGCATTGACTTTAATTCTTTTTCAAAAATTGGGATTCCCCTGTTCCATTCGATTTCAAGCTCCCCAGCAGTCGGGAGAAGAGGCCACGAATGATTGGGAAGACAACAGGAGTCAAGAGAAGAACGTAAGAAACAAACAAAAGCAAAAATGAGAGGAAAAAGAGGTTAAAAAAATGGTAAAAAGGGGAAATGAAAAGACGAAGAGAATTGGATGATGAGAGGAAGACAGAAGAAGAAGCGCGTCCAACGTGGACATTCGTCACACGACATCAAAAGCGGTTGCCGCAAAACGCTGAGTGAGACAAAGAGGATAGGAACACTGTTATGGGGGCTTCTCGAGGTGGACTGAGCGACTCTAAAGACTCCCGGTCGATCAGCCATGAAAAGCAAAAGGAGCGTCCGTTATAAGGGGGCAAGAGATACCAAAAAATTGGGATTTAGGGGTAAAAAACCGTCCCATGTACGAGTGGATCTAGTTCAATTTCTTGGATACCTTGGATACCTTTGAAACTTCTTCCTTTTTTCATTTTGTTTTCAATATTTTTTAACTGATTTTTTTGCTAATCAAAGGATTGGACATTTTTTACAGATCATCCAAATCATCTCCAAAATCTCGATCTCCCGATTGAATAATTTTTTCAAAGGATCCGAACCGTTAAAAAAATGAAGTAAATTTTGAAAAAAAATTTCTCTGTACTAACAAAATATTTAACCGATGCCAAGAAGTATCGTAACGGAAACACCATAAAATCACTGATCTGTAAAGTGAGGAATGCTGAAAATTATTGCCACTGGCTAATAATAATCCCCAACAGTTGAAAATCCACCATCAAAATGAACACATTTCTTATTCTGTATTCCACTGGAGAATTACTGTTTATCTGCTTCAACTTTTTCATTGTCTGTTTATGGGTAACATCCTGTGGTGAAATTCACCAATTACAGGGAACTAATCCCACATTAATCCAGGTAAGAAAAGGGTTTGTCTCAGGATTGTTATCTAATCTTATGTTGGCTCTTCCCTTTGATAGGACGAGTGGAACTATTGTTACAGGTTGTGGTGGAAATTAGAATTCAGAGCATTTGTCAAGATGTCGCTGATATTCAGCACAAAGAGCGCGAAGGGGACGTGAAATAGTTGACCAAAATGCAATATTTTCAAAAATATCTCAATCTCAAAGACCTAAAATAAGAGATGGAGCAAAACTCATTAGATTTCCGCTAGGAAATTCACCATGACGACTCGTTCTCCCGCCCCCCTAAGTTCAAAGACAAGAAAAAATTTTTTCCTAATATTTCAGAAAGGGAGCAGATGTGAGACATCACTAGCCTCTTTTCAATATACTTCTCCAACGATAACCAATGGGTAAAAGACATAAACAAAGTTTCTATTTTGTTAAAATTAGTTCCAGTTTCCAGGACAACCTATTAGAAATTCCGTAAAACTCCTCGGATTATGTTTTTTTTTTCTTGTTAAAGAGCTATTCTCGAAGCCGTTATACTACGCTCATACATTTTTCCTCCTTCGTCAAGAGAAATATATTTTTTTCGAAACGATGATTCGCTCGAGCGAACACTCGAACACTCGTTCAGGTGGCTTGAGACACCGAGACATTCACCGAGAAGCAGTTTATCGGGTTATAAATGACGTTTTCTTATTTTGTGTCTCTTACCTTTAACTTGAGTACAGCACCAGGGTAGACGCCGAGGGAGGCTAGATTCTGATCTGAGTCGGTTAATTCACGCTCGTCTAGCGTCAGATGTTGATCAAATGGTCCGGCACCACAGATTCCCATTGTCTAAAATAATAAAAAAAAAACAAGTGAAAAATTGCTTCTCTACAGTTTTTATTTTCGAGTCGCAATAACCAAAAAAAATGCGATGATGCAGCAGCTTCGGATATTGCTTTTCACGGACGTACGCGGTATAATATCCATATTCACGTAAACCTTCTTCAAAGAAGGAAAAAAAAATCTGAAATCCATCAAGAAAACGGAAACAAAAACGACATTCATTTCTTCATCTTCTTTAAACGATAAGTTGGCGCCTTTGAATTTCCGGCGGCGCATGCGTCTGTACCCGTAATTGCTTAATTTGTGGAAGGCAGAAAGTACATTGTACCCCTTCTCTCATTCTTGGCACTGGAAGGTTCAACAGTTTTTCATCCCTTTTATTTTTATTTATTTTTCTCTCTTATTATCCTCTTCTTTACAAAGATGATTATGGTGAAATGGTGGTCAAGGAAACATATTCAGTTTGGTTTTACGATCGAAGGCTGGAAACAACGGTAAGTACATAGCAGAGAGGGATAAGTAAGTTGTTGGACTCCAATTAAGATGGAAAATGGCATTTAAAAAATTCTCTACGCTTTATTTTCGATCATTGTAATGGGTGAGGTGAATCAATTCATCAATTGAAAAATTTAATGAATTTATTTGACGCGAGATTGTGAAATATTTGGGATGAATGCTGGAAGATGCCTCAAGCCTGTTATTATCTCGAGTTTATGCCCTTTCTTATATTTTTCTTCTTTCTGCTCTTGTCTTCAGAGTTCAACTCTCGGGTGAAAAAAATATATGAGAAGTGTTTACGAGAGGTGCTCAGAGATTCCAGCGATATAAATAATACAGTTGATGAATTTTTTTTTTTCATTCAAATAATTATTTTTGAGAATATGGGAAAGCCCAAGACATTTCCCGTGAAAAACTCACCATGACTTTGAGCTGCTTGAGAGTCATTTGAGAAGACACTTTGAGTTCGTGCGAGCCTTTTGCTTTTCTTCTCGTACGGGAAGACCTCGAACTCTTGATAGGGCTCTGTGAATGGTGAGAAAAAAAATGAGGCATAAATATGAATAAAAAAAGAAAACCCGGGGATTCAAAGTGATTCGAAATGGGACAGGTGTGTATTTTAGACTACTTTGCCACACTCAGACGTCCAATTCACATGATAATAACAATTATTACGAGTGAAACGAATGAGGAACGAAGGGCTGCTATATTCACCACCATCAATCAGTCGTAGATCCTTGGAAATCAAGTGACTCGACAATTTTTACAACTCGTTTCATCTTAATTCATGAAAAAATAGCGTTTTTCAGATCATTCAAGGATAATGGAGAGTTTGGAGAGAATTTTTATATTATATTATAGACTTTCGCATTTCCAAGTCGCAGTTTTCGTAAATGAATAAAGAAAAATTTGGGAAAAAAATGTTATCAAAAAATTTCATTGTACTCACATCATTGTCGTCTCCCTCATCTATGCACTTAATATATATCTTTGCATTATCATAATTTAAACTATCTAAGCGCTCCTGATCAACTCTGGCTTGCATACACTCTCGACATTGATCTGAAATCATAGATAAAGAACACAACATCAAATCTCCACTTTTTTCAAAAAAAATCCAGTCGTTTGGAGAAAAAAATAACGGGGCAAAATGAGCCGATTGTTCCCATGCGAACGTGAATATCAAATCAATTTCACCTCATTAGCTAAAACATCACGTAGCCTTTAGGTTTGAACGCCAATATCCTACCTTATCACTGACCTTATCAGATGTAAACGGTCGAGAGACCACGGGTTCGATGGGAGGGGAAGCGAAAGGGGTAATTACTCGTCCAAGGGACAAGCGAATTCATTCGATGGAACTTGGGACACCCAAGCCCATTCGAGTCTATTCCCACCCCTAGTCTCGGGGAAAAGTCGGGAGCATGACGTAACACTCCTGAGCCTTTGGCCTCTTGGCTTTTTGCCGTTAAACACTGGCTAACCCCCACTGGCACCAGTGTCCAGCGGTAACAATAGCCGGCAGGGAGGGCTTCTTATGAGTGCTGAGGGAGAGGATCTAACAACCATCACCGATGGGGCTTGGTCACCGTAGATTATTAATTACTGTATTAATCATCCACGCGGAACTGCTGGACAATTTATTATGCAATGGTGTTTGGTACTCAGGGTGCGGAGGGTTTGATATCTAGGGACATAGAGAGTAATGTTCAGTAAAAATTACCAATTCCTTTAAAAACAATTACTGAAAATTCCCTGACGGCAAATAAGTTCAATGAGAAAGTTTCAGTGGACTTTTGAAGAATGATTTTTTATAAATTCAAATAATCCACCACATTGATATTTTCGATCCCTGAATTTTCACTTCATCTCAAACAATGCGAATTTAGTCTGAAAATTTTGAGATATTCCAGTATTCGGAGATTGCATTTAATGAAGATGTTGATAAGAGGCTTAACTCAACTTAGAGACGATCCCTGTGGTTTTCCTCAAGACATTTCAACTTCGGTTTAAGATGACTCAAGTGGTTGACCCAAAGAGCATCTTTACCTTTTAATGGTATTTGTTTCATGAGGCATTCGAAACACTGCCTCCCAATGTCGCTTCATTCTCTTTGACGGGGGTAGGGGGAGTGAGCTTGAGAGATAGAGGGAGGGAGGAAAACATCAATCTTTGAATAACTCAGCACTGCGAATGGATTACTCGACGAAACGTAATGTGAATGTGTCACTAACGGTTTTTCAATTTTGATGGAAGACCTTGGAAAATGTCAGATCAATGAAAATTCATTTTTCTTAGCATACGTTATGAAAACATCATAAATTCACTGGAAAATTCTACAATCGACTCGTCACATACGAGACTGCTTCACCAAAAGCAAAAAAAAATCATTAAAACGTTAATATCTCAATTTATTCGTACCACCTGTCTTGACGGTCAACTTTGGTTTAATATTTGACCCCAAAATCACCTCCTCCTCCCACTCCCTTCACCGTCCCAATGATCATTCACAAACATTAACCATTCTCATTGAATCGTCCGGGGGCTAATTAGGTAGCGATAAATCAAGTGAGGAAGGAAAAAAAATAGAAGAGGAAATGAAAGAGACGAACGGAACGAAAGAGAAGGAAAAAAAACAGAGCGAGGGACAATCGTTGATGTTGGCGGGTTTGAAGGCGAAATAAAACGCTGGGGGGAGGGAGGGAGGGAGGGAGGAAGAGAGGTACCCGACAGGGCCGAAAATCCGCAAGGGAATTAAGTGGAATTCTTCAACTATGTGGTTTCACGTGTGTTAGTGTGGGACACGAAAATGAAGGAAAAAAAAATTGTCACGGTTTAGGAATTGAGCTTGGAATTGTCTCTGGCGTTTGCTTCGGGCCATCTACTGACGTATCCTCGTGTTTCTCGTTTTATGTCGGGGGTGAGGCGGGGGGCGGTAATGATTAATGATGTTTAGTAGAGGTTGTCAAAAATTTAAGTCGATCGTGAGCGCCAATTATTGCCGGCAAGTACTCATTTTTTCTTTCTATCTTGACAACTGAAGATAGTGGGGCCCTCATTGTCCCATTATTTATAAAAATTCACTTTTTAATTTCATTGATTTCATTTTTCAACTTCAATTTCGCATCTCGTTAATTTTTTTAATTGTTCTTCGAGGCTATTTGAAGTTCGGAAAAACTTGAGTCGATAAGGAGTGATCGGCAAATGCTAGGGGAGTGATATACACTCAGTTTTATTACTGAATAATACACAATAGAACGTGTTATTTCCCTAAAGTACCATCAGAGTGTAGTCAAGTCATAAAAGAAACTTCCGAGGTCCAATCCAAAGTTTCTTGATACTCCGATTTTATTCGAATAGTGCACCACGACATTTGCCTAACTTCCGAATTACCCTCTCTTCACTTTTATATTTTCTTATCCACTAAATTTCCGAAATAAAAACGTTTTGAAAAATTAATCACCATTTCGAGAGTTCAATTTCCATGACAAAATTTTTTTTCCGCCATATCACTCGAAAATTCCTTAAACAATGAATTACTTAATTTATTAATTTGAGCCCATTGCCTATTTATTAATCTCATGAAAGATACGACATTGGTATTGCCTATGGTATTCGCAAGTACAATAATTACATCCCCTCAAGGAAAAAAAACAGAAAGAAAAATGTCTTGTGAGCTTTAGCTTGTTGTTTTATCTCGTCTTTTTTCCTCTCACTGTTGTACACAGACACATACGTAATACCAACCCTCGTTTGGAGCATCGGTCATCTAGGCGCTCCATTTAATCCAGCCAAGGAGAGGACCCCCCGTCGGTTACACGTTAGAGACAAGTGGGGGATCTCCGGTGGGATAAAACTCCTGGATCCTTCTCTGTCTCGACGCTTTGTATGATCCTGCTAATTTTCTTTCCCACCCCTAGCCCCGCAAAAACTCCAACTGGAGAATTTCCACATGACGAAATATTAACAATTTCACAACGAAAGTGGGTGTCGCAATGTATCCGGACATATATTTCGAATAAGAAAATCATTTTTATCTCAATCTGCGAAAAATGTTACAAAAACGATGTGTTATCTAATGAAATTTGTTAGCAACTTATTTTCTTATTAAATTTGAAGATTGTCCAGCCAAATGGGAATGAAATCCCAGCCCTCACCTCAAAGCCATAAATAACTAAAACCAAAACGTAAGGATCGCAAATCATGTAACAAGTGAGGGGCTGGACAAAACTTGGGTTTGAGTAAGTGTTATGTACACACACGTAACACCAACAACAAAACACCATTTCACAATGGCCTCTCGCCAATGGTTTGAAGGAAATGGTCTGCGAGGAAGGAGAATTAATATTCGCTAGATGGCGTTTAGGATTTAGAACACGAATTTGCAGATTAGTTTCCGTTGGTCCAATGCGGTCAGCGGGTGGTAGTCTAAGAGGGGGTGAATTTGAAGCAAGTGCTGTGGACACGAGCCATATATCTACGATTCATGTAGATAAAAAAAATTAAAGGAATTTATTCTATAACTCCAATTATGTAGATGGGGTTTAACGACCTATTCTGTGGACAGATTTTTTATGGTCATGATAGTTGTTGTGGTACTCAATTCGCTTCACAAAAAAATTATACTAAACATCTTCCCTCGATTTCGAAATATTCATCAGAAACTTGTCAATAGGAAAAACTACCATATCTCATTTTACCACTTGGCTAGCAAATTGTCGAAGTAATGCAATTTCTGTTAATTGGAGTCTCTCAACGTTGAGAAAATATCGCACGAGTTAGACGAACATAACATTGGGTAGACAAGTGTCCCAGAGGTGGGGTGAGTTATCCAGGGTAGCTTGATTGATACGTAGGCCTTGGACATTGCCGTAATGTGGTCAAACTGCTCACATCCACATCTGAGGCACACATGCAGGGTGAAAGGGAGGGGAAGAGCAAAGGGAGAGAACTAAGTCATTTCTCGTTAGTTCACCGGGAACAACCCCTGATTTTTCGTCACCCAAATTTCCTTCAGCGCCATTTGTTCATATGCGGCAAGTGTAATTACCATTTTATCTAATCCTAAGTCACAAATCGCTTACGTTCATAATTCGATAGTTGGAAAAAATGAGTTCTACAGCAAGAAAAGAACGATTTTCTTACCATAGAATCATTTTCTTGTGAGAAGAATTCATTTTTTCATCGTGTCTGCAAACGTTTCAGGTATATCTTTGCAATTTAAATTGCAGAAAAGGAGGGGTGAGACCGCCCTGGCAGCGATAGCCGAATCCAAAGTGCCCTGACAAATGTTACGTTAAAAAAAATGAAGAAGAGGAAATGGAAGAGAGCAGTAAGTAAAGTGAAAAGAAAAATAAAGAATATCGAAGGAAGAAAAAAAATATTCAAAGAGATGGACAAGACAATGGGATGTTTAGAGGATCGACTTAACACAATTCACAATTTCTTTTCCTTCTTTCGCGAACATTTTGTCTCTTTGAACAGGCAATTTGCCTGCTTGTCAATTCGACGTGACGAAGTGAAAAAAAATCCGAAAATTTGAGGGATCCGGCGAAAATTCTCAATTCTCCGAAGATTTAAATAATCAAGAGAAATATCCAGAACAATCGGACGATTTTTTGGTACTTGAACAAATTGCGAAAGTCATCAACAGTATCATTTAAATTGTCAGTGTTTTTGTCTCAAGTTAATTTCGCTGGATACGTCTTAATTATAAGCACACTTTGGCGAAGATGATGGGGTGGATTTATGTAAATAAGGAGCTAATGTCCTCGTGCATTATTCCCTTTTATTTCTGTCTTTCTCCTCTCTCGACTTGATGTTTCGTTTTTTTTTCTCATCATCGGATCTGGGGCTTTTGTCTTTAGGGTAATTTCTGTACATCATGCATTGGAACCTCGACGGTTTAGCAACACTACAGTGGGCGTGTGTATGACGACATTAAATCCTCTTCCCCCGCCCCCACACATCCCCGAGGCAATTCATCCCTCTTTCTGTTGATTTCCGCATTTACATAATGACAAGTGCAAAACATTCGGGGAGAATTAATTGTCAATAAGATCGAATGGTTGGCCCTGGGGGATGGGGAGACTGGGGTAATCGATTTGATTTTCTGGGGAGACTTTCGAGGTGTTACTTCGAAATTACGATGAGAAAATTGAGGGAATTCAATCGCCAGAGGAATAAACTATTCGCTATTTATGGTGTTAATTAGCGAAATGAAAATAAGAAACGGAAATATTCTTACAAGGAATATTCCTCCAATTTAATTAATCAAGACAGTTGCCTGTACTCACCAGGGTTCGTCTTCAGGTCAGCCTCATCGATTCCTAAATTTACAATCTTGATTTCGTGATCGGACTTGTAGAATTCATTCAACTTACGCCACTCCTCCTCGGTTACAATAGTATAACTGAAACAAATAGGAATCAATCGTTACTCTTTCGTTCCTTGGAAAGCTTTTCTTTTCCTTGTAATTTGATAAATGAAATTTGTAAATTTATTCGAGTATACGTTTAGAATCAACTGTTTTTGCTGGCCACACCCTTAATTATACCGTAAATTAGAAATTTCTTGCTCCGGTATCTACCTTCCACCCGAAACTACTACTCGCCCCTTCTTGCGCACACATGAGAAACCCGGCGAATGTTACAAATTTTCAGAATCAACTGTTCTCTCCAAATTACAAACACAAGAAAAAATTACTCAAAGTTATTAAATAACAATATTAGTAGTTCTGGAATTATTCTGTAGTTCCAATATTGTCGCCCAAATTTTCCGGTGATATTTCCGAATGTAATAGTCTGCCAAAATCATAGCAATATCGAGAACGATGATTCCCGACGCTTGACGATTCCAATATTGTTTTAGATTTTATATCAAACGATGTAAGACAGTGCGTGACCCGGCTGGTATAGCTTTCCGCCTCTGGGTACCCATATACTAGCGCTTAGGAGCTTTTTCGAGGTGATGGATACCCGAAAATGTCAGGCACACGCCCCCGGGGGCCAATGCCGGGCTAAACCCCCCCATCTGACCATTATGCTAAGCTATTGTCCACTATCTGACTGAGATACCGACTCAACTTGACTCTCAACCTCGCCCCAATGTGTCACCCTATTTAATTCAATCGGAAAAATATCAGTTTTTTGCATGACAATATTTTTTAGCCATTTTTCATTCCCACGGATTGGCCAGGTCCCGGCGGCCAGGCGGCTGATCTTGGATTTTTTTTCTGCAGTTGAAACTTAATTCAAATTATTGAAGTAATGTCACGATTACATAAATATATCAACCTGATTCTGTCCCATCTTCCAAAAAAGAAGCCAATGAAATTTTTTCTTGGAATTTTAATTCCATTTTTCGATGGACAATATTCAGCAGTGCCTATTATTGGATCGTTAGGCAAATAACGACAAGCTTCAACTCCAACGATACCATTTCTTGCTGCATCGCGGCAAACAGGGAAACGGGAAAATTCAAATTAGAGGGTTAGGCCCCCTCCACCCTCCCACCCGCACCCTTATCGCTCTGCACGCGTTGCAGTTGAATTGAAATTAATTTCTCTCGAAAAATACAAATCCTTCAATTTCAGGGCGCGTTAATGACTCAATCGTTTATACCTAGAGAATCGGATATCGTCTAGAAGTCGTTATAGTGGGAGAATTCTTCGATAAAAGTGACAGACCAATTTTTGTAGTGCCAAGATAGAGAAAATTACTAGGAAACAAATTTGAAGGACTCAAGTCTTTGAAAAAACTCTACCAAATTAAATGAAAGACTAGAAATAGCCTAAAATTGACTTGGTAATGATTTTTCAACAACTTTGGTTTTTTACTGAAATTTCTACTCTGGTACTCTATGCGGAATAAATTACTTACAATTCACTGGAGGTTGTGGCGGGATATAAGAAACCTTTGTGAAGTTCACAGAGTAACTGACCATTATTAATGGAGAGTGGAGCATTTCTTCCAGTTCTGAAACAAGAATCGGAGAAAAAAATTTATAAAATTAAAAAATTTCCAGTAAAACATCAACAATATATGGAATCAATAATTCAGAAATTTTTACGCGTAAAAAACTAGTGGAAAATATATTTTCCGCGTGAAAAATGATGTTTCCATCGTATGACAGACAATCAGAAGAATGATCGCACACGTGACCCAGAAATCACCTCTCCTCAGGGGCATTTGGAGATAGTTAAAGAGTGACATTTCCACTGTATAGATGGGAAGCCAAAGAGGAGGTGAGGGGTGGTTAAAGGTATCTGGGGGGAATCCGGGGGCTCTGCATCATTTTTCACGTACCACGAAGGGGCGGAACGTTTTTGCCTCTCCCTTTCACGTCCCTTTCCCCCCATACAACCACCCACATGTTCCCCAGCTACTACAGATAATGTCCTTAAAGGAGGACATCTCCACTCAGGTATTTATCATAAAAAACGAGTGGATGATTGCGGTGTTTATACGCGAGTGGAAAAGTCGAGGGAAAATTCTAGGGCTCAGCACCAGAATCGAGGCACAATCTCCCAAATTATCGCATTTTGATGGAGCTGAGCATTTAAAAAATTGACAAAAAATGAAAATAATTCTGATGCTCTCCTTCGACAGCATAAATTGATAAAAATATTACTAGCAAATGAATGAATGTGCAATGAGAAATGAGAGAAAAAATCCCAGAAAGCTTCATATAAAATTTTCCTCATGTATTCCCCAGGACCTGACACCCCTCTCCTCGCACTTCTGCCGTCATATGCTTGAACAAATACTAATAAATAGCAGGTGGACGTATTTAAAGTATCCATTCCCCTCCGGCACGAGAAAAATGGAGAATGCGTATTAATTATGAAGCTTGTTCAAATACAGCGAACAGAGGTGGCTTCCACCAAAGGGAAAAAAGTAAAAGTGGAAGGGGTAGTGATCAACGTATCCAACAGTGACCACGGGTCCTCTCTTATTACAGAGAAAACCATTGAAGTATTTTTTTTTTCTCCTCCTCAATTTTTTTTTTAACCTCATACGAATTTTATCCCCAGCTTTTGTTTAACTTTCGTCGCGGAATTTTTCCTCACACAACGCAAATTGTCTCCTTTCACTTGGATACCACCAGGAGTAGCCATTATTAGTCCCCAGAGATATGTAGTTTAATTTTATGTATCGGAAGATTTTAATACGAGGGGGAAATTTTGCATTTACACATCTCAAATTAAAATGTATTTTTTTGGGTAAAAGTTGGACGAGCCTTATGGAATGCCTAGGGACATTTGCAATACCGCCTGGTATTTGTTAACACCCCATTCAGTATAAATGATAAGTGAAGCAACTTTCCCATTTTTTAAACCGATTTATATAGCAAAAAATTGACGCTTTTTAATGAGCATAATTTTTTTTTCGAAAAAAAATTGATTTTTCGACTCTTGACCACGACTGAAGGGTTTTCCACTCAAATATTTAGTGGGAAAGCGTTAAATCAGCGCAGACCACTGTGTGCCCATGCCCCTCTGGTGGTGGAGCCCAAGACAAATGTCACCAAACCCACCCGAAGCAATGAGATGTGGGGATGAGTGCACAAAATTCCCTCTTTATTTTTGTATTTTCCTTCGCATTTCATTTCTGCTCATCTTTTTCTTCCTCCGAGCTTGGAAAAACCTTGGGAATTCGGATGCACGTTAGAAGACGGTAAATCAAGCCTCTTGGATGATATTAAAAGGCCAAAACATAAGATTTATATCGGTTGAGTGAAAGGGCTAGAGGATAGGCAGGGAGAGGAAGAGAGACACACATATCTAACGGAAGTCTAGTGTCAATGGGAGAAGAGAAAAAAGATTAAATGAAAATAAAAGCCGATGCATGGGAAAAATAATAGAAGGATCAGAATTGGCAAATCGACTTTTGGAATTTACTCGAATGAAATTCATCATCTATGTCAAATGAATGATTATTAAGTATTTATAAATTCGCAATTTTTTCGACCTTACACAACAACACTATAAGTACTTTGTGGGAAATTTACCAATGGATTTGTCATTACAAGATGAACAGAAAACAATGAACTTAACGTGCAGCACGTACTCTGACAAAATGTAAGAATAAATTTAATGATAAAAAAGAGAATCCGTGAAATCGATCCATTGGCGCATGAAACTAGCTACTGTCACGTGGGACTGATCTTTAGTTTTTTCATCCTTCTCAGTCATTGAACCTCACGAAAAATTCCTTATCTATACTGTTGTCTCAATTCCAATAGCTGATATACGGTATAAAAATTAGTTTTTTTTTCACCAGAAAATTCTCCTCTGAAGAATGTTTAAGGATCTGAATGATGATATTCAAAAGATAGAAATTTCTCTACCCGACAATTCACCGAATCATCTGATCCCTCATCTTCTGAGTTTCAATGATAGAATGAAAGGATTATCATTGAATAAAGAAAGCTAGAAGCACCTGGAATTTCCCTTAGCGAACAGCCAGTATCTCAACGAATGACAATTCAGAAATGCTAGAAATGAGATAGCCAAAACGAAGGAAAAGGATCATACCAGAGGAAGAGGTATAGAGAAGCACACGAAGCGCACGTTCAGCTCGCTTTACCGAGCACTGATGATAGTTTTTGCTCCGTAAGATTTTTTGCCCTTTCCCCTCTTTTCCAGGGTTACTAGAAAAGGGGCAGGGGAAAGGGGAGGGGTGGATGATATATGACCGCCCCCCGAGACACTGGCCACCCCTCCTACACCCTCTCACTCTTTCTGGTACGACAAAGACGGCTCTTAAAGCTGAGAAAAGAAATTTCTCAATTTTTACCGAAAATTTACAATTTTTTTAAACAAATTGTCACATCATTTCTTTGGTTTAGATATGTTTATGAAAAAATATTATATGTATTAAATATTGTATGAGATATATTAAAATATCTAATTGAATAAACGGTCCTATGCCACAAGAAGAAAAATTTCATCAATAAAATTCAGTAGAACGTCCCATTCTACCCCGACTATTCTAGAAGAAACACTTAGCACCCATTTTTATCCGCTGAGGGAAAAATGAGTTCAGCTGTAGACTTGGAGACCGGAAATGTTAAATTAACTTAACAAATTAGAAAATTAGAGATTTCACATGCTCAAAAGATATTTCATCCAATGTTATTATTGAGTGTTTTTGCTCGAGACGGAAGCTAATTACAGGAGTCCGTAAAAAATTGACCGGTGAATCGGTTTCAACGCAAGAACCATCGATAATCGACATCCTGGTGTTGCCCAGTGGTTATACCATAAAAAAAAATGATAATAATGGTGAAAGAAAAATCATTGAATCGTTCTGACTCCTTTTCCCCTTCGTCCGTCAACTCGGCCCCTGGACACTCGAGTGATGACAGAGCTCTAAACAAATACCTCGAGGTGTTCACAAGTACCGGGGGAAAAGTAATAATCGTGGAGAACAAGGCAATGAGGATGATAACTTCAAAGAAGTTGACGATAAAAAATGGAGTGAACCGGACTCAAGTACCTGATGGAAATCTTGACCATTCATGGATATTGTGATTTCACGTCGTTTTAATACAATAGCGAGAAAAAAAAAAATTCTTCAAGACCAAGTACCTTTTACAAAGCAAAGTGGCATTGACGAATACCAAGACGATAGATCGATCAATTTATCGTTCTCGTTGCATTGAGTCTTGTAAATTTCTCTAATAAAAGAAATTCTATTTTTTCACTAAAAGTGTTTATGATAAATAACCATTGATACACATATTACGAACTTATTAGGAAAGAAATGGCTCCTAAAAAATCAGATCAATTCTCACCCCCAGAACTTTCCAGTCCCACCTCTCAGACAATCAAATTATCTGCTCGACAGCCTCCGAAAACTTATGCGCAAAATAAACGAAACAGCATCGATACTTCATCCCTCAAATATATCCTCACCCGCCCATCCAGCTCTCTGTCTTCCCCCGACCGATAAAAAAGGGGAAAATCGCTTGGGGTAATCACCCAGGAATTAGCAAAATATCAACAACCGTGAGCATCCCCAGAATATACGATTCTACGAAGAGTTGTGAGAGGGGGAGAAGGGAACGAGTGGAGAATTAAGTTAAGAGGGAATGGGGGAAAGAGTGTACGTTAGCAATGAATCAACTTATTTAAGGGTAGTTGGATTTTGCGATTCGATGGCACAACCGTTGAATCCACTCTAACATTTGAAAATAACCCCGTACATACCCCCAGTAGGCGAATGATTTACTGTTTTCCTTCCCCGAGCCAAGCCAACCGTTCCTCCTGTTTTTCTTACTTATTTCACTCTATGGATTTTCATTTATTCGCCACTTCATAAGCAAAATAGTGAATTGTGAATAGTGAATATTAAATAAAATCATACGTAGAGTTCCATTTTCTAAAGCAAGACAAAAAAAAATCAACCCTTGACAAATATCTTCACAAGGATAAAGAGGAAAAATAAACACACCCTCTGCTTTTGAAACCTAAAAGAGGCTAAAAATTGATATGACAAGAAGGCTAATCCAATGTAACTCTTCGCCGCACTCTCACACGAATCTAAAACCTGGACATCACCCTCCGGGGATCAACTCTTCGCTCCGGATTACCGCAATGTCACTCTCAATTTCCCATAACATACACAAGTGTCAATTAAGATACCCTGAATTAAAATATTATATGAAGAAATAATTGTTCAACTCAAAACAGAAAAAAATCAAATCTGCATAAAATTTTTAAAATCAAAATGTACATCGAACTAAATCAATTGACTGAAAAATAATTGAATGGCAAAAAAATAACTGGATTGAGGACTTCGAAATAAATAAGACGATAAAAAAACAAACGATTCGGGTAATTTTCCTAAAAACCATCTCAAAACTCCTCTTCAATCCGTCAACGTCGCAAACGGGAAAGAGTGAGAGGGGGAGAGGGTTCAGAAAGGAAAGGGAGTGATGCGGATTTTACGAAAGGATTAGACATTTGCATAGAGCGATCGCTCAAGCCGAGGCTTTTCTGCCTGTCTATTTTTTCAACGACTTTCTTCACCCCACATTCTAGATTCCCACTTTAAAATTCTCATACAATTAGTAATCACATTTATTGTACTCAGAAAATTAATTCTTCATCACATCAAATATTTTTAATAAAAAAAAAGGAATCAGAATAATAGTTTTTGTGTTGTAAGAAAAAATTACTTTTCAATTTCAATTGATGAAAGTCATTAATTAGTTTTTCTCGCATTAAACCCCTAAAAACCCTCTAAAAACTATCAAGTATTAATATGACATCGAGACAATAGCCTCTTCGGTGGCTGAAGATGTCGCAAGACAAGTGCGATAATTAATAACATGAAATTGATTAAGGCTGTCAGATTAAGTCTATAGAAACGTAATGGGTGGTGGCTGGGAGGGGATAATAACAAACCCAACCTTCTCCCCATTGCTTTCAACCTTTTGGCGAACGTGTGATTAATAATTTTGAGATAACGCCCGACCCTCCACTACCCAACGTGCCACTATCCACTGTGGGATGTCCTTCTGATTTTACGTGGGACTTTACCACATCATAAATGAGTAATTATTCACGAGAGATTTTGTTGTCTCACTCTTTCATCGTTTTAGTGGTCGTACTTTTGGCTCGAGGCAATGCTAAAGAAGTTGTACATTTAGTAGCAATAGAATCTAAGATTCGAATCGAAAAAATAATTGTCTCAGGATCGCAGAGGTGGAAATTCTCCCAATTTATTAATTCATTATTCAGTTAAACTAATTACGAATCCCTACAAATCAATTACGGCAATTTTAATAATACTTTCGTATTATTTTCCTTGTCAAAATTGATCAACGCTGCAAGAGAGTGAAGATACCCGTGAAAAAAGCCCTAAACAGTCCAAATTATTTTCTCAATACGAAAGCGCAGAAAAAAAAGGTCTGAGTGGATTTTGGGAGAAACGTGGGGGCTCATCCCCCAATGTATCACTCGGTGGTGGATCATTAGACGTTTTCAATTAGTTTTCCCACTTCCCCCCACCCCCACATCTCATTGGTCAATTAAGAAAAAACCGCCTCAACACGTCCAGAAAAATCCATCAATTTTTCTTGGCAATTGGGAGTCAGAATTAATTGAAACGAAATAATTACGTGGGAGGTGAAAATTCATTCAGAGTGTAAATGAAGCCGAGGCGAAACAGACTGGCTCAGCAGGGTGGGAGGAAATTCCAGATGAGAAACTAAATTTATTTACCTTGCTTCTAAAATTTTCAAAACCTAATTCGACATCGTACTATTTAAATTGTTCAAAAAATCGTCACGATGCCAATTACCAGCGAATTCCAAAAAAGTGTCTCATGTAATATTGCACGGTTGCATTTCGTTTAAGAATAGAATAAAAATAGCTCACTCACCGAGTAAATGTCTTCCAAGCGTCCACGAATCCCTTATCAACGATGAAGTACGCTTTATAACAATTTTTTCCCTTGATGACCTCATTTCTATTTTTCCCATGATAAAGTTCACTCAACTGGTCCTTCTGCAGTTTCCCCCTAATTTTATGATCAGCCTTGGCTTTCTCAGCAGTTTCATTTCTCTCCTCGCAAATAATACATGAGTCCGTGCCAAAGGAATACTCACTAGCCTTTGGAAAATACTTTTTAAGTATTCTCCAGGCAGCTCCCGGTATGATTTTTCTACTAGCATCTGGGGTTCTCAATGCTCCATGTTCACACAAGAGATCCTCATTAAAATTCATAATAGGTTCTGATTCCTCCTCCATGTCTTCTTTCTGATTGTCATTGAAGGGCTTTGGATCATTCGTCGTGTCTACATAATTATCATCAATCGTTTCACCCTCCAGACGCTCCATTGCTAATTTTCGCCAGTGTTTTAACGAGTCTGCACCAATTATGTAACTATCGTCCGATCTGAAACAGAATAAAACATTGACTCAGTGTCATTGAAAGAAATTGTATGAAAAATTTGAAATTGAAATTAAATTTTGAACGGTACTTTAATAATTCAATTTCATTTTCATCCCTAAAACTTCAATAGAAAACAAAATACCAAAGGCTATCAACTTACATTTCTTTGACCACTTTAATAGACTCCATCACCTCCTTGTGATCTCTCTCCAGCTCAATCTTGAACCTCATCGTCTTGCACTTCTTCCTGACACAGGCCAAGCAGAGGCTGTCCTCCCCAAGCCTCTCATTCATCTGAAACTTCCCCAGGAGCTTTTCAGCAGCAACAATAGGCACACACTTAGCTTTATGGACCTTCCCAGGGTCCATCTTCCCATGTAGGCACACGAGCCCCCCAGTCTCGACCTCCCCCACCCCCTCATTGCTCCCCGAGTGATCATTGAGCCACTTGCTGATAAAACTCGTAGGAATCCACACAAATCTCACTCCCACACCCTCACACTTTCCCCAAGTTTCATAAAAATCAATGACTTCCTGCCTCTTGACGTTCTTCTCCTCAATTTTCTTTTGCTTCTCCTCCTGAACAGCAAGAAGACTTAGTTCATGAGCAACATTCTCCCCTTTGACAAGTTCCCTCAAAGTCTCGCTCAACTCCCACTTTTGAAACTCCATAGCCTCATAATAATCCCTCTCCCCACAGCCCATCGCCCTGTGAGCATCACCATTGAGCATCTGATAATTTTTATCGTAGTTCTCCTTCATTGTAAGCTCAACCTCACCATTTTTATCATCACGAACACCAGCAGGAGACAAGCATCTCTCAATATCCTCTTTACCATCGGCAATCCCCTCCACCCTTCGATCCTCAACATCATTCATAACTTCATCCTTTCCCTCATCCACAGAGTGATCGTCCAACCCTTCCTCGTCCCCCCTGATCTTCTTTCTCCCTTTCCTCTTTAGCTTGGTCTTCTTGCCAGAACTGAAAATAGATCCCGACGAATCTGAATCACTGGTCTCCTTCCTCTTCCCATTGTCCAAAGCTCTCCTAGCCTTGCCATCCCCCAAGTTCTTCTTGTAAACCAACATGTAGGCAGTATTGGATGAGAGGAAGCCCTTGGGTACCCTGGACCTCTTGGCAACTTTCCCATTATCTCCAATACCATCCTCAATCCTTTTATTCTGAGTCTTCTCGACCTTGTCATCGCTGAACTGATACCACTCGCCGGACGAATTACAAATGTTAACAATGTAATGACCAGAGTGAGCAGATGGCCCCTTGTGACTCAAAACAGCAACCAACGAGTATAAATGTGTACCTGGTTGACAGTTTAAGTACTCCGACATATCCAGATCCTCCGGAAATTGTATGAACGATGAAAGTTTTTTCTTCTGCCCACTCTCTCGATGGAACACAAATCTCAACAGCTGAAAGTTCAGAGTCTCTGGGAGTGTGTCAAGTCTGATGAATCTTTTGGCATTCTGTTTTTCATTACAACATTGGCAGTGGTATTTATTGGCACCCACGAGCTCCTCCTCACTGAGGTAATTGTCCATAGCTTCCTTCAAGGTTGGGGCTAACTGAAGATCAAGCTCATAGAATGTTGTCGGTGTCTGGTATTCTGTCGAACAAGTTGAACATCTGTTTACGTAGATGTAGGTTCCCTGGGTCAGTCGTTGGAGGCGAGATTTCAAGGTTAGGCTTGTGAGTTTGTTCTCGATGTGGGCAAGGAGGAGCTTTGAAAATTCCTGGGCGTCTTGTTGCGTGTCTGTGTCCAAGGACAGGGCTATTGCTAGACTTGTTGGATCCAGTAGGCGTTTGTTACCAAACTGCATCATCGCGAAAATGTATTGCAGTTGGCCTACTACTGTTCGAGGATGATAGGGATTCTTCAGGGATTGGGAATGCTGCAGGGACTCAGATTCCTCTGGGTCTGCTGTTATATCCCATTTGTAGATTATTCGTCTCATATCCTCATTATGAAACCAAACTTGAATTAAACTATTGACGTAACACGTAGCGCCCAGATTTTTCAGTCCAACGTATTGAGTTGGGTCTCTCAATTCAGATAATGAACTCTCCAGTGGTGCCACCTCGGCTGGTTGAGATTTGAAGTATTTTTCTTCGCCTAAACCAGTTAGACAACAAGGATTGTTACTGCAATTACGTTTGCAGTTTTTACAATTTTTTAATCCTATTCTGTACGCGTTCTCGAGGTGAATCTTTTCAATTTCTTCTGGTGCTACTGTCTCTATCCAACTCCATGCCATCCTCTCCAGATCAACTTTCTTCACTGGTGGCATCTCCTCTTTAATTTTTTCATCAATTGCGATCTATAGAAGAAAATACCTTTGATTAATATGGCATCATTAATATAAAGTAGAGAAACCATTCTCGTATGGTAAAGGAGCACTTCAGTATTACTAAAACGTAAAATTATTTTTCCTGCCCTTCTTATAGGCCACAAAAAAATGACATATTAATAAAATCCCTCATTTTCCCTTGTCAATAATCTTTCAATATTTAAAAAATAAGAAAACATGAAAATTTATGTTGATTCCCATTAAACAACCGAGTACAGCTCCGAAAAAAATTTGTGTACCCAAAATCATTAAGAACAATCAAGAAGCAGTGGTCGGAGACGTAATAAGAGTCGCATAATAACACCCTCCCTCTCTTCACCACCAAAAATCCACAGCTCCACCCAAAAAACTTTTGTTCATAACTGGTTTAAAAAATCTAATCCACAAGCACTCAAGTAAACAAAAAAACTCAATAATTGTGGAATCATCTGCTCCAAAAATCACTCCGATCAGAAATGTTCAGCACTTCCATAGGACTTCCGTGAATAGCCAACAAAAAAATTTGTTTTCACTAAAATTCATCATAAAACCAGATTAATCCATTAATCATTCAATGTGCTATCGGAGAATGTATTAGAACGATGGAACTGCAGTATTTGAGGTTAGAATCTGGTGCCGATGAATGATACAACTGTCGAGAAGTACAATTCCGCCGCACAAATTGGTTAAACCAGCTTGTAACAATGATTTCCACAATTATCAATCACCCCCAAAGCCCAAATATACGGTCAACACAATAAGTCAATAGAAATAATACCAAAACATTCACTTACACAGACTAAAAACTTGTCAAAGCCCTTGACATCGAACCGTTTACCGTTTTCCCCCCCAAAGTTATGCAGCGTGCTATTAGCTACAGTGACTGAGCGGCCGGCAAGATGCTTACGCCATTAGAGTGCCCGCCATGTTGGAAAATTATTCTCCCGCCAATTTTCAGTCGCCCCTGTAAATCCAAATTTTTTATGGACTGACCGAAGGAGTTGAAATGTCACAGTGTCAAATAGGTAAATCACACAGTGCAGCGATTCCCTCAAGCTTCTTAAATTTATAAGTCATTTATTTAACATGAAGGTAATATTTTACTGTGAAGAATTTCAAGGTTAGGAATGACAAAACATTGTGAAATTCTGAAATCATGTTGTCATATGATTTCCTGGGCTTGTCAGTTATCATGCAATACCTACAATGAATCATTTTTTCATAAAGAAATTAAATAAATCAAATAAAATTTGGCATCGTTTGACAATGAATACTATTTGTTCTTACAGTGAGCACTGATATTCTTCTTGAATACCTAGAGGTAGCATTTCACGGAATCCTATATCACAGAAAAATTTATCCGGCTGAGATTTTCAGTAGAAAAAAAATTTACGGGGTTGGAATATGGGTATCTGACCACCCCGAAGTAAATGAGTATTTGAAGAATATTCTCGAGGCTATCAGAGAGGCTCTCACAGCAGACATCACCAGTATCAAACGCCTGAATTTCGTACTTGTCGACAGCGAAGACATACTCATGGAAAAATATGTTTTCGATTTAGTGAAAATACAGATTGACACACCTGAGTTAGTACCGAATATTCTATGTCTGTAAAATAATTTTTTTCTCGCAAAATTTAGTTTAAAATTCGCGCAAAGTAAGTGATGCAACCATAAACCATTTTCATGCATTAAGAAAATTTTCATTTGTCTATCGTTTTGTTCAAGAATCGATCCATACTTTCTAAGGACAGAAGAATCCTTGAGGACAGTCTGCCTGAAACTCTCAATGATGGAATCGTACCTGAAACCTCTTCCCGAAAACTGTCAATTTTTTATTGAACTAGAAAGCCATGAGGCAGCCCTTGTAGGCCTTTCGGAGAACCCAAAGTGCGAGGATTTTCCCTGGATCGTGAGAAATGATGATTGGAATGAAACTTCGGGGAAAACTTCACTTTTACCCATCTACACGGTGAAAACCGAGCATTTGGGAGTACAATTATTTGTCATTGGTGAGACGAAAAATTGATAAATGTGTGAATTTTTGAGAATCATCATCTGTGCTTTTATCATTTAAGTTTGTGGAGTTAATATTATGAGGAACCCATTCAGACATTCACTCTAATAGAAATTGGAACTGTTAGTATCTCTAATTATCCGAACGAATTGTCATCTATGCTCTAATCCGGGTCTCTCAGGTACCTGCCTGCACTGACGAACTCTAAATCCCCTCAAATTGCAATTCAACCCCGCCCGTCTGGCTAATATTACTATAATCCTAATTACTCACCCAACACCGATGTTCCCATGATAGCCAGTTTCCCAATTTATGTCTGCTCCCTCATCAATATAAAATCACCCTCCGGTGAGAGGGACTTGCCAGTCCTTCGTAGTCTTTCATGACGTTCGTGACACGAAAGCATATTGTCTAGAAAATTCACATAGTGTTCTTACAAAAGAAATTATCACTCCTCCGCATATGAGAGTTTTAAATATTCAATAATTGTTCAGTGCGAAAAAGTTTACTTACCCGTATAATACGTTTGAATAAATCCCACGCCATCCTCGTTGCCATGGCTACGCCCCAGTGATTACAAAACATCAACAGAAAATATAACCTCTCACTGTGTCAACGACTTACAATGTTCAATTAATCGTAAATTTAGCCAAAACTGTACAAAAAGCTCAGTAGTAAAATGAATCTAAAGTGTGCCTCCAAGCTCCAAAAAATCGGATGTGAAAAGTACAAATTAACTCTGAAAGCCCCACCAAAGTGCCTCGCCCGCAAGAACTTTCAACACATAACCTTCAATGAGGATGAGGATATCCTGATAGCAATAGATACGAAAGGGGTAAGCTATCATCTACAGTTGATCTCTGGTGACTGGTGGGTGAAGAAGCTGGGCTTAGTCGGGCAATCTACCTTCGTCTCCTTCAGCGGGATCCAAAAAAACGAATTAATTATCGGTTTAACTTCAAAAGACATCAAAATTCTGAACACATATAACTTCTCACCCGAAAAATACTGTCTCTTGAAGGCCCACCATCTCCCTCCGGGCTTCATCTCTTTCTACAAAAGCTATTGTCTCACAGCCTCACGAAAAGAGGCGGTCATATGGAACATCAAGACAGGCAAAAAAGTCCACCAACTGCGGTTGGAGACCAAAGAGTCATCGATAAAAAAAGCCCTGATCGCCCCGAACGGAGTAATCGTGATTCTCTACGATAGTGATATCCTTCAATCCTGGCAGTTCGAACTATTCTCCTCCGAGAATCGTATATCAACAAATCAGTATGGAGTCCGCAACGCCAAAGATTTTATTTTCACGGACAACGGTAGAGCCATAATAATTTGCGGTGCCAACCGCAAACTTCTGATTTACAATACAAAATCATGGAATGTAATTTGTAAATTGGAGTTACCAGACGGAACTTCAGGAGTGAAGAGAGTGTTTAACTTCCCTCAGATAGTGGACTATACCAGTAAGATGGTGGCCATCTTGTTTGAAGATGGCTGCTTGCGATTCTTCGATCTATCGAAGAAATGCTTCGTATCGATGCCCGAGAGGCCTTTGATGGGTGTTAGGAAGGCTGTCGTCTCTCCAGGGGGTCAATGGCTGGCAACCATTACCTTCGATGGCTCCTTAATCCTATCCTCCGTTGATAATCTCCTAACACCCTCCCCAAAGCCCCCTAAGACTTCAACATCGGGTGAAATTCAGTCACACGACGTTCACGACCACCTACAATGCGTAAGAAGTGATGTCCAGATGGAATTGACCTTGCCTCGACTCATACCAATTCTCAAGGAGTTCGGGGAGTACCCGGAGCGTCATAGGGCCCTCATCTGGAAGACTCTCCTCAGGCTGCCTGACAATAGGCTTGAGTATCTCAGATTGTCCGAGAAGATTCTCAATGAGACAGACGTCGAGATGCTGAAGAAGTGGAATCTCGCGGACACGAACAAGCACATGATACTCTCGGTGACAGTTGAAAGACTAATTCAATTCTGTCCTCTTCTGGGGCAGGTCTCTTTCTTACCGGAGCTGGTGTTCCCTTTTGTCGTGACCTTCCGGAGGGATCCTATTGCCGGGTTTGAGACGATACTCATGATATTATGGAACTTCTGTCAGAAGTGGTTTGAGTACCATCCTCTGCCACCTCTCAACGTTCTGGGAATCATTGAGAATATCCTCGGAGAAGTTGACCCTCAGTTGTTGGAATTCTTCTATCAACGGGGCGTTACATCTACTGACTATGCTTGGCCCCTGCTGAAGACGACTTTCAGCGAGGTATTGACGGGGAGTGAGTGGATGTCCCTATGGGATCATCTACTAACCATTGGACGACCGTCCATGCTGATATTCTGTGTTGTGGCGTATAATGTATGTAATAGGGAAGCCATTAAGGAAATTTTAGAGACGAAGAACGACTTCCCGATATTCATCGAAAACCAAGGGTCTCTTTCGGCGCAGAAGATCTTAAAAATGGCGGAGAGGCTCGACAATGAGGTCTCGGAACAGAATCACCCCAGGGTGTATTTGAGGTAATTATTATAATCTCATAATGATTTTTTCGAGTCTTTCTGTCAATTTACTCATTCTACCTGTCCATTTTTTTTCAATTTTACAGAGAGAATTGGAAATTTTTGCCTAGCAGTGGTCCCTATCCACCATTTCCCCTCAAAGAATATCCCAACTTCTTGATTGGAAACTTGGGAAGTGCTAAACAAATGTTGGACATGAAGCAGGACGCATTAATGATGAAGCAAGAGAGACAAAAAATGACGGAAATTTTGGAGGCAAAAAAATTGAAGGAAGAGAGCGAAAATTTTCTAAGAGACATCAACCAGAGGAGAACTCAAGGTAAGCTGGATTGCTTTATTAAATATTTCTCTTTTAGACAAAATACAAAAATAAAAACAACCAACCAATGCCGAATATTTTTTCAGAGCTAGAAAAGTGTTTTCAAGAACAGCTAAGGGTAACAACGATGAATTTGACTGCTGAACGTGCAAAATTAGCAACATTATCCAATAAAACTCGTCTGCGTAGAAGGAGGAATGCGACTTTAAAAGCTCATGGTAGAAACAGTGAAGTTGTTCATACGGCACCCGAAGGAAACAGCAATCATTATGAGAAGTTGATGGAAGAGGTGATAACTCTTTACGACGAGATCAACGTTTTCCTCCAAAGCCTGAGGACCTCAGGATGAAAAACCCAATCCGAAAATGCATTCCAAGTATTTTGTTGTAAATATCTAATGCTCAATATAAAGTCTATATTTTTTAATATTTTCAGCGTATTTTTTTTTATAAGAATATATTTTTTATTGCGTATAAAGACTGGAAAGGAATGCCTAGGAAATGGAAATAAAAACAAACGCCACAAATGTATTTCATTGTAAATATTTGATTTAAAATATAAATGCTATTTTTTGTAAATATTGTCAGTATAATTTTTGAATATAAGAAAATATTTTCTGGTGTTGATATATGCTAGAGAGGAATGACTGTAGTAAATGGAATTATAAATTGGAAATTGATATTTACTGAAAATATTTTTGAGAATTTTTCACCGGGCAATCAGTCATATTTGACTAAGGAAAATACTGGACTCTTTAGTTTGGATCGTCCACCTAAATACACAAGTTCCATGATAACAAAACACTCGATCACATCAGCCTCCAGAGATTTTATCAATTGAACTGCAGCTGCCATTGATCCTGAAAATCAAGGAATCCATTTTCATTTAGCTATTGGGATTGAACACATTTTTTCCCCAATTTCTGACTTATAGTTAAATTATTTCACATACCTCCAGTTGCCAGCAGATCGTCGACAATCAGAACTTTGTTACCCCTACTAATGCTCTCAGTTTGGATTTCAAATGTCGCCTTTGGATATAGAAAAAACGAATGAAATGTGCAACCAAAAAAATCGCAACGAAAAGTGATAATGGAAATTGGGAAAAATACCTCTCCATACTCTAGTACATAACTCGCCTCAGCAACCTCTCCGGGTAATTTTCCCTTCTTCCTAATGGGCACGAACGGCTTTTGAAGTTCTAGGGCGATAAGAGGACCCACCAAGAAACCCCTGGAGTCGAGGCCAACAATTACGTCCACCTCTAAGGACGAGCAATGCTCTACTAGCAAATCCTTCAGAGCTGTCATAGCAGTTACGTTTTGGAATATTCCGAAAACATCCCTTAAAAGTGTAATAATTTGAAATAAAACTTTACTCTAAAAATTTCCAGTTTTCTCAATTCATACCCACGTGGTAACCTAACCCAAACTCACTTGTAAATAACTCCCTCCTTGGGAAAATTTTTGTACGTTTTTATAGCCCCTCTCACCACTTCTAATTTCTGTTCTTTGTCCATTGTTTAAATTTACAGTTCGATGAAAAAATAAAAATGAAACAAATAAAAAAAATTGACTTCGTTACGAATCACGCGGAGACCTCCTGAGTGATAGACTCTTTGTAATAGAAATAATTATCGTCTGACGTAAGTGCTCCCATGATGTTTATGGACATTGCCCCTACCCTAGACTACTGAGCAGAAAACATTTCCTACCTTTTCTGCCTCAGTCATTCAGGTTTTTTTCCATGTTTATTAACCTCACATTGTTGACAGCGAGTTGAACATAAATTAACCTTTCAAAAACCTGAAGTAAATAGTTTTTAAACATGAATCTATTACCGAAGTGTCATGAAGACTTTAGTAAAGCCGATTACTGGAATACATTCTTCAAGAAACGAGGAAAAAAAGCATTCGAATGGTATGGAGAATATCCAGAATTGTGTGGGCAATTATCCAAATTTATAATGATAAAAGACGATGTGTTGATCGTTGGCTGTGGTAATTCTACCTTGAGTATGGATTTGTATGATGTTGGATTCACCGTAACAAGTATTGACATATCAAAAATAGTAATCGACCAGATGAGGGACAAAAACAGGTTAGACCGTCCAGATTTAGTATTTGAACAGATGGATGCAACACAAACGACATATTCAGATGGAAAATTTTCAGTTGTACTGGATAAAGGAACTCTGGATGCCCTCATGCCCAATACCAATGAAGATACTATTCTCAGAATAAATAGGTTTTTTGACGAAGTAACGAGGATACTACGAAGAGGAGGCAGATACATATGCATATCCCTCCTCCAGGAACACATCCTCAGGAAAATAGTTGACTACTTCTCCAGTCCAAACTACATGCTTCGAATCACCCGATGCCACCAGGTAGAAAACAAAACAAGAGAGGAAGAAGGCAGTGCCATCCCAGTTTTTATGGTTATGGCAACTAAATTTCCTGGGATAACACAGAGAGTATTGGAATTATCACTGACAGACAGTCCTCCAGTGCGAATATCCACACCAGAAGAATTCATAAACTCCGTACTGTCCGTTCAACAATCTGCCCTTGTCTGTGATAGATTGCAAAATAAAAATGTGGCTGACGTTGGAGAAGTGAATTTGGATTTGTACATACCTGGAAATGACAGTCCGAGGTACTCAATTTACGTTCTCGATCGACCCTCCACGAGGGGAAAGAGTTATGCGGTTTTCCTGGTACCTCAAGGCCGGTAAGGAGTTATCAAATTGTGTTTTCCATTATTTTTTCAACCATGAGGCAATATTGTCATAATTTTCAGTTTCACAAAACACTACATTTTTCCAACTTTTCAATGAAATTCTCCCTCTACAGTGGCACAGACTGGTTGTTCTCAACTCCAGAAGGAAGGAGGCATTTTCTGTCCAGCGTAGAGAAGGATCGTGTGGCTATCGTAATTCTCCGTCGAGATCACAAATTTCTAGACTGGGACCAGGTCCAAGATGAGTTAGGGCCGTGTGTAAGAAACCTCTCACCCCCAGGTCTTCCACCAAACTACAAAATTGAATACCTGTCCCTCGGAGCTGACATCGGCAGCCGAGAGATTCTCCATGAAGGAGAGAGCAAGATCAGTGGAAAATTCGTCGTCGAAGAGGTGCTCGATAACGACCAGACAACACGAATTCGTCGTCTGGTGTTCCTCGACAACCAGCTAGTGGTCCAGAGTGAAGCTAAAATACGATCCATCAGGACAAGGAGAGGGAAGATGAAGAGTGTTGTTGATCCTGGGGCTCTAGCCTGTGAACATCACGCTTTTATGTCAGTGGGGGTCAACGAAGTCCTTCGGAACAAAACTGATGCTGAAATTTTAGTCGTGGGATTGGGAGGGGGTGGTCTCTGCCTTTTCCTTCGGCACTGTTTTCCAATGTTGAGGATAACAGCCGTTGACATCGACGAGATGATGTTGAAAATTGCAACCGAGTGGTTCGACTTTGTTGTTGATGACCAGACAAAAGTCGTCATTTCCGATGGAATTAAATTTTTGGAGGATACTGCCAAAAAGGGAAAGAAATTTGACGCCATTTTGTTCGATGTAGACAGCAAAGATTCGTCTGTGGGGATGAGTTGTCCACCGAAACAATTTCTGGAGAATAGTGTCCTTAAGAATGTCTCGAAATGTCTGAGTGAAAATGGGCTTTTCGTTCTAAATTTGGTCTGCAGGAATAAGGAGCTCAGGCCTGGGGTTCTTAATGAACTGAAGAGTACTTTTGCAGCCGTAGCTTCCATGAAAATGGAAAGCATTGTTAATGAAATTTTGATGTGCTCGAAGACTCCGAAGATTGAGGATTGGACGAGTAATTGGAAAACTTCTGCCGAAGGTTTGAATGAAATTGGGAGAAGAAAAAAATTGTTGAATTCTGATGTCATAGATATTACAGAACTCCTTGATGGTTTAACTATTGAATGGTAATATGTACAATGGTTTACGTGAATGAAGAAAAATAATCAAAATCACTTATACATTTGGCAACTTTATTGCTTCATTCCATTACCTCCATATGATCCTTGCACGACTAAGCATCCATTCAATCTATAACCTTAAGATTGCCGAATATATACAAATTGTTTTGCATCATGATAATCATTCAACCACTCGCAAAAGCAAAAATACTCTCGATAATACAATTTCATCACTGTAAACATTTTCAACTACTTGAAAATCATCACCTTCAAACTATTTTTTCTTTCTACATAAAAAATCGACGACTACGCCCTAGCGTCGATAAATAAACAAATGACGGAAATCATAAAAAAAAATCATTCATTAGAAAAGCTCGTTAAACTAAGTAACAGCCTTAGCAAGTAATAAATAATGTAATCCTAGTTGTTTATATTTCGTACAAGTGTCTACAACTTGATAAATCAAAAGTGACAAATTTTCGTCATCAGAGCCCCTTGCGAATTTTTTATTTGTATATTTACAAAAATTAATTCTTACACTCGGTGGGTGAGGGCCCTATTAATCATATGCCTCACGATATGACCTATTAAATATAGACTAGGATACATAACACATCTCTCAATTTGCATCATTGAAACAATTTTTTTTTCACGGCAACTTAATCAAATCGGTGATAGTCTCTACGATGACAATGAAGACCATCTTTAAAAAAATTCACTAGCGAAGTGGTAAAATGGCCGATGTCAATTTTAAGTAATTGTCAGTTTTAAGAAAAAGAATAGAATTTTTCGACCCGCTAAAACAGGAATGATATCTCGGAATCTAGGACAGATAGCAAAATTTTTGGTAAAGCAATTCGTCGAATGAGTCGAGAACTGTGAAAAAAATTGAAACGAAAATTTCTCTATCTTCCTTTGATCCGAAGATATTGCTGAAAAACTCAGCCAAACCTAAGTACATGGTGTTATCGCTTCGTTAACGGATTTATCAAGAATGATCTAAAGAATCTAACGTTGAATATTACGTTTCAAGATCGAGAGAAAGATTTTTGACTTTCAGTTCATTATTGACGACCTCCGATGTACCTCATACACGAAATGAAATATTATAAATTCATTTTTATTAATGAATATTCGATAAATGCACATTAAATATTTCAGACGCCCTGTCGTCTCGAGTCCCGATATCTGTTTTCTGTTTCCCTCGGTATAATTATTAATCCTCGTAGTACACTCACACTTGCTATTTCATAAGGTTATTTGATGGTTTTTTTAACGGCTGATGTGTACATACAGGTATAGGGATAGTTCTATTTTTTATCGCCTTCCAGGGTGGTTTTTTGTGCGTCAGTGCATTGGGAAGACAATTGGGTAATTCCTTCTGTCACATGTATTTCATAAGATAGAGATTATTCTCAAAAGCCCAGTCGCCATTCTTGGACCAGAATTAAATAGCGACTCGCCTTCAATCCCATAATCCTCAGTAATCGCTCTCAATTTTCAACCCCCACATCCTCCCTTAAGTCCCCAAAAATTCTTAATCATCAATCATCCATACTTTCACGATTTTCCTCTTTGGTAACCCCTCCAATAGTTGAAAAATTGATTCCTACCTACATTAAAAAAGCTCCCTAATCCTTATCCATTCAAAAACGAAAAGTCTCTTAAAAAAAAATATCGCTCGCAAAAGTAGAAAATTCGCGTCTGAGATTGCCCTCCTCAAATATCACTCACAATAATCAGAAGAACTTCTTGACAATTTTTTTGAATCCACCCTCCTTCTTCTTCTTACCGGGTGTCGGTGTGTTCCTCCCGCTACCAGAGTCGTCGCTGACAGGATGATGACCATTGGTAGAGCTGCCATTCCTGCTGTCACTCCTCAGAGGATCCACAAACCGATTGTCGCTGCCAAGAGGACTGTCCTGATCAGATCGAGAGCTACACGAGTGCCTGGAGTGCCACTCCCAGTTGTCTGCCTTCAGGAACGCTGAATTAGAGTCATCACTATGTTTATCAGTCCTCAAGCTACGGGATTTGAAGGCTGTCTTGATGAAAGACGGCGAATGAAGTCGATTTTTCAGGACACGAATGCTCATGGAGGAGGGACTTGTTGGCAGCTCCCGATCGCAATCCTTTGATTCATTGGACACTCGATCGATGAAACCATCGATGTAGTTGGCTGAGCTCACGCCGTCGATCTCGTCTGTTCTGATCCGACGCTGAGGAACCCCGTTGATCCTTCCCTCGTCGTCGTCTTTCCCCCGACCGACACTCCAACCGTAGAAATCTGGAGCCGATTCTGGTCGAAACCTCCCCTGGAGCTCCTCAATCTTATTACAACTGTCGCAATCGATCGAAACCGACCTCCTTGGCGGTACCATTCCTTTGGGAGTCTCCCGCCTGGACTCGAAACTCGTGGTCAGCCTCATCGAGTCCCTTTTCCTCTTTTTCTTCTTCTCCTTCCTCGACTCGAGTCGATCGTCAATCATCAGTTCTCGATAAGTCCCCGTAATTCTCGATGCGATCTCACTTGGCCTTCGTTTCTCAGTCGTTTTTTGTGAAGTTAGGTTTATTGATTCAGCGGATTTTCGTCGTGTCGCCTCCTTCACTGAGACTTTACTGGCAAACTCGTCGTCTAGATCCACTGGTCGTCGACAGTATGAGATAATGATGACGAGAACGACGAGCTCGACGATGATGAAGATGATGTGCTGGCCAAATGTTGAGATTTTACTTCGCCAGCTGCTGTGATCGTACAGCAGTGTCTCGAGAGATTCAGAAAGAATTGTCACTTCCTCTCTGAGGGCTGTGATCTCCTCCAATCTCTTGGACTCCCTTTCCTCCCCCTTTCGTGACTCTTCACTCATCGCTGCTGTCGCCCGCTCCAAAGACCTCTGCATCTCCTCCACCTGTTTCTTGTATCTTCGACTGAGCTCCTCGAGGTACTGCCCACTTAGTGACATGTTTCGTTCCAGAGCTTTGATCCTATTAGATAATCTCAGGAAAACCGATTCCTTTTGCTGTGGTGTTGAGCTCGCCGTGGGGTGCGTCATAGTCGCTGAATTGCTGGCTGAACCCGGTAATGGGGAGTCGCTCTCCAGATCCTTCAGATCGGAAAGCAGAGTATCCAAGTTCAACTGATCCTGGGGGGACAGCTTCAGCTCCTCCGATTCCCTGAGCTTCTCGTCCTTTTCTTCTGACCTGAGCTGATTATATTCTAATTTGACTTCGTCAATCTTCGCTGGGATAGCCTCGACTGTACTCTGATGACTGGAAGGATTAGTGGCCTGAGATGTGACGTCCAGCGGCGTCACAACTGGCGACTCCTCGAGAACCTTTAGTGATGATGTAGGGCTTATCAGTGGCGAGGGAGTCGTCACCACTTCCGCTTGCACTGTCTCCTCAGTTGCGTCTTTACTGGGCTCTAGAATAGGGACTGATGACTCGCGCTTTTGATCCTCTCTCCCCAAAGTCTTCGTCGGCTTTATTTGAGAAGCTAGGATCTCCGAGGTTGCTACAATCTCAACAGTCCCTGGAGGTCTCGAGTCTTTCTTCAACTCCTCCTCTATCGCCGAGTCCACAGGTTGACGCTTGGCAGCTGTGGGCGTTAGTCGACAGCTCAGACCTTCTGGATCTTGCAGACAAGCAGATGTCTCAGTTGGCAGACTGTCTTTCGTCACTCTGTGAGAGTTCATCTCATTCCTAGTCGCATTAACACCCTTGCCAGAGTCCTCGGTGTTCAAAATCGCCAGTGAGTTGCGGTCCTCCATTGCCAGGACATTGCATAGAGCTGTGACGTAGTCTGAAGAAAATATTGAAGCTATCGCATAACTAATCTTTTTGGAAGATCCTTTACGATTTACCATCTCCCGGAATTGCTCTCCAATTTCTACCCCATGAGAACTGCACAGCTCATTGTGCAGGGTTTCATAGACCCTCGGAATTTTCAGTATTGAATCCAGTTGATGGAGTTGACAGCTCAGCAGCTCATACACACGTGCCATCTTGTCGTCTGAGCAATTGTCACAGAGTATCGTGTATCTCGGTGTGATGCAATTGGTGAAAGACGTGACATTTTCCCCGTTAGTTTCCTGGTCAGTGGTATTGCTTTGAGCAGGATCGCCAGTTTTTGCCAGCACCTCAGCCGCTTTCTTAACGATTCTAATGACAGCATCTGTTGCCGAGCCAAACAGATTCCTCGAAGAGTCCCCCCCATCGTTATCCAATACCTCCTCATCGTCGTCGTCATCGTCACTATCCGCTGACTCCTGAATCTCGGTCTCAGTTTCAAGGACCTCAAATTCACTGGTACCATACGCACGAAACAGGGAAATCGGACAGAAGTGTTCGCTTCCGTAGTGCGAATGCAACTCAATTTTGATGAATTTTCCGAAGAGATGAGGATGAAGAGCGAATGACTGAATGTCTCTTTCATCTTTAGCGGTGAATTGCCCGACAGGGCTCCAGTCTCTAGTTGGAAAACGATCACTTACGAACACTGACAGATCTCTGGGGGAGGAACTGAACAGCTCGAAGTTGGCAAGTTCAATTTTCTTCGCTTGAATGGCCTCGCATAGTTCAACAACAAACCAGACTCTCGATGTGCAAGTGTTGAGCATGTATTCGTCCCTGGTAGAGACTAATATGCTCCTCGCACTTCTGGCTTCTGGATTCGCAGCAACGACTTTCGCACCGCAGTCTGGTGATGCGTAATTTTTCGATCTTACCTTCATGTTGCCGATATTCTTACCAGGACTACCGGGAGTCTGAATGGAGGCGTTGGGATGGGTCTTTTTCTTTTCGGCTTCCTCCAGACGCTTCTGCGTCCATTCACTGAAGGATGGAATGTCCTCGTGGGTTTCTGATACACCCGATCCTCCTATCAGACCATCCAGAACGCCCGTGGCTGCCTCCTCGAGAGCACTGGGGATGAGCGTCCCTCGAGCTGCATCCTCCAGGTCTCCAGAGGCAAGAAAGGTATCTTCACCGCTCGCTGAATGCTCAGGGTCTTTCGGCACTTCATAATCGAGTGGAGAGTCTCCCGGAATTTGAATGGCATCCTCCAGCGATCGCTGGTCTGCTCGGACCACCAGGACCGGGTTAGGTTCATCAGTCGAAGATTCTGTCTTTGAATCTGTCAGGTTCAGCTCCTCCCCTGGTACCAGAAGCGTCGCTGTTGATGGAGGTAGCGCTACTCCCGGCGATGAAAGAGCTATCGTCCTCTCGGGATCTAGGGATGGAGATGGGGGGGTTGTTAGGTTCTTCACTGATGGCCTTGATGAAGTCTCCGAGGATAAGTGGGGCTCTGCCAGGTTCTGGAGCTCCGCGGAGGCTGTGTCTACGAGGGTTAGTACTACTGATTGACCAGTTTCAGATATCCTGAAATCATAAGGATGCAAAAATTATGTGCAAACATTGCTCGTAGTTCTTTAAGCGAATGGCTCAGGGTCAAGTATTATGTCATGGAATGCATAGATCAGAATGACCTTTGGATGGCTAAGGGTCTGCTGATCCATCGGGGGAGCTCTCACCGATTATAGAAACAGGCAGGGACGCACCAGAGTGCACCAATAACCGCTAGATAAATGGCAGCAGCATGAATGAGATGTCTCAATGATGACGGTTTGGAGTTTGGGCTATCGTCATTCCACTTTAGAGAACATCCAGGCTCAGTCGTGACTACCTTTGACATGTCCGACTCGTCTTTAACCGGCTGTCACGATTTTTCAAATTTATTTGAGCCACATACTGCTACACGAGTTATGATTTTGTTTAAATTTGTCATTTTATTTATCACTGAAAATGTTTAAGTCTATCACGTGAGTTTCGCTTTGGGAGAAGTTTTTGAGATTTGACGGAACCCCCGCTGAAAAATTAGGATAGCGTCACTCCGCTAGAGTTGCTGCAAAAGGTACTATAAACGCTTTCTCAGGGCATATCAAATTTCCGTGTTTTAGATGATTTTAAAATTCGTGCGCCAAAAAACTCAAACAATTGGAGATTCTATAGGTTTTGAGAAAGTATTTATACGATCTTTGAATCCAAAGTTTCCATCCAAAGACTCGACAAAACTTATCGGTAATAATTCTCGTGATTGACATCTAGGTTTCAATTGTACTGAATTTCGATGATAAATCGGTAAAACGATTGAACGAAAGCATGTTGTGGGAGTTTTATCAATCTATGTCGCTTTGATTCCCATGGGAGAAGGGGTGGAAAGCTGAAATCAACTACCGGTTTCTGCTTAATGACTAGTGCTGAGTGAATTTCATTCTTTACAGGTATAGAAAGTGCCCGGAACTTGTTGTAATCCATCTCCCCGGACTTCACAGGGATTTCGCGCAGGGGGGAGATGGAGATAGGGGGGGGGGGTCGATTTTTTTCTGGAAAAGATAAGGTGTATATCCTTGAGAATTATTACATTTTTTTCACTTGTAGCTGACGATAATTGATTTGGATAGCGCGGGAGTTAATGCCCTGAATAATTGTCTGGTGGTTCAGTTGTGCAAAGTGAAATTGTCGCCAGTAGCATAGAATATGAAATTCATTTCTATTATCAAGTTCATTCGTTTCTGGAGGATTGAGGGAATTGATTTACGCTTGAGCTTTCACCGGTTATTACTTTGTCGATATCGAATGCTCGCGTGGAAAATTTGAAATTTTAAACGTGAGGGGAAGCTGTGGAGAGCTGCTCAGGATTAAGATCTCATTATTCTTCTCGGATTAAAATCAGGAAAATTTTCACAGAAGTTCGGGGATAAATGCAGGTTCAATCGAGTAAAATTTCCAACGCCCGCACTTTGAGTTTCGTTTCCCGTATTAGCGCAAGAACTTTTCGCATAATTTTTTTTTTTCGTCGATTGAGGCATTGCCAATGAAGGGTGCGGAAATGATATTCCAACAGTCTCTTACACTTTCAAATATAAAATGAATGTGTAAACCCGCCGGCTGTTCGCCCTCGCACATACTGTTACATTTTTTTAACACTTCATCCTGTGATGCATGTGAGCGAACCTGTTTGGGCGAGGTAACACAATCGGCCCACGGGCAATCTGAATCAGCGCTGGGGATAAGTTGGTTTAGAAAAATTAGGAAAAATAGGGGTACGAGGTGGACGATAAGAGCAGTAGGGGGGGCATAACATTCCACATCGAAAATCACTGCACATGGTTGCCTGTGTGGGATTTTACGATCAATTGTTCAGCTTACTTGACATCTGTTATAAATTCCGGTTGGATTGCGGACAGATTTTTGTTTCAAATTCATTGTGTAACTATTGAAGTTGTATAAACATGCCTTAAATTTTAATTTAACCATGACAATAATAATTAAAGGCAATGGACAGAAAACTCGAAAGCTATGATTATCCTTCTGGTATTTCACATGCATTAATTCTGCGAAAAAAATTGTGAGAATTCTGACTAATTAATTTTGACTGAGATGTGCTTATTAATGAAGCTGAGTTTATTTACATCGGAAATAGTGAGTGTTTGTTCCGGATGCCTCATCGTCCCACACCCGGTGATCATTTAAAAATTCCATTCAAGCAGCAGTTATCACTCACGCAGGGTGTAATTAAATTCCCCCTTGTTACTAGTGCCCTCACAATTGGAAGCGAGAGTATTTTATTACCGAGATATTTTTCCTTTCAATTGTATTTAATTATCTGAGGTGGAGGAGTTTTAAGTATTCCACTTGCGTATTTCATTTTCCTTTTTTTTTCCAGAGCAAGATGGCGTCAGAAATTAGCATGAAAATTGAAACTCAATAGGAATCTGGAGCAATCTTTTTTATTCATAGAAAAAAAGCTCTGAATAAATCTTTTTCGATGAAAAAATCAACAGAAAAATGTTTAATAAAAATCGAAGAATGGAGAGATTTGATTGTTTACAAAATTTGATTTTACTGAAGTGAAAGCCGATTTTGCATCGTAAGGTAGATTGCGGTTATCCTGAGGATACATCGACAGCTATTCCCCCTGGCACTGAAATCCAACGTGGGATGATGAATGAAAAATTGCATTATTTACAATCTTATTGACACTTACGTGTTACATCGTGAGAGTTTATCTGCATTATAAACATGTTTCGCCGAATGAGATTTTCTTTGCGATTGTGAATGCCCATAAAATCTAAATAAATCCGCTTTCTTTGGTTTTTCACAATTTTTTCTTGAATCTTATGAATATTTTTTGTTCCACCTACTTCATCATTATCCATTGCTTAAAAAATCTCAAAGATGTCATTTTTTATAATACGTTGCCGGTTCAACAGCAAACGAACGGAAAAATCGTCGATCGATTGATTTATTTATTTATTTATTTATTCTCCAATCACTGGAAAAAGTTGGCCATTAAAAGGATAAAAATGTGCAAACAGCGGAGAAATACAGATCACTACCATCGCTTTGGCCTGCAATAATAAATCAAAGGAGAAAGAGATTGCCCGTGATATTATGCACCTTAATATTAGTACGAAGACGCTCTCTCGTGTACATTAGAAAAATATTGTATTTTCAACGTCAAACCGTAAACGGAGAGAAAGCAATTGATTGAATGATGAGAAATGAGAGGAAGAGCTTTCACGGTTCACCCTATGTGTCAATTAATGGAAGAAGATATACTGATTTGACAGATGTCCACACAATTTTTTCTAAGAGAAGATTTACTCCAGAAAGACTAGTTTTTTTTTCATTTTCACGAAAGAAAATTAAAATCATTCTTCTACCCAGATCCAAAATAATTATTCAATACCGTTTATACTGCGATACTTTTTTTTGAGAAGAGAAGACCAGCGAAAAACTATCAATTATTAATTATCATACGATGTCGTGCAATGTTTATGAATTTATTACCGATTGCCGTCAATTCACTGCCATAAGTCGATCTTTTCTTTACGCCAAATCAGAAGATGTAACGTTTGAAAATAAAACTTGATACATCATCGTGTCTACTATGACCCGAGATCGCTTACATGGGAATTACCCCATTTACGAATTAAGTGCACTTAGGCGTTTCTGAACTCATAGCCGTGAAAGTGGGGACTTAAACTGTTACCGAAAACGCCCTGCTTCGTATTTCTAACACTTGAGTGGAAAGATTCCCTCACGGCGGATCGCATTTTCACGAGTGAGGAACAGAGATACAGTGAAATTATCTAATTATCCACTGGACCACTAATTACAAAAATTTCGGTTCTATTTTTCAGTAAAGATAGTGAGGATTCAGTGGCGGTAGTGGTGACAACTGTTGAATAAAATTTTAAAAAGCACAAATATGGCTCAGGAAAGTGAATCTCCGCCCAGTTTTTGCACAAGGCTCAGTGGGTACTTGAGGGATTCACCATTTTTCTGTAAAATTATTGAACTCGTACGTAAGAAAAATTTAAGAGAAGTTTTTTCTATGACTCGAAAATTAATTTACGACCGCGATAATCATAAAAACGTAAATTGTAGATAAAATTCCGTAAAAATTAATCGCCTATCTTACAACTTTACGCTCCCATTTAACTTATTTATTTCCCAGATATTCTGCGTCATTTCCCTGGGATTGATCATCGATCCCATCAATAATGGAAGAAACATGATGACTGATAATAACAGCAAGGGCCTGGTTTACTTAGCCCTCTGCGCTTACATCATGATCAACGGCATCGTCATCGGGTGCTATCTATGTGGTGAAAAGATGGTGAAAAATATGGTAAAGACTTTTCCTTTAAAATTATTTAAAACATAATTTTCCTGAGAAATTCAATGTAACTTTTTCTGGGGCCCATATATCCCAAAATTTTGTCTCATAAGTACACAATAACATTGTTTCTAATTTGTTTTTTTTTTCTTAGTAAAACAAATCAATTTTTTTATAGATATTTATTCTGATAAGTCATTCATAAATTGAACTAATTAATTAATGAATTAACGCCCCCAGGCGATGTGTTTTACTACATTGGGAGCCTTCCTGTCTTTTGGTGCTGGGATAGTAATCCTCCGCGATTACGTTGTCTACGACAGGAATACCTTGGGGCCGAAAGTCGACCAGTACTTGGATCAAATGCTGGCTAGTGGAATATTCGCCATTTTCGCGTCGGTTGTATTTATTGTTGATATTTATCTAACGAATAAGTATGAGGAGAGTTGAAATGCAGTATAATCATCGTGACCGACTCTATTGGTAATGCTAACAACATCGTCGTTAATGTTGTACTAATTTACAGTGCTTTTATATAGTGCCTCGAGCGTTGATTACATTTTTTAAATAAACAAATATTTTTTACGTGTTGCCGGCTATCCGCAGACAATTGATTAGGCATAAAAAACGTTGGGTAGATCGTACGCACTTCACACATAAATAATATAGAAAATATAATATATGTATTTTATAAAGATTAATATAAAAAGTCCATTTACTATTGATAACAATTCGAGTGCTCAGTCTCCAGCGCTAAAAAGATGACAATAGTAAATGGATTTTTTGTATTAGTCAATTGTTGGGGAGTAAAAGAGCTGTTAAAATGAGAAAATTCATTCGTTGTATTATTCCAACTTCATCCAAACGTAATAATTTAGTTGAAGACGAGGGCATCCAACCACCTGTACTATTTTCTGGGACATTTGAATGTCCGACTCTAAAACAGTCACTGAACTTAAAAATAGGAGACACGCGACACGGGAATCCGGATTATGTTGCAGTCACGGGGCAAAAGATAATGAAATTAAATTCCCAATTATCACAAATTCACCTCCAGAATTTGAAACAATTTGTGACGTAAAAAACCTAGATGAAAATCACTTCCTCCCTCTATTAACTTTCCCTAATTTTAATAAAAACTAATGGAAACAGCAGCAGTGTACTAACGGGTAGTAATCACAAGGAACGGGATTGCAAAGCGAGTCCAGTGAAAAAGAAAAAAAAAACTCTCAAGGTCAGGGGAATATTCTCCGTTCAATTTTCAATTTTCATATTTTCGTTAAAACCTCAAAGTCCATTTGTTTATTGAATTGTCCTGTTATCGGTATTATCGGCGGTTGTCGCGACACTAACTTAGAATATTTACATCACATCTCACTGATAAGGGAATTGAATGACACTTGACAAAGTATGTTAACCACTATTATCCCATATTTCAACGATTTTCAACCGTTGAAATATTAGACGTCACTTTCAACTGATAAAGTTGAACTAGTTTATAAAATCCCATCAAAACAAGCAATTTGCTATAGTTATTGATGTTATTCTTTTTTTTCTTTACCACTCGAGAATTTATTATGGCTTTCATTACTCCAAAATCTCGCGGTCTCGTGGCGGAAATGAAGAACATTGAAATATGATAAGAATGTGTTCCATTATCACGCCGACTGTGCGACGAGGCAGTGACCGCGCGAACGTCACTAGTATCACTGAACAGGTCGTGAGTGCTGAGAACCGCAATACAAAACGGGGTAGGGGGCTTAGAAAACAGGCGCGTTTGTCAATGGGCGTGTGCTGTATTCATCGGAGATTCCAATATGTTTCGTCGATTTTTAATAAATTTATTTAACGAGGAATAAAATATTAGATGAAAACCCAGATGAATAACTCGATTTCTTCTCAATTGTAAAATGAAATATTATCAAGAAATGATCAAGTGCTTCATGAAATATCCCAATCATGAGGTGAAAATTTATCCAATCGAATACTAATTCCGAGCTCTTCGATCTCTAATTGAGTTAGAAATGGAATTGATGAAGAAATCGTTAATTTACGTGACTGATGAAGAAAACATTGTTCCACCAGTGACAGGTGGAAATTATTATTCAGAAAGGGAACCTATCAAGTTCTATTTTCCCTTCGATGAATTCTGCACGTCTCAATTAATCATAACATTTCTACTCATAACAGATGTGATCAATTGCGAGAATTAAGTTCAAATTGACAGCTCCGGAATGTTATCTAAGTCAACAGTCTTAACCCAAGCATTTCCAAAAAAATTCAGACACATTCAGATTTCGCTGTGATCATCTCTCGGTTTCGATCCATTCAATGATAATTAGTGATGCATTAATTCAACTTCTCAGTAGCTTTATTGTCTTCCTAAGCGTCCAGCGGATGGAGATAGCTCTGTCCTAGATAGGAAGAACTTTTTCTCTTTGGATGAAAAATCCATGGACGGGAAATCATCTGACACGTTGAAACTGGTTAGTAACTCGTTTCAAAACTACCAAATGCGATAGTAGGATACAAGTCCTAGTGGTTAATTTTCTGATTCTTGCGGGATGAACCTCACGTAGAGCGTCCTGTGTGAAACGCTCCAATTTATTCTTAAAAAGTTCCTTTTCCATACATTGTAATGAAAAATACTGCTTCGATATATGGAGAGTGTGAAATTTTACAAAGCATCGACAAGTCAATCTGTTGACATTTACAATAGGAAAACATTGACAGAAGCCGCATAAAAAAAATCTACTTAGCAAAAATTGGATAATTTTTCGGCGTCGAAGGGATGACCAGAAGCACTTTGGACTACACTGTCAAGGAAAGCGCGCATTAACGTACGAATGACGATCCCGATCGCATGGCACATGAGGACACTCGGGGCTTCGTGATGTGACCTTGACATCCATGAACTAGTGCATGCGGATTTCCTCGTATCACTTGTTCATCATGTCTGGATAAATATTCCGGGGCTTCCTCGTGCGCAAATAAAAACAGTGACGATTACCAAGCCACGAGGCGGGGAATTCACTGATAAATCTTATTACAATCGGTAATCTTCGGAGAAAAAGGAAGGACGGAAAATCAGGCAGGAATTTTTCCACATGTGTCTGTGAAAAATTTATAATTTTTTCCGTATGCATATGTTGTTTATGTGCGCAAAAAAAATTCAATTAATTACTCAACAACTAGAGGATAGTTGGCCCCATAAGAGGGTAATTCGTCGGTACCGTAAACTCCGCAGACTCATCGCGATTATAAATACCCACTCCGAGAATATACGACAGAAATGCAAGAAAAAAAGTGAAGTTCAATGATAAAGAAACGTCGACCGAAGGTGACTGACATTGAACTTCTTTGTGCAATTGACTTTGAATAACTGGCACCTTCAGCTCAGTAGTTCATTTTTTACAAATTTAACGGTACATGTTACTTCGTCATTTTAGTCTTTTGGAAATTCGAAATTTTCATTTCGCTCTTCTCCAATAATTATCCCTTAAAGATACACTCTCCATCATCGAATTAAATCGGAACAAAATCGTAAATAAATTAATTGCTGAATTTATTTACGCGGCAACGATTTTTTTGTGCCATTTACATTTTCTTAAGTGGTCGATCTGTTATTTATTATTTGCTTGTGTTTTTTTGACTGAACATTAAATAGTATCTTTTAAAATTAGATAATTCCGCGTTCCCTATCCCATACACCTGTTAATAAACTGGTTTCATGATATTTGACAAGGTAATAGATACGTTAGATATCCACGTGCTGCATAAAAACGCTCCATTACTGTCTGGGCATGCGATTTTCTATTTTTAGAGAGAAAAACGTGCGCCAGTCAGCAGTTGATGATCGATTCGTGACCCTCGATTGCGACCAGAGAATAATCAAAATGGGTTCGCAGACACTTTTCGGTATTTTGTTCATCGGAGCGGCAAGATAGGCGAAATGATCATTTAATTAGTTAGAACTCGTTAATTAATATCAAACTGTAAAAAATTTCGTTTCAATTCCCTCATTCCGCCTTTCACACCAATTATCACACATTGGGAAAAGCTAAGTGTACTTAACATTTTTATATTGAAAAAAATTATTGAATTTTCCTTGAACCTATAAAGGTGAATAAATTACTATAAAATAAAACTATCATTGGACCTATCACTTCACCCAGTGCCTCCCCCTAGATAAACTATCGCCAACGGTGGAACGAGGTCAGTTTGAGTCGAGCCTTGGAACAATTTCCACCGCAATACCATCTCTGGGATATCCATCAGTTGAAAAAAAAAGCATTCCATATAAATGCATCAAGTTCTCTATAAGTTCATGACGACCAATAGCCCGATAGTGTGCAGAGCGCGAACAAAATTCATTCCTAAGTGGAAGCATCAACCAATCATCGCGAAAAAATTGTTTCCCTCAAAATCATTAAGAAAAATGGAAGTAGATATAACATTAAAGCTTCAATAAGTACGAGGCCAGATGCTTTTACATAACTCATTACTGTCGCTTGTCCCATAACAACATTTAGAAACAAGATAATGGAATAGCGAAGAATAAAACTTATTCAGCCACACAACTTGGAATTCCGGTTTAAATGTTATCAGACAAACACCGTGAGATAGTTGAGTGATAGCACCTGGGTGATGTCTGCCCTGACAGTTATTGCTGAGTGACCGCTCAACTATTGCTAAGCAAAATCAAATATAGTCGAACTTTTAATCGTCTTAACATTTCACAAAAATGTTTCAAACCATACGAACAAAAAGTTAATCTGTTTTTCATACGCTCCGACCCCGCAATTCATCGACAGTAATCATATCACCTTATCAATGGCAAATATACTGCCATAAACCTTCGAAGTATACAAAATAAAAGATGATTAAGAAAGATAATCAAAGAGTGTCGTGTCAGATATTGACGCAACCCCCGCGGAATTTTGATTATGTCGCAGTGAATTGCTCGTGATTGCGAGAGCTCATTCTCCCCACCACTGTATCCACAGCCGCACAAATACGATGTATTCGATCGATTAATAATTGTTTTCATATCGGATTTGTTAAGGAATGCGTTCCATGTCGGGAAATATTTGTTTCATCAATTTTTTATGTGAAAAATATCGTTCAGGAAGGGCTGACAACATATAATCCGAAAAATATATATTGATATCGCTAGAGAAATTCCAACATTAGAAAATTTTAATAGAACTATTTTTGTAATGGCTCCAGTTTATCCCAATTCAGGGATATTTTCGAGAAAATCAGTTGGTCCAATTAGCTTTAATTGCTCGGTTTATTTGAGGAGGAGGTAGTACTCACCCTTGTGATAAATTCGGCTGCTGAGTGAGACTCTCATTGATCCAATCCCAATCATCCCTTGTAGTTGCCTCGTTCTGTGATGCCTGTGGCGATTCTGAAGGCCTTGAGGAGGCATTCTCCTCCTGAAGAATAATTTTAATGAGAGTCAATTTTCTTGGATTCTTTGGCACATGTGATTGAATAGAAAATTATTTATATGATTTTAATTACGATATAAGTGTACCTCAGATTTTTTTCTGATCGTGTCAGTCTTGTCAACTGTGTCTCCCTGATTGTCATAATGCAGATTATTAAGAGCATGGAGAAGACCACCTCTAGTGTCAACTAGGCCCTCGTGGACGGTAATATTGTCCCTCGGCTTGGTCTTGATGAGCTGGTGTTTTTGAAGGGGCCCATGGGTCCCCTCAGAAGCAACAATTATGAAGAGAAGGCAGCTGGGGATAAATAATAGAGTTCAATAATTTATTATCTTCAGTGGAAACCGTTTTCTTGGTAATTCTGCAGAATTTGATTTAACCTATTATGGTTTAGAGATAAAATCCATTCTCTCATCAAACATCTCGAGTTAATCAACAATTATCATATTTCAACAAATATTTAAATTGGGAATCCCCACTTCTATTCAGTTCTCCCATACCCTCGAATCAATAGAGAACGACCACGTCAGTCACACATCACAAAAGCCCGGGGCTTCTCTAACCTCAAAATCCATTACTTTGTAAATCTTCATTAACTGAGATTTACCCCCATCCTTACATCAAACAAAAAAAAATAAAATAAGGAAAAAATAATCTATAATCACCTTGATACGACAGAGATGAGGAGGAGAGTCCAGTAAACACGGAGGAGCTTCATCCTACCTCCAAAACGTCATGATAACCCTCAGCCCAATGTTCTCCACTTCACTCTTCCATAAGCTTCACAATCACAACTTTCACACTACGAACAAAGTAGAGAAAATATGCTATAAATCTCGAGAAGTTCTGGCAAACTTGTCGAGCTTTTCCGTTACTGTTTTGGGAAAGCAACCAGTCGCTCTGCACGCCCGACGTGTTACTGAGTGAAAAAATAGGCCTCTGACGAGTCTTTAGGGCCCCTCAGTACCAAATCAACACGTAGCGGAATATCGCGGGGTTAATGTCATTATTAGTGGCTCAAGAGCAATTGTACTCGTGTTTTTCGGAATTTTGGATTGATGCAGGTGCAGATGTTGTCACAGTGCGCGGCATTTCGTCAGGGGAGTGGTAGAATTTCGGAGGGTGGGGATACATCGTAACTGGAGAAGACATCAGCTGATTGGTTGAGTGGGGGAGAGATTTTATTATAATTTTTTGTACCGAATAGAAGGGTGACAGCCGTTACAACAAACATGAAGAAATCTCTTCCTCAGTTCCCCCCAATTGAGTCAAACTTCATCCGTATCTTGGTCTTCTATCTGTCAAAACTCGGTGGGACCAGTTTTTGGTTAAGTAAAGAAGTACCACTGACAAAAGTACATCACCAAAACCCCACTATCTTGAATTCATTAAATATCCTTAGAAAATATGGGAAAGGATGTGACTTAGAAATCATCTCTCAAATATTTATTTATTTATTAACAAAAACCCAAAGCCGTTGTCAACGACATTCTCCAAAACTACCTCAGGATCACATTGACCCAATCAATAGTTCTCTTCACAACGCTATTCACAATAACCTTAGTAATTAGTCTTATATTTCTTTATCTCCACCATGATGTGATGAATATTAGTGAGCTGTGCTCTCGCATTCGCTGGGAGAATCTTGTGTAATCGATGATAGTACTGAACTAGTTGTGTCATTGCTCTTTGGACAAGTGCAGCACCTAGTACTAAATTTGGAAACGATTTTAAAACTTCACGATTGATCTCTTCCAACGAACGTTTCCAGTTATTCGTGAATGACTGGACGAGATCAAGAGCTCGTGGTTCTTGACGTTTAAAATCCTCGGTCAATTCTTTTTCTATCATGGCTTCGGATTCTTTAACTAGTTGGATTATACCACCGAAATGGGGAGACAACACTTCCTCTACGTATTCGGAGGAACGAGAGTTCAACTGCTCACGAAAACTCTCGGCCTCTTTCGAATTATCCCGGGTTCTTTCCATAAGCACACCGAGCACTAGATCGTAGTTATTGATGAGAAACACTAATTGCTGAATCCTATTTGGAAAAATGGCAGCCATGCGAAGTAAATAACACTGGACGGCCTCTCGAAGTTCGGCTAAAAGTTGTGTTGCTCCTTCACAGGGAAATCCCTCGCCAACACCCACCATTGCCGCTGAAAATTCTGCATATCTCCTTGTGATGTAATGTGGTCCTGTCTCTTTATGGAATTTCAGTGGATCACAATCCTTGACACTCTGTATATTCAACGTGAAAACAGTGTAAAATCTTGGCCATATGATGGACGTTAAATTGTCCCAGTATTTATCAAGTGCTGGCACAGCTCGCTTGTGACAAGTCATCTGATACCGCATCACCAAGTGGAGACACAGGAAAAGGGCTATTGTATCGTAGCAATCGTCGACAAAAGATTGCAGTTTTTTTTGCATCAGGGTCAAGGTACTCCCCATTACCTGGTTAAAAATATCCATAGCTTGTGCTGCTCTAACTTTGAAAAATTCTGTTAGAAACAGATATTCACGACAGGCATTGTCCACCAGGGCATATTGCTCGCTCCTAAAGAGTGCTTCGTAATGATACCTAATTTTCGATGCAGTATGCGGAACAATAATTGGCTCCTCCAACTGTGCCCCTAATACTTCACCCCTTGTCCCTATTGAAAAAACAGTTCCCCTGTGTTTCAAGGTGGTTTTGTGAAATATTCCTCTACCGACGTTGTCCTCGACTCCCATCAGTTCATCTTTTGATGGTTTCTCTTCGAATTGTAATTTCATGAGCCTCGACGAGTAACTTTTGAAGTACGAATAATAAATTTTACTCATCGTATCCACATACTCCCCGCAAATTTCTTCAGCGACATTTCTCTCATTAGCCAAAATAAATTCGAAGAAAAATTTATACTTCAGCATATTATTTTGGGGCACCTGATAATTGGTCATTGGCTTTCGGAATTTATATATTTGTTCCAGTAAATACGTTCTTATTTTAGCCATCGCTTTTATCTTCAACTTCTCGATAATATCTTTAACATCAAGGGTTGATTTGGCTTCCTTGAAGCTCTGTTCTTTTATGAAATTTATTTTGTGATTGAGGGTTTGCAAATGAACTAGGAAATCTTTATCTGTCACTGGACATTCCATAATACCCCTAGAACAGTGTTAAAAAAAATTAATCAGAAATTATTCACCTATCGCATGACTCTGCATTCTTCATGCATGAAAATAAAAGATAATAATAATTATATACATTATTAATGACTCGGATACAGTCATGTCCTCGATGAATTGACTCAATGGACCCCTGATGCTCTGTCTGTTAGACAACTGTTGGCTCATAGCTATCGAACGCCTCTGCAAGTTTAATATCTCCGTACTAATACTTCCCAGATCCGTTTGAAATCCAATCAACATTGACTCCATTTTCTAATGAAGCAGAAATCAAAGTTCTAAATGAAAAAATTATACTCCTCTGAAAAGAATCATCAGTCTACTATTTTGTAAATTTGAACGTCATGGGAGTTGGACAATTAGAATGTGGATGAATGACAAATTATGTTTACAAAACCCTCACACAATTTAGTAAAAAGATCTCTAACCTCCAAAATATTATCGCAAGCAGCGATTTGATTGTGGAGACTAGCAATATTCTGGCTTTCCTTAATGTAATCCTGAATGCTCCTGTTCTCCACTTCCTTCAGTTCCTTCTCAATTTGCCTGGAGTACTGTCGAAGATCAGTACCAGTCCTGAGTACCTCCTGGACGACATCATCCTCGAGATCCGGAGGGAGTTGAAGCTCACTCTCGTCGAATATATCACTCTCATGTTTATGACTGACCTCCATTTCAAGAATTATTAGAAACTGATTGATCAACAAAGGCCTGACAATATTCTCTATTATTGAATTGATTCCACAGAAATTTGAGGTTGACAAGCGAACATATTGTTTACACAGCGCCCCAAGCGGAATTTCCATAAAACTGTCTCGTAGATATAATTTTTCGTCGATCGTTTGATAAAAAATATCACAATTATGACGATGATCACATGATAATAGTAGACGACACTATGGCGAAGCCTAGTATGAATAATTCTCCATATCTGTATCTTTAGCTCAATGCATTTTGAAGATTTATGTTGAGTATTGGAGAATTGTGAGCATCATGGAACAGCTGGAGACAAATGCTGACAGTAGAAAAGGTAAACACGCAGTTATTGTAATTTATTGTTTATCATTTTTGCTTTTACTCATTTCTCAAACGTTTGCCTCATGTTCCAGGGAATTCCCCCCTGCAAATGACGGATTGTGGAGTCTATGCATACCTCTCGTTGTGCAGCATCTCCCTCGGGAAACTCTTCCCGGGGGACTGCAATGTCGAGTTCAACGAAACGTACATGAAATCCCTCTGCAAATATTTTCACGTTAAGGAGACTCAGGAGAGTGTCATGATGGTTTTGCTGAAGGACGACTGTGGTCAGACAACTGAGCCTTACATCTCATTGCTGCTCAGAGAACCTGGCATTGATGGCCGAGGGATCCTGGTGATACAGTTGACTGTTTTCATTGCTGTTCAAAGTGGTGAGTACATAATTGATGATGTCTTGGGGATGAAGGCAGTTTAACTCATTACAACATATTATTGTTATTACTGTTCAATGTTATTAACTCTCCCCAACAATTGTGTCATCCCCAAACGCTCCGTGACATCTTGAAAGGTACCTTCAATTTTAAAGATGATTATGAATATTTTTGATGCTCTATGTTGCCAGGAATTGCATCAGGTAATTATTGATTTTCGAGTAGAATAGAACCTTATCACAGAACACCTCAGTAGATAGACTTCACTTAGAATTCAATTAAATAATTGTATCCTACAACTCCTAGAATAAATTCTTCCAGGCGAATACGATGCTCGACAGAGGGTACTCGTTCGAAAGCTTGCTGACATGTTCGCCGTGCCATTCGACCTGGTTGAGCTTTACGAGCATTCCCTGGTGTCATTGCTCAATGACGAAGAGCCCTCTCAAACAGAGTGAGAATCCTTTAAAAAAACTAAGTCGCTGCAAACGATAACATATTTTTTTTAATCAATCGTGAAGGGAAGAGCAGAGGGCGAGTGCTCGCCGCCAGAGAATGAAAAAAATCAAGCGATATGCATCTGTAGGCATTGCAACCCTGGCGGGAGGTACTCTCATAGGATTGACTGGTGGTCTAGCTGCACCTCTGATTGGTGTTGGAGTTGGAACGATTCTGGGGGGTGCCACTACCGTTGCGTTGACAAGTGCTGCTGGTGTTACTATCATCGGGTCGATCTTTGGCGTCGCTGGAGCTGGATTAACAGGTGGAGTAATTTAGGTGTTTTCTTTACTTTTTAGTGGAATAAAATATTCCACTTGATCAGACGCGAACTTTCTCCCCCAGGGTACAAAATGAACAAAAGAGTTGGTGAACTTGAGGAGTTCTCCTTTCAACCCCTCAACTGCGCTTCTGAAACTGACAGCCAGCTCCACATCGCCATAGCGATCACTGGCTGGCTGAAATCAGAAGACCAGGCCGCGATTTTGAAACCGTGGCGGTGTCTAGCCATCTCCAGGGAACAATACGCCCTCAGATACGAGACCAAATATTTGATAGAACTCGGCCAAGCACTAGAGTACATCCTGAGCATGGCAGTGTCCTTTGCAACGCAGGAGGCCCTCAAGTACACGATATTCAGTGGTCTCATGTCGGCGATTGCTTGGCCAACAGCCCTCCTCTCGATATCCTCGGTAATTGATAATCCCTGGTCCGTCTGCTGTCGACGGAGTTCGGAAGTCGGCAAACATCTCGCTCATGTTCTTCTCAGTCGACAGCACGGCAAGAGACCAGTGACACTTATCGGATATTCATTAGGAGCGCGAGTTATATTCTACTGTCTTCGCGAGATGAGTGAGACGGGGGGAAAAAATGCCTTTGGAATAATTCAGGATGCAATACTTCTCGGGGCACCTGTCACAGCCAATGAGCAGCAGTGGAAGAAGTGTACCAGCGTCGTAGCAGGGAGGATTGTCAATGGGTATGCCAGGACTGACTGGCTTCTGAGGTTCCTGTATAGGACTTTTTCTATGACGACGGCTGTCGCTGGCCTCATGCCCCTGGACTATCCCGGAATTGATAATATTGATTTAGCAACGGTTGTTGGAGGGCACATGGAGTATTCCGAGAAGTTGGATGATATCTTGAGGTTCGTGGGGGTCAAGCTCCGGTACGGTGAGATTCTGGATGATCAGGGGTTATTGAAGAATTCCACGTCAGAGTATGATCAGAAGGCGTATCTCCAACGGACTAAGGTTAGTCAGCATTAGAGATATGTGAATGACGAATAAATTCAATTGATTCAACAGTTAGAAACCATTGGAAAAGACAATTCATTTCTACAATGTGTTATATATTTTTTTTAAAGTTAACTTTACACTCTTTCTCTAATTTTGTATTCACAGAGTGCAGGAGGATTAAGGGAATCCAAATCTGATACTTGTCTTGCATCGAAGGTTCTTCCAGGTGGAATGAAAAATCAAATTGAACCCACCAATCCGTCCGTCAATTGATAGTTGCATAGTCAATTGGTAAAACACAATGACATAATCAATTTGAGAGCAAGAAAATTTTGAAAGAAACCTCGCAGCTTTACTGCGCTTTTTTTCTCTAAAAAATTGTCCGACTGAAGCTATTTCACAGAGGATTAAACAATAAGTGCTGAATAGCATAAGCCAAACGATTGAGGACCATTCGAGCCTTGCAGAATTTCCAGATATCGCAGAAATATTTCCATGTTACCAATAATTTTTTTATTACTCTATGTACAAATGATAAATATTAGATAATTCTATTTATACATTACCTCCATATAAAGTGTATTTAATGCGCAACTACCAGATACATAAAATTATTTATTGAATTGAAAAATTTGTTCTTATATATGTACAATCCCTTCCCATGAGTTCAAAGCCTCGTTAAAAATTAATACATGATTATAAAAGTAGTGGGTAAAATTGATCTAGTGTCAAAACTACCTCAGGCTGTTCGCCCTCAGTATGTAGGAATGAGTGAGAATGTTAACGCAGGTTCATCAGTCATTAAATTGAAAAAGGCCTCTCCGTTTTCATTTCATCACTTCACTACCGAATTACTAGTAGGAGTTTACCATAGTGTAACTCTCATAATCACACTGTATTATCACTTTATTGTCGGAATAATTTCCATGTCGAGTTCAAGTGTGGTACGATTCGAAATCATTCAGGGAGATTACTGATGCCTAGTGTCATCAATATCAGCTTTACGAATACTCCCAATTTTTCACACTCGAAGATCCAATGCAAACTTCCCTATCAATAATGAACACCACGAAGAGGTATCATCGATGGTACCACATTTTTTCAACTAGTTGACAATTCAACGTTCTACAAAATCACTGGGTTTTCAAGAGCCGAAATTTGTCAATTTCTAGTGAAAAAAAAAGTGGGAAAAAATCTAGTGGATGAAAATAAAATCACTTGAAATGTCATCTAGTTGAACAGCCACGTATTCTCACCCGTCCCCGCCCTACCCGTTCGTTAAAGAGTAGTTGAAGTAACAGCGCTGATACCATGCACCAGGACCGTTGGCGGCAGATCTACTGTTAGCTCAGTAAGCAATTGCAAATACTGTTGGTAAACTGTTCCTTCCTCCCACGAACTGGCATTCGGTGGAGCCGGTAGATACATAAAAACTGCAGCACTAGCTCCACTCTGACCCCTCACCACACGATTGGCCTCCAATATATAACTCCTTGCGACATTGCTAGCTCCCCTAGATCCCTCTCCCTCGAGACCCCTTTCAATGAGCTCCTCCCTGGCGCCCCTCCTGCTAGTCCAACCTGGTATCTTCTGTATCTGCGCCGATATCCTCAACATATCCAGCAACTTTCTGATTCTGATCTCCGTGGAGACGCCGACGTAATCACTAGCACTTCCTGTGTCTGAAATACTGAGACTCCCCTCGTCAGCTTCGACATAAAAAACCCTGAGAGTCAGGGCCTTCCACGAGGGCACCATATTGATAATGCACGCCAACTGCATCATGAAGAGACTGGTGGTGTCGAACGGATCCTGATCAGTTGGATTGAAAAAATTCACCGGCCAAACGTCGATGAACTCGAAACTCCTGCCCTTCCCCATCTGATTTTTATCGAGGAGGTGGAAATTTCTGCACAAACAAAGATTCTTCTTCATTCTCAGGACGTCATTGCACATGCCCACGTAGTGTACGCCATCCAGAGGCCTCGGTTCGTCAACAGATCTGATGGGAAAGCAGCTCTGAGTGTGTTGATCGAACACATCAGTCGCGTACTTAGATTCCCTGAAGAAATCCCTGGGGGTCTCTTCGTCATAGAAACCCAGAACAATGGTATTCGGCTTCATGGCCCCCATTCCAGATATCCTGATGAGATGCTGAAGGCCTTCCCGCACTGTCTTCGTGATAGTCAACTCCACGAAGGCCTTGACTTTGAGATGATCCACCAGTGACAGCCACTTGGGGTACTCCTCGATCGTGGGATCGACGTTCTGACCACTAAAGTCACCTGTCTTCACGTGTCCGATGACGTAGAGACCGCCCTTCTTGAGATCATTAACGAAGTCTATCAGCGGGCAAGAGGACCTAGGGGAGGCGACCATCAGCAGCATCTGAGGCCTCCAAAACTTGACATGATCTTTCCGGGAGTCCAGCATTAGTAGATACTTACGCACCTGGTGGAAGATGAGGGCCTGCGAGATGCTGCCCCACGCAGCATTCTTGCTTGGACTGAAGAGGTGCAGCACGATTATAAGGATTAGGCAGATTATAATACTAATGGAGGCATAGATGCTGTTGATTACGAACATCATTATGAGGGTCCCCAGGAGGCCGACTGTCGCTGTGTGCCACGTGAAGTAGTTGAAGGTCGGACGGAAATTTGGGGCTGACGCCAGCTCGAGACCGAGACAGGAGAGATTCGTCGCAAGGTAACTCAGGAGAAAGAGCACTGAGTTTATCTGCGCAATTGTATTGAGAGAACCCACGAGGAGAATTATCTGAACGAGACTCCATGAGGTGAGCACTGCGACAATGGGATTACCCCGCCAGGTGCCGTGCGTTACGAAGTTCAAGCCTGAGCCGAAGACGTTGTCCTTGGCAAGGGCCTCCAGGACACGGCTTGACCCGATGAGATTCGAGAGACCTGCAGAGAAGGTAGCGGTGAGGATGCCCACCGCGACGAATGGCGGCCATATGTTGGTTGGCAGCATATAGATGAAGTTGTTTTGAAGGAGAAAGCGGCTGGAAGTCGCAGCAGTGAGGATCGAGAGGAGGATGTAGCAGATGAAAGTGAAGAGCACAGCTGAGAGGGTGCCACGGGGAATGTTGCGCGCGGGATTTTGAAGCTCTCCGGACATGTTGGCACCCGCCATTATGCCAGTCACACCCGAGAAGAGAACACCAAATACCGAGGCGAAGGAAGATATTGTACCTGGACTGGAGTAATCCGGGGAGTAATTGGAGTATAGGTTGCTCATAAGGGTTTCCGATCGCAGACCTGGAATTATAATTATTACCCTCAGAACCTGTATGTCGACACTTATCCCGAAAAATCCGGAAAAAAAAATCGGCATATTAGCTCACCTGTGTACGAAGCATTCAGATGATCAGTGATGTTCTTCACAATGGTATTGGCATCAGGGATCGCTACATCCATCGGCTCTTGCACTAAGAAACTAATAATAACACTCAGCAAACATATGCAGACAATCGCCAGGATAGCGACGCTAGTTTTGGCGAACATGGCAGCACCAATGAGACAGACTACCAGGTTCGCCGTATTGAGGAGGGTGCAATAGAGAAACCTCCACCAGCGACCATCTGGAAACAGGGATGCCGAGCCCGTTATGTAGCCGTTCGGTCCGAAATTTTCCACAATTCCCTCAGCACAACCTGATATGCACAGTGCAGAGGAGACGACATTGGCCAGGAAGAATATCGTCCCAATGGATCCACCGAATTCCGGCCCTAGGGTTCTGCTGATCATGAAGTAAGCACCACCGCCCTCGACCGCTCCATTGGTGGATATCGCACAGATCGAGGCAACAGTGAACAGCAGAATTCCGTAAGCAATGAAGAATTGTCCCAGGGTGATGAGCAGTCCAGCGTTACCAACGATATACCCCATGCGAATAAATACAAGGGCCGAGAACATGGAGAGGGTTACTGGGCTAAAAACACCGGCAAACGTACCCAGAGTGCGTCCATTGCGAGCCTCCAGGTTACTGAACTCCACATACCCGTCTGACATTGCAGAGGGGCTCTTGTACATGCCGAGGAATGATCCCAGACGACGGAATAGTGAACGGCCGGATATCAGCGGGGCCTTCTCCGATCCCATACGTATATGCACTGCATCAGAATTTGTCGAACCTACCTCCGGGGCCAGCATCTTCAACTGCAAAGGGGGATTCCACCAAAAGTTTTTAATTTATATTGTTTTTTACATTTATTTATCAGGAATAACGACAATTGTTCGCCTACATAAAAAAAAATCTAATTCCATCAAATGTCAAATACTCGAACATCCAAAGTCTAATTCATTTTCTGCTTTATTCTATTTTATCACGCACCCAAAGCCTCTAATGATTCACCCCGCAACAGATTATCGGTGACTCCCATTAGTATGACAATTCCACATAACCCATTCAAAAGATAAACAACATTATTGAAACCATACCTCGCAGTTGTCAGTTACAACTCACTTCCAGATTCCAAACAGCTGTTTCATCAGAGATTGTAACTAGGAATTTTGGTCAACAGACACGTAAAATACGTTCCATCTCCACGAGTTCATGAATAAAAATGAAAGCACTACACTATGTAATTTTTGTTATTAACGACGAATCAGTATCGCTAGGCTTCAGCTGTTGACGCACTCCAGGCACTCCAGCCCTCTATTTATTTGCTTTTGAAAGTATTGGATATTTACCGAATAGAGATATCTCCCAACGGGAAAAATTGCCGCCCACAGAATGGATCATCAAGAACCTCGCTAGACTTTAACAGCTTGAATTATTTTGAATAACGAGAATGATGATAAACGTAACAAATTGTGGGTATGTTTTAATGACAATGAATTTTATAAAAAAATCCGCGAATAACTGACGTTGTCGACTCTTAAATATTGTAATTATCGATACTCGGAATTATCGATGTTCCTATTCATTGCACTTCCTGTACCTTCAGACGCCCCTAACCGTAATCTACTTAGTACTTAGTAATTAATGTACGTAAACGTACATCGTTTGTATATCACTGTACATGTATGGATTTTGTTAGTAAAAATTTTTTTAATCAACAGGCGAATTTTCGGTTCGCTCACCCCAGCCACCAGAATGAACGGTGGCGTCTCTCATCGTCGGGGTTCGTACTAACATTGGCGTGCACTTCTACGTTAGTCAATCCTCTTTGCCAAACCAGTGCAGAAGTACCTCGGGACACCTTAAGTTAGCGAATTAGAATCCTTCAAACCTAACCTCAAAAGTCCTGAGTAATATTTCTCATCGATCAGTATTCTAAACTACAAAAATTTGTTTATAGTTCGTCGAACGAATGTTTATCCCCCAATTATCGCCGCAGCAATCACCCTCTCCCCCGTGTTGAACAATAAAATGGAATTGCAAAATGTAAATGATAAAAAAGCATCAGTGGACATTGGTGAGGAATAATCAGTGGTTCTGGTGCAGGTGAAAAGCCTGATCTTCTAAATTTAGAATTTATTTTTAGGACGAGACGAACTGTTGCAGGAAACCGTGTGATTTCCGAGTGATTTATCAGGGAGGTACGTAAATACCGAAAGAATTGTTGAGAAATTGCGATCAACGTCCGCCTTTTAAAAAGTTGTAATCAGTTTATTTATATGTGGAAGATTGATTTCGTTGACGTGGGGATCATTATTCGACGCTTCATTAGTCGACGATATCATTATCGATCTTCGGGATAGTCTTTAAAAGCTGATCATTTTGGTGCTGATTGAGTTGAGGGCCTTGTTTCTGCTTAATTTTTCATCTTGTGTGTTACAAGATTTCTCTTTATTCTGCGGAAAATACAGAGGTTTGTTAGATTTTCTAATGAGGTTTTGGGGTATTCTTAGGTGATAATTGGGTCATGGCACTGGATGCTATCGGCAGGGGCATGGATAGACTTCAGGAGATCAACATAAAGATTCACAAGAGTCATTTGACTTATCTGCAAACTGATGACAGCCCCTCGAAGATTCAAAAGAGGTTAAAGTTGGAGGGTGAGATTTTTGAAATTTTCATTTACCTGTGAAGGTTAGGTAACTTTGGCAGATGAAAAAGTTATTGGGTAATCTTTAGTCATGTTGAATGTCATTTTTAGTAATTTGGGTGCTCCTTCCCCCACTAGCCTCATTCCCGCTTTGTCTGCATGCTATTACACATCTCCCAGATATCTCTGTCCGGAGAACTTGAAATTTCATTGCAATTTTTGCGGTTCTAGTCTTTGCTCAATAATGGGAGGGAGTTGTAGAATATATTTTTACAATCTTCATAAAATTCTAAATTATCAGACGAAACTGGCGAACAATGCGCAAACTCACTCCCGAACTCTCCCCAGGTTTCATCAAGGAGTACCTCTGTCTCGTCCCCAACGAGAGCAAATACGTATTTCAAGAGACAGCCCATATTCTCCACCGCTCGGCCTCGGCCTTGAACGACTTCAGTGGCTACCGAGCGTGCGAAGCCTGGAGTGCAATTTCCTTGTATGCCTCGAATCTTCTGGCCCAGCCCTGGCGCAAAGAGTACAGGACCCTTCGCACGTACTCTGGCTACTACAAGCACGAGATCGAGGCGAATTTAATCGGTGCCGAGTTGATGTTCGAACTCATGGGCTACAAACACACAGGCCTGGGAACCCTTACTCTAGAGGGACCCATCGATCCAGATAGGGTCTCCTCGGTGAGTCGAGACGCCATTGTCGCCTTCGTCGAGTGCCAGATACTCAAGCAAATATGGGAGGCCATCTCCAAGAACTTTAAGATATCGTGGTTGGAGGTTTTAGAGTTCAGAGAGAATCACGTGGGCACACCTGACACTGCTATCCGAGCACTCACTCATAGGTTCTATGAGCGACTGCACCAGAATAGGTCTAAGGGGGACGTCTATAGGAATTATCATCATCAGACCATTCTGGATCAGCTGCCTCCAACTACTGTTCCTTATCACCTTATACCGAATAATTTTAATGGGCCTGTTAATATCGCTCCGGATTACTGCTATCCTGACGAGGGCTATAGGTGCTTCCCGCAGTACTGTCTCCCTCAAGTTTCTAACAGTTTCTACGGAGTTCCCTCAGCGGAACCGTACTACAATCCTCTTTATGCCGCGCGTTTGCCCACCGAGAGACTGATCGAGCTTGATCCTCCCCCTGCGGTCTCGAATTTCGACAAACCGATCCACCGCAAGTCCCACCGAGAGGATGAGATCGATCACCCGAGACGAAATCCCGACGACGATTACTCGAGGGTAGAGCGAAGGCCCATGAAGACTTCGACGAGTCTCGACTCAGGCACCAGTGAGTCCTGGGACTACGTCTTCAGATCCCTGGATAATCTCCGGCACTCGAAAGACATGGGAGAGAGAGAAGAGATCCACAAGAAGCGTGATAAGATAAAACGAGATAAACACTCGAGTTTCGAGACTGAAGAGAAGACCTCGAAGGATAAGAAGAGGTTCTCCAAGGGCTTTAGCGAGGACAATGGCTTTAAGAAAAAGGGGAGCGTTGATCTCTTGGATCTGCGGGACAGCTCGGGACAGAGCGACGAGAGGTTGAGTATACAAGAGAAGATCAGGAAATTCAGTCAGGGGCAGCCGAAGAACTATCACAGGGTTGTCGAGTCTGTGAAGAATCTGACGATTGGATCTAAGGAGGACAGGAGGGGCAAGGAGAACAAGTGGGATTGCTCTACCTGCACTTTTTTGAATTCTGCCGACAGGGACATCTGTGAGATGTGTAATAAGAGCCGGAGAAAGGGGAATGAGGACAAACCTTTGGCTAGTGGGGGCAAGGAGTGCCCCCAGTGCACTCTGGTTAATGAAAAGGACGCTGATAAATGCGAGGCTTGTGATACCAGTCTCAAGGACTCACCCACTTATATTTAGTCGAGGAGGTAAGAAGTTTTTAGTTTTTAAAAATTTTGTTTGTTTGTTTGTTAGGGCTGTTTTGAGCTTTTGAGGACTGTAAAACTTTGATAGATGAAAAAATCTCTCTGGAAAAAATATTCCCGGAAGACCATGATTATTTTACTTATGATAATACAATATTTGCGACGTTCTTCAAGTAGTCGATAAAATTTCCTTTATCATAATTCTGAATTACTGCCTTCCGATGTTTTGTTTATTATTTACGGGAAGATTTTTTTCCACTGATGAATTTCGACAAACAAATTTTCCCGAGATAGATTTTTATTAAGGGCAATTTTTGGGGAAGTTGGGGGGTGGTTCAAAAGCGTCGGAAATCCCCGGGGTGTAGGGGTAACTGTGTTCGATATTAATCAGTTGAAGAAGGGAAGCACAGTATTTAGAGGATATCAGTGGTGAAAGGGTAAATGAAATCAGCACTGTTTATTTTTTATTATCTCTTTTTTGGGAATTCTTTTTTAGAGGATAGAACCCAAAAAGTATAGAAGAATTAAAATCTGACTCATTTCATTTTGCCATTTTCCCACTGAAATCACTCGTCCATAGCATTATTGATTGCCTAATGGTTTGATACACGTGAAATTTAGACAATCTAAAAATTATATTTCATCGATAGACCATTGTTCAATGGCTGAGAAAAAATTGCGTATCCAAAGTGTTATGAAACGAAATTCTACGTTGAAGTGACTAATCGATGATTCAGTTGCAAGAAATGTCTTGATGTTTTCTTCCGACATTTACTCCCATAGTTGCCAGTTATTTTCACAATTTTCAATTATGTATCTCCCACTTCAACGTAGAATTTAAAAAAAAATCACGAGTTTATCCTGAACAAGGAGGAGATAATTACGGAGCTTATGAGTTACAATATATGTCTGTTAAATATAAACGTAAAATAATATTACTGAAATCACCCACTGAAGTTACTGTCCTCACATTCCTAATTTCTTCTCCTTCAAAAGATTTTTTTTCTGTTATTTATGATTTATCCTGTGCAATATTACTTTAATTAATATTTAATACAAATGTGTAATTTTAAAACACGGGAATAGTATTAGATTTCTACTTTTTACACTGAGAATACGAATGCTTTGAGCTATTTAACCCACTGTTAATCAATTTTGAGACGTTCGATTTTTGTTTTAAACAAATGGTAAAATTTGTTCTATTATATATAATGAGTGACAGAGTCTCCCATAGGTGATAAGCAGATAGTTGGATTCAAGCACAAACATAATATTGGTTTAATCGTTCGACAATGTGGGACTTATTAAGAAGCAATATTTATTCACGAAATTCTGCACTGAAGTGAAATGATAAGAATATACATATATATTAATCCACTGAATGAGAATTTCTAGTTTTGTTCATTGACTTCTAGTTCTGAATTTATGAAAGCATAATGCGCACCTCGAAATATCTAGATTAATCATGAGAACATTGTATTAATACGTAACATAATATTTACAATAGTTGAAGCTTCAATGAGCTATAAAAGAATATTTAAATCAATCGTTTTGAAGATTATAAACATATAAACGAACTAAAAATGTTGATATTTTTTCAATCTACGTGTAGACTCCATTTGTGTAAGGGTACGTTAGGAGGAAATGTAAGAGGCTGTTGTAAAGAGAATTAATAAATTTGTATGAAGATTAGTGATAATTAATTTAGAATGACTCTGGATTTTTTTTGTGATTTATTTCTGAAGTTTGTCTCTCAGTAGTTTTAATAATCTTAAGTCGAATAATTATCCTGTATTCACCTTGGAAAAACGTTCTGCACATTTCAGCGCAGCTTGATGAATTTTCTTATCTAATTTATAAATTTTCATTTTTCCCTGCATGGGAAATTTAATCGGTAATTCGTGGAAATCGTCGCAAATGAAAACGTAGGGGGCGTCTGACTCCCCCTCGGGGTAAAGCTTGCGGTACTCCTCTTGAGGGAGGACATCAAGGACTGTGACGTACCCCAGGAGGACTTTCGTGGGGTAATTCTGGGGGAATTTGAGATTTTCCGCAACTAGAACTCTGTACCGATTCTCGAGAGTTGAAATTTCCTCGGTGGAGGGGGTCTTCGAGGCGGCGTGAATCCACAATCTTCCTCGATGGGACGAGTACCATGTTCTCCCTTCGTGTTTCTTTATCCCAGCGACAAGAAGAGAAGCCCAGGGCTGGTGCATTGACAGACAGAGGCCTTCGTCCACCATCTCCAAGAGCTCTTTATCCTGAACTCGATGAGTCGTTGATTCCGTTGGCTTCTTCGAGGAAATTATTCTAGACAAAGTCCCCTCCACATACACTGGTCGATCGAACTCAAAATTCGGGCAGATCAGCTCCTCCCCTCCTCCCGCTATTCGCGCACTCTTCTCCAGGACCTCCAACTGCCTTTTGAAGATGTCCTCGGCATCGTCCGCCTCCTCAATTACATCCCTCCCAAATATATCCACTGTAAACTTCTTCTCCAAGCGAGACCCATATTTTTTCTCCCGCATTTCAGCCTCTCTCTTTTCCATTTCGGCTCTCTCGTCTTTGGACAACCAGACACTATTACTTGATTGGAAGTAGTCAGACTCGTCATCAATTACCTGCGTTCTTCTCGCACTGTTCCTGTCGTACTCCAGGAGTTTATCTCTCTGCCTTAACGCTGCTTTGCTGTTACTATCCCCCATCAACTTATTGTAAAGATTGTCTGAGGCTTTGGATTTCGATGCCAAGACAGCCTGTTGATTGGGAGTGCAGACCAATTCCCCGCAGAAGAAACAGGGGCCTGCCCCTTCCTGCGCACAAACTATTCTTCCACACGTTAAGCAATTGTTGATCAATGAATGAATTTTTGCTTCGCAATCGCACTTGACTCGTCCCTTTAGAAAAACCGCCACTTTGTTACCCTCCGTTGAGTATAAATTCACAAATTTCTTTCTTTTTTCTGGTTTATCTGACTTCGAGGACTCCTGGTGAGACTCGATAACTTCCTTTTCCTTGGATTTTGCTTTTTTCTTGTCCTTGGACTTTTGGGGGACACTGTCATTGTCATTGGACTTTCTATAGCCAGTGAATTGATTCTCGTGAGCTGGAATTGATGACATAATGCAACGCAATGATAATACTTTTCACCTTTTGAAACTCAATAGCCATTTGACATTACCTTTTTTCCTCTTGAGTTCAACGATAAAGTTTTTGTGTTTTGGATTGCTCAAGTCCAGGAAATTCTTGGAGAAGTCATCCAAATCCCTCTCATTCTCTATCGTCAGCATGTACCTGAAACATTTAATGGGGATTTTTTTTTAGGTTAATCAGTACCGGGCAGGATTATTCAGGAGAATTGTCTGCTCACTGGATCATCTCCTCAGTAACAGGGAAGTTGAGGATTGCTGACAAACTCTGATGTATCCAATGATCCATTTTTTGGTTATTAATAACTGAACGACAATCTTCCTTCAGGTCGATGACGCCAAATGTCACAGTGTTTTTGGAGCTGATCAGCTGACTTCCTTATGCTGCTCTCCTACCAATCACCATTGAGACTTCAAGACGAAGCGTTGGGACTGGTTGAACAGTTGATGACGTAGTTTTTTACCACAGATAGAGCAGTAATTTAAAGTTCTTAGAAATTTTTAAATCGATCAAAGGAACCTTTATTGTCGTTGCCTCACACGAGGAGAAAATTTTTTGAGAAAAAAAAGCCTGCAAAAAATTATGCGAGGGAAGTGGAAAATTTGAACAACTCTTCTGGTTTAAAAAAACATCTATTTTCATATACACTTGGAACAAATATGTACATGTGGTCACGATTATGTACAACTATATCATCTCTTATTTGATTAACAAAAATAAGTCGCTGCTGCATTTGTTTCTTTCCTGCAATTTGAGCTTTGCATTATCTACCTCTAGTGATAAACATTGTTTCTTCCTATTATCATTATCTATTTTGGCACGAATAGGAATAAATAGCACCTGTCAGAAGCGTTCATCCAGCGAACACGTGGGGGAGCCTTGGCACATTGAGATAAAACTGCTAAATTGTAAACAATATGTTTTGCAGTTTCCACTGGGTATTTCGAGAACCTACTGTGTAATTCTCTGATAACGTTTCTAACCGTGAAATATATTTAATGACTTTGAATTCTTAAATTATTGCGTGAGATGATATTATTCCAACGGAAATCGGAATGTTGTTAGAAAAATCTCATTATCACCTCCTCTTTGTGCCCAAAAAAAAGCCTCTTTCAAAAAAAGTATATAGGAGTAGGAGTGATTTGAGAGAGAATTTGTTTCCCGAGAAAATTGTATTTTTTTATAAATTTTTTAAATCTTCCCAGCGGGGGTGATTTTTCGGCTCCTCCAGAACAACCGTCCAGTAACGACTGTGGACGGTCTCCCCGAGAAATAATCCTCGATTTCCTGAAGACTCTTATTCTTCGTCTCTGGTAGACAAATGTAAAAGTAAATCGAGCCGAAGAAGGAGATGCACCCGTAGAGTAGATAAGTCCCATGCTCGGTGATGGTGCTCTTCAGCAAGGGAAATGTCTTGACCACCATGAAAATGAAGGAGTGCGCAGCCATGGTGGTGAAGCCACCGACGATGCCCCTGACTTGTACCGGATAAACCTCCCCAATCATGACCCATGGAATGACTAGAAATCCCAGAGTGCAGGCGATGGTGTACGAGAACATGCAGACGAGGGGAATCCAGGTCCAGGTGGCCTGTATTCCATAATGCTTCCAGTACACCCTAAGCCACTCGTAGCCGCCGAGGCCGAGCATCGAGAGACCGCAACCTACGGAGGAGATGAGTGTCAAGGGCCGTCTACCGCACTTCCTGCAGAGGATACACGCGGCGATGGTGGAGAGAAGCCTGACAACTCCGAGGATAACGGTGGCGAGGTAGCTGTTGATGCTTGTCCCCGAGGCTTTGAAGATCTCCACAGCGTAGAAGGTCACGGCGTTTGTCCCGCTCCACTGATAAATCAGAAAGTAAAGGCAGAGAAGGGCAAAGGGCTTGAGGGCATTGGGCTTGACCAATGCCCGGATGATTTCCCCGAAACCGGTCAGTCTCTTCAAGTTGTTCTTCGCCGAGAAGTTTACGAGGGTCTCCATCTCCCTGTCCAGATTATAGTTGCTCCCCCGAAACTTCCTCAGGGCCTTCTTCGCCTCGTCGGGTTTACTCCGGGAAATGAGGTACGAAGGGGTCTCCGGAAAGGCGAACATGAGGACGAGAGCGGCCAGGGGTATGAGGGCGCTTATTGCTGCGCATATTTTCCAGTGGAGAATGCTGCCGAGGGCATACTCTATTAGGACACCTGTCGACACACCCACTGAGGCCAGGGCTGTCAGCATCCCTCGGAGATGGGGCTGGGTGACTTCGCTAGTGTAGACTCGCGCTGGAGCACCCACCATTCCCGAGCCCAGACCCACGAAGAAGCGCCCGGCGTATATGGCCTCGATGTTCGTGGCGAAGGTTATCAACAACCAGCCGAGGAGAGCTGGGATCTCCGTGATTATGAGGGAACGTTTGCGACCAAGGTAATCCATTAAGTAACCGGTTAAGAGGCAACCGATTGGCGTGCCGATTGACGACATACTCGCTGGTAAACAGAAGATATTGAGGGATCAGTTTTATTGGTGAAAAGAGCCATCTATGACAGCTCATCACGAAGATAAACTTGAAAATATTTTCATCATTAATTTCCGGAATTTCGATGTCATAATTGTCGCCCCTGTGGACCCCAGTTATCGAAGCTAAAGTCTCAATTCCAAATCTTACCTATCCACGATGACTGTGACTCATCAATTCTAATTGCACTGGAATACATACTGCAATTGTACAAAGTCTCATTGATAATACTACAATTGACATAATTGCCATTGGTATCATTTAATACAGTTGAACTGTCCACAATAGCCGTTGTGACAGCTTTGAGCTGTGGAACAGCTATCGCTGAGAATCCGAAAGTCATTCCCGTGTTGACTGTTCCCAATTGTGCTACAAAAGCCGCGGAAACTTGTCGCAGAGAACTACCAAACTGCTGCGATGGAATTTTTCCATTCTCCGGATCACCAGGTGTATTTATACTCTGGATCTTGGGCAGTGAATTGTGGTCCATGAGGGTGGCTTTCTCCTCCGTCCCTCGATTGTCCACATTTTTTCTTAATGGAAAAATAAATATTCATCAGAAATTATATGAATTAGAATATCTACACAATGTCATTGTTTGATAACTCTCAATTGCGTGAGAAAATTTGTGGGAGTTTCCTCTATTGACCCAATTACACTCGATTGAGCTCCAACACCGGACTATTTCTTTGCGGAGGAAAATATATTTCGAGTTTTGACGTTTGAGCTGTTGTACACTCGGTCGAGGTCATGGGGATGGGATAATTCATTCAGATTTGATAGCTATGGAAATCAATTTTCAATCGAGATAACGGATTTTTTTTAGCCTGTTGCGATTAAAGGCGCTATGTCGTAGTCGACATGTAAAACATGTCTACATAATTGGTGGAAAAATAGGAAAAATAATGAGTCTCACAAGTTTCAAATTTCAATAGAATTTTCAAGTGAAGGACACAATGTTTCCAATTGACTTCCAGGCTCTCTATTAAAAATTTTAGTCTGAATTTTCGGTGGGGAGTTTCGAAAATTTAATGAAATTTTATTTCTGTTTTCTAAGAGTGCTCTTCGATGCAATTCCCCTTGAAAAAATATTAAAATAAATTAAATCATTGGAAATATTCGATCAAGTTTCTTTACTGGAAAAACAAACATGATTTATTATTCTTGAATAATTTATGCGCGGAATTTAATTGCTGTTGAACATGAATGAAAAATTCTAATTTTTTTGCATACCAATTGGCAAGAAAATAACAGCATTTGGAATTTCCCAAAATTTTCCCTTCGACTGAATCGGTCAATGAGAAAAACAATTGGATAAATAAATAAGCAACCTAAAAGCCAAATAAATAAATAAAAAAATTAATTGTACTGAAAGGGCTGATCTTCTTCACTGGAGCAAAAGGCTCATTATTTTTTAATGATTTATGTATGAGAGCTAATAGCTGCTATTTTATCAGTCGCTCTTCGTTATTCCATTTCGTCAATTGGTCAGTTGGATGTTATTTTAATACATTTCCACCGCGCTGTGTGGGATTCCACGATAGCAAGGACGCATATGTGTCAGAACAGCCGCACTCGCGGCACGTGCTCTTCATTTCCACCGTCCACTCATGATTTACTTGAAAATACAGGCAGTATTCTACTCATATCATCGCATCGATAACTCAATCGTCAATAACTCGCTGAAATAATCTAGGCCTTCATGTGGGAAAGCTCTCATGAGCTCTCCTTATTCATCAAACCATTGATTACTAATTTCGTCGATCATCGTCTTGTAAAATTTGCCTCGCAGCCTTTAGGCAATTATTTTCCGTGAAATTTTAATTCAATTCACATAAACTAATAGATGTAGTCAATTTTATTTAATCGATTCGTCATCAATACGTTTATCATTGCATAACTATCGATAAATAGTCGACGAGTGACGTTATCGTAAAGGTAAATACGCGAAGTTTAACACTCGCAAAAGATTAATAAGTCATCGATTAAAGTCTCATTGTAGAATCAATAAAATAATCGATGGACATATTGTCTACTTACTCTGGCATTCTCAGACTCACTAGGGGATTTTATTTAAATTTATATCACAATTAATGAAGGCCACTGATAAGGGAAAATGGAATTTTGTTTCAGTGGCGAAAAATCGCGAGTAATGGCGAATTTTTCGGTGATTTTTTTCGTCGGTCTCGATTCATTTGTACAGGTATTTAATTTTTATATTTTTATATCGCCACTGACAAAAGCTTTTGTTCTATGTATCGGTGCTTTATGTTGCGGAACGAGTGCGTGACACATCGAGAATGCAATCGCGTCTCGAGAACGACTAACCGTCAAAGCTCTTTATACGCCCGAGGTTTTTTTTTAAAACGCCGTCGCTGGGTCTAAAGCGCTACGAGTGGATTTTCCTGCCGTCTTGCCCCTCATTTTTACGGTCGCGGGTTTTTTTAGGTCGCCCTGGAGGAGGGGATGCGATTGTCATGTGACATTTTTTATAGGCTTTCACCCTTGGACAGTTGCCACGTCCAGTAACTCAGGTGTATGAAGTGGGGCAGAATGGCCATTTTTATAAGATTTTTGCTATGTTGACTTTTTTCACATTGGTCTACACTGCAGGAATGCTCACCAACATATTTTTCTATTTTTAAAAGTAATGTCAGAATTTCATAGACTTTTTGTAGACATTTTTTAGATTACAACAAAGTCCGGATAGAATGACAATTTAGCGGAATTCCAGATCACCACGTGTCTGAACATCTTAATTCATTTTTGACATTCAGACGAATTTTTCATTTATTCAGGCTGTGTAGACAATTTCAAGTAAAAATTTTTAATAATTAGATTTATTTATATCTGCCATATTATTATTTCTTTCCGCTTGATATCTCGAACAAATAATGCCGTTCTCGTGAGTCAAATATTTTATTCCGGTTTAAAATGAAACATTGATGATGAGAAAAGCAAACATTCAATTTCATTCTCTCAATATTTAATTACGCGCAATGGAGTGTCATTAGTAGTCTAAAAAAATGCATCCATTGTTATTCTTATTTTTAATTTTACGTTTGATATCTTGAGCAAATAATGTGATTCTGCCGATTCAAATCGCACGTTTTGGTTGAAAAAAAGAAATTCAAAATGGGAAAAAAAAATTAAATTTCATGCTCTCAATGGTTAATTGCGTGTCATTGAATATCATTAATAAATAGTTTCATCAAAACTAACACCAATGTCTTTTTTGTTCCCATTTTTTCTTTCATCGCAGCGGGCCTGCCGTTAGTGATAAATTCCTCTGCGAGCTGTACCTCCATCTCAGAGAGTTGAATGAGAAGAAAAAAAAAATCATACTTGGGAGACAAAGAGAGAAGAAACTTCTTATCTGTTATTGTCGCTAAGCCGATGTGTGCTCACGATGATGAGACGTTAGTATCGACAACGGGAGGAGTATGATATACGATAGCAGATGGCCAATTGCGCGATTACAACGGCTGTGAAATTAAACAGCCGGAAATTTCCGATTTTTTAAATCTTCGAAATGACGCCATTATAATTCACTGTCGCGAGTCATTTTCGTAATACTATTTAACGCCTGATAACAATCATGGAGTAATTGATCGATACGCGCTAATGAACTATCAAGAGCTGCTAATCAATTATTCGTGTTTGAAATTAAATGAAACAGATAATGATAAATAATTCAATAAAAATACGTATTTGTCCCGTGTCCCGCTCATCTCTAATTCATTGACAATCTACTTCAATGACATATGTTTCAACACCCGTTCACGAGAAGCAGGTGTGGGCATTGTCACGCTCGATCCTCGTGATACGAAAGTGCAACATCAACGACCTCGGAAAAATGCATTAATTTTTCCCGAGCTGGAAGAAAACAGTAAAAAGTTGCTTAACTTTTTACCCTCCCCCAGCAAATAGTACATTTTGATGGAAATCTACCGATATAAAAAATGCAAATTCAAGGTTTTGTTTATTGGATGATTTCTAAATTACATCCTGGCCGTAACAAACCCTATCAAAATTAAATTTTTTTTTTTAATTACCCAGAAAATTATAGCAAATTCCGTGAAATAATTCCCAATTGCCACTGAATATTCTTCTCCTCATGTCTGTTCCCCTTTACGAACATCGAGAATACTCACAGCGAGGATGTAGGAAATGTCTCGTAATTAGTGGTGAGCGATGTCGGCATGTTTGCCAATCGAGAGCGAATGCAAATGCAGTAGCACGCGGTCCTCACACTGGATCACCGTCGAGGCACGTCCGTTAAATAGTCACTCTCCAATCAAATTAATAATAATAATAATAATAATAACAGTCCCCAGGGAGAGAGACCAATCGAGAAAATCAAGGAGTCTCTCCAACCCAAAATTGAAAATCCAACACTTCCTGGGGATAATTCAACCCTTCTTTCAACACCCCCCCAATATATACAGCCTGTTACGTCATTGGAATACCTAGTGCCTCAAGATTGCCACATATTCGTCGATCCACACATGATGTTTCCAAGTGTGACAGGAGAAAATAGCTTGTGGAGGCCAGTAACGCACAAATGAGGATGGACAAACTGGTTTTTCAAAAACAAATCGATCCGAGGATTTTTTATTGAGGAGCCCATAATATTTGACGGGAAAGTATGCCATATACAAGTGGGTATAAGTGACGTATTTTTCTATATAGATATTTTTTCCATGTGAAGTGTTCTTCAGTGCCGCCCGCAGGATGACAGTAATTACACTGAATGGGAGATCATTGATCAATTAGGTATTTAGCGGTTGACGGCTTATTGGGACAATAGTCTGGCGTGTGCCTCGTAACCTTTTGATAAGTTCAATTCAATATGAGGAATCGGGAATAATTATTACATGAAGAATATCTGGGCTTTGATTATTGAAGAAAATCACAATAAATAAAGGAATCTTTTTTTTACCCGCACATTGTGCAGATTCTTGGTGGACGTAATTATTTAAACAAAAAATTATCAGCCAATTTCACTTCTATGATTTTGTAAAAAATAAAAAATTCCGTAAACCACCGAGGTCAAAGATTATATTAGCATTCCGACAATATTACGGCCGAACGTGGGGAGGGGTGTGTAACGGGAGAAAATACGTGAAAAAAAAATCTTATCAATACCCCATGATTCGTCACGTGCTGGTATCACTGTTATTATTATTTCACGTCAACAAAGCACATGTGACTGGAGTCATGTGATTCCGTAATCTGGTTACGGGTGGTAATCTCTTCTGGTCAAAGAGTGGACGAGTGGACACTCTCACGTTCACTTTACCAGCCAAACAAGTTTTTTTTCCATCTTTCTTGTTGTAAATAATTTATATTTCCTCAATCTATTGGGGCCTGTATCTACAGTAGAGGCGAAATTTGCATTCTCGTTCTTTTGGGTTTTGATGATTTCAGTTGAGTTGATTGAATAATACATGAAAAAATTTACATTCATAGCTATTCGGTTAATGAATTAATTTTTAATAGCTAGAGAACAAAGGTGACTAAATTATTCTGATTTCTGCGCTTAATTGTAGATGCTAAATGTCCGAATACAATAGGATCTGACACTTGAGTCGTTTTAAAAAAGTGTCTGTACCCCTCCCTCTTTCCCGAGGCTCCCCACTTCAATAAAAATAATGATAAAACAATTTTCAAATGAAAAACATCAATAGGAACACCAGTAAATCATTTTGTACAATAAATTATTTTCATATATTTACAAACATTCAATTCTACATGACGTGTAATTCAGCGGATTGATGAGTGTCCTCAACAATAGCTGTTTCAGTCGACAATATTCATTTCAATATCTACTTCCTCCTGGATGGAATGTAAAAATAGTCTCCTAAAGACCGTTCTCCTGACTAAAGATTCAAAGACAGTAAATTTTTATTTAACGTGATATACAACTATATATAAATTATTTGTTCGGCGTTCGGTAATCCACATGTCTGCTCCTTCATAATGGCAAAGAAATATTATTGGCACAATCGTATTCATGACACAAGTCAATAGCTCACGTCGATATGTTCATATACATGTCCAACATAAATATATACAAATTATTTCGAATGAATGATTCGTTCACTTTTCATTCGTAATTAAATCAGTATAAAATACCTCAATCGTGACGGCGCAATTTCTCCAACAGTGAGTACTACAAATAGTGCTCCTATCGTTATGTTCGATAATCGTTATATATGATTACGTTATTGGAGCCTTATAATCAGGTCTCATCGATGGACAAGACTATCACAATGTCTGCATTGAAATAAACAATTCTAATGTTAAACTTCGTCCAATAATAATAAAAATTAGTTTTTCGTTGGGTGAAGATTAACGATAAAGTGGTGAAGGGGACTGAGTAAATTTACCAAGGATAGAGAATATTATACGTCTATGATCTTCCATTTGTGTCATATTTTTTCGAAACACCTATCAATCCCTGGAGTTTTCCAAAAATTTCCAGAATTATTCTCAAATCATGGGAAGTTCCCAGAATGTTCTTCATTTTTTATAAGCACAAAATGGCAAATTTTCTAGAATGCCAATAAATGCCACTGAGACAAAAAAAGTTTCCGAAAATGACACATACACATCTGCCCCCCTTACACACTCTCCTTCTTCTCCCGATCACCCTCATCTTCAGCCTTGTCACCGCCATACTCATTCCCATGCTCATCATTGTCATTATTAATGGAATTGATTTCCTGCAAATCCCCTTGATTCCGCTCGTCGTTGATATCCTCCGAGCCTTGTCGCTTCCCCAAACCAGAGACTGAAATAATCGATTGACTGGTGTCAGCATGGGCCGGTAGAACGCCAGCATTGGCGTCCTCGATAGCCTTCCTCAGCTCCTTCAACGCCACGACTCCAACAAGTCTTCCAATAGCCGTGACATACGCGTGGTTGACGCCAACCATGCTGAAGAGGCTGTGGACTTTGATGAGGGAGGTCCTCTCGACCAGTTGAAAGGGCGCCGGGTCGATGTGACACCTCGAGAAGTCAACGTCCTTCGCCATTTCGCTCTCCTCCCAAATCTTCTGGTCCTCAGCGGACATGTCAATGACCCGTTCCCTCGGCAGTTGAACCTTCTTCGATGTCGCGGGACTCGGCAGCATCGACTGATTAACACCAGCAGTAGATCCATCAGCTGTGCTACTGACAATAGCCACCTCAGGGTCGGGCTCGACATCCTGAAGAGTCGCTGACTTCTTGAAGATCGCCTCGAAGGCTAATCGAATTCTGCTCTCGGCCCCAGTTACAGTCGTATACGGCGTCATGGCGGGGCTCACCAGAGGGCTGAAGCCCTTCAGCGTGAAGGAGTTGGTCTTCTTGAGGATTGACTTCTTCGGCTGGCAGCCAAACATCGGTGTATGGTAGGTGTGATGCTCCGGCTGATTCCCAGGAATTGACGACAAGTCGTTGACACTTTGTCGTTGGAGCTTCAATATATCAGGGGCAGGAATCACTTCGAAACGTGAGGGTCGTCGGGTTCGCTCTTGCTCCCGAAGTTGACGCTCTCTTTCTTCACGGGCGCGCTCTTCCGCCTCCTTCTGGAGCTTCTGAGCTACCTGGAAGACCATTACTCGGATAAAATAAAAACATATCCATGAAAAAAATTAATCAGTTTCAAACTCATCAACTCACTTGAAGTCTTCGCTCTCGTCCAATTTGCTTCTCAATCAACTTAATTAATTCTAGGCGCTGAATCGATCCCAGAAGTATCATCGATTCAGGACTATCGACTAGGGGAAATCCCCGCAATTTGCGGTTGGACTTGAGAGTATCCTTGAGTTCTTGATAACTTATTCCATGCCAAATGTACTTGACATCCCGTACCATAAAGTCTTCTACGTAAATGTTATACATTCCTGCAATAAAAGAAAAATATGTTGGCAATGATTTCTGTCTATAGAATGAGCTTTAATTGGGTGAAAGATATTAATGCAGAGTATGAATAATTTTCAAGTTGCTCTCACCAGATCTGATCCAAAAAAGAATGCACAAACAGCAGAATAAGGAATTAATTAATTAATGCACATTAAAATGAAGAATAAGAACCGTGAGGTTTTAGTGATGACACCTACCAGAGCTTGAAGGCAGCAAATCCGGAAGGTATGGCAGCTTTTTAATAAGAATAATACTATCGTAGATACTTGGTTGTAATAAAGCTGCTATTGCATTGCTTATTAAAACGGCTATCATAATAGGAACAATGTGAGTTATTTGTCCAGTCATTTCGAAAATTATAACACTAACGGATATTGTATGTGTGACACCAGCTGAGAAGGCCGCTGCCCCCACCGTTGCATATCCCCCTTTAAATAAACACCATAATTATAATTAACATTAATTTTTGACACTACCAGTGCAAAAGTCTAATTTTTTGATTACCTGGTGTGATGGGTGTGTTGAGCCCTCCATATCTCACCCCATTGGGAAACCAAAGAGCCATAGCCTCCCCTACCATCCTTCCCAGGGCGGCGCCAATCTTAAAAACCGGAATGAAGATTCCCGAGGGTACCGGCACTGTTGAACTGATAATTGAAAAAATAAAAGTGAATAGAACATATCCAAAGAGCCCCAGGAATACGTCGGAATAGGGTGTCGACCAGTGCTGAACGATGCTCATCTCCTCGACGCTCAGGTGCGGCTTTGTCCACGTGAAATTAGTGAAGAGTCCCTGGACCTGATAATGAGTATTCAGTTCTCCCGCCATGAATTGTCCCAGGCCCATTGGAAAGGACACCGAGGAGACCATCAGCGAGACCATTCCTGGATAAAGGAATCGATTCTTCTGCAGAAATGAGTTCATGCTCTTGTTTTTCCTCATGAAGATGACGTACTGGCGATGGATCCAGACGTAGAAGGCACCCCCCAGGCCACTGGCAACTCCGATGAGGGCGAAAACGAAGAGCTCCTGAGGATCGAAGGGAAAGTCCATGGTAAAATTGGTGGCGAACATGGCGGTGATGGTCTCCTCTCGCTGAAACCAAATAGCCAACAGTCGAAACATTGTTGCACCGCAGACAGCTGCGAAGAAGCCCCTCCAGTAATTTCTCACAGCGAAGTAGACTGTTGTTACTTCGATGCTGAAGAGAACACCTCCAATGGGGGCACCGAAGCAAGATGCAACGCCAACTGCACAAGCTGCTGCCAACATTTCGCAGTTCCTCGACTCGTTCTCGTATATTCCCTGGAAGGACGTCACTAATTTCGATAGGAGAGTCGCTACGATACTGGCAATGTGAACAAAGGGACCTTCCTTCCCCAGGGGTAGACCAGAGCCCAAGGTGGCTGTCAAGCCGATGACTTTGGCAACTAGGGTGCGAAAGGTCAGGTACTCTTTGAGGGCAACACCTCGGAGGATCGTCTTCATCTCGGGAATTCCCGAACCGATGCTCTGGGGGGCGACGATGTGAACGAAACCCGCGCTGAAGAGAATCAGGCAGACGGGAAGGGAGACCCATGCTAGGTACTGCAGGGCTGGGTGGGACATGAGGTCTTGGTACAGCCATATTCGAGCTGGAAGAAAGATATTCCATAAATTCCAATGGGTGAAAAAAAATGACACATTACGGGAATATTCATGATTACCATTATTACACATCGATATCCCTCGATCCATGGCATAACTGATGAACGCCATTATGACGCCCAACAGGGCCAGAAAGACCCAGTCCTCCCCTAGCCTCGCCCCCGTGTGCTTCCATGCGAATGCTACTAATGCTACTACTTTTCTGCAGAGGGGACCACGCCGTGATTTCCTCAGCTCTTCAGCTCTGACTTTATCGAGCTTTCGCCTGGTTTTCTCAGTCGATTTCAATCTGCGTGCCTCTTCCTTCGCGAATTCACTGAGATCCTTGGTGTAACGACCATACATCTGGAAAATTCAGCCGAAAAAATTTACTCCGTTCGGAAATTGGTGATTCGTACAGTTGAATGCATTGCCACACGGAAAAATTCATACTCTATTTATTTATCAGTGTCTTACATATAAAATATATGTTTTATAAAGTGTTAACAATATTTTTTCATGTGGGTGTTTGTCCATGCAGTTTTGTTGATTAAACCGAGAAAAATTAGAAGAAAAATTTCCACATTTCCAGCAGTAATTAATAGCAAAAATATTCATTGCAGCTCTTCATGCATTTTTGGAGCGGTGTCAAGAAGAATATTCAAACAACGCAGATTTCGCACGTGTCGTCAATTGACATTTGTATAAATCAAAAAGAGCAAATAAATAGCAATTAACAATAATGATAACTAATATCTCAGATTTTGCAAAGGATCGTTACGAAACATAATTAAGATAAAAATTTAAAAAATTGATGCTGAGATGACTCACAAGATATTCATCGTTACATACGAAGTATGCCCTGTTGAGTACAGTAGCCGGCATAGAAACTTATTCACCACTTCGTCTCATGAAGATGCCGTCAGATTCATTATTCTAAAATACGATGATATCATCAATCACATCTATTATCGTAAAATAATGAATCCGAATCTTCCTCGCTAGAGCAGCCCCCTAAGCTCCCAAATTCATCGAAATTTGGCTAGACTAGGCAGCTATTATTTTTAGACTTTACTATTCCTCGCGCCACAATTGCACCCGAAGCTATTGTTTCTATCACAATCGTCAACATAATCTCATACAGCGAGAGCAACTATTTCATCACAAAAAGTGTCATTTAATAATCAACTTTTAATTATGCTTCTGAATACTTTAGTCTCGAGCTCTTCAACACGTAATAACAAGACTCCACTTGTTGATACGCCAATACATTCTTCTCATCTTGTTCTATTATATTTCACTGATCCGAGGGTCTCAATCACATTTGAATAAATAGTTCAGTATCTGAAGATGTGATCTCAACGGCAGCCAACGTTTGACTGTCAGCCAATGACACCGAATAACATCTCGAGCTTTTTTGGCACCAGTTGAGGTACTCTTCATCTAGACAAACTTCCTCATGTGTCTGGCCGATGAAATGAGGTTGTAATGAAATCAATTTTGCAGCAGGAGGTGTCCCATTGTTTACCATTAAAATCCATTCAAATGTTTTTTATTTATGACATTAAAATCAATATTATTAATACTTTATCGTCAATGGAAAATTATGGTCAAATTATTGTGGGAATAAAATGAATTGGAAAAATATTGATTGACGGAGCGAATAGATGAATAGGGAACCGAATTGCGAAGAAGTTGCTGTTTCGTTTGGAGTGGAACCAATTACTCCGTCATCATTAAGACATTCGATACCTGTTGGTTTTGTTATTATAATTGATGGGATTTATTTGAAAGCGCAGTGGCTAAATTCATCGTATGGTCATTGCCGCACTCTTGACGTCAACGTCGGCCACGTCCTACTGGGCACTCGTTGCCCACTCCAATTTTAGTCATTCGTGCATACCGTAAATTCAACTAGTCCATGTTTAATAATAATTAACCATGGATTATATTATAATAATGCGCCTAAGAGTGAAGTCCCGATGAAAAAATCTAAGCGATTCGTTTACGAAAAATTTCGCTCTATTTTGTATTCGACGTCAATTTATCATATGTATAGAGTAATTAATTAAGACAAATTAAAAGCTTCTATTCCAAAACGATACAAATAAAGAAACACTGAAATTATTTTTGCTGATTGAATAGAAAATTAAATGGAATAATGCTCAGCTCTAATTACTCCTCCAGTAATAGCTATTCCTTACTTCACTGTTATTATGTAAATTTTAATCACTGCAGTTAAATACCGGAGCAATTAAATCTCACAACAGTGAGCTATACTGTTCAAAGAATGAATTCTCTGGAGAACCTGTTTATGAATATACCATCGAGAAATCGTTCGTATTATTTCTTGCAATTAAATCATCAGTTACAGAAGAAGTTTAACATTAGAAAGACCCTCGGAACAGAAAAGAAATGGAAACAATTTTTTTTCTCGTCTGATGCGTGACAATTGGTGCATTGATGCATCGTGACAAGGTCATCGCGACGTTCTCTCCGGTATCCGGTATTCACCAAGGTCTGCTCTAGTGAAAAAATATGAAAACAATGCTTTGCCTATTTCCACGTGAACGATTAGATGCAATTGCACTCCAAATAGCAGAGACATCGGTTATGAAAAATATCAGATCTTATTAATTTGATGAGGAAACAATCGATTATGATTAACTATCGTTATCATTGCTAAATTGTTATTTACTTGCTCTTTTCAAAAATACAGTTCGAGCATTTAAGCATTCAATGGAGCGTGCATTCAAATTGAAGTGATACTAACTCCACAAGATCACAGAAGAAGTGACAAGTTTTATTTCTGGCAGCATTTCAAATTGCTTATTATTTTGCATCACCTCTTTGTTCTCCTATACATAATATCTAATGTCTAAGAAGCTGCAAGATGTAAAGCGTGACGGATTATTCGGAATCATCGAGCCATGCACGTTGAAAAAATTCGCATTTTCCTTTTTTATTCCTTTATTCTTACGATTGTGTTAATGTAGTCGAAGGGATCGAATTCCGGTGGCTCGTCATCTCGGGGTGGTGGACAAGGGTAGAAGGCTTGAGACGGCCTAGTACATACATCGTTTTCAGGTACAGGCCACCGATTCAAGAGAGATGAGAAATCGATAGAATTTAATTTTTAAATACCAATTTTCCACGAATTTTTTTTTCATTTTTGGTTTCAATGAATGAAATAAATTTGCGTGCCTAATGTGGTAGGGAGAATATTGTACCTGTGGGGCCTATTGACACCCTTCTCCTTGAGTTTAGCCATAAGTCTCGTGAAATCCTCCCACTCCTTATCGACATCCTCCTCGCTGCCCTCGGGATGATGATGTCTGTACGCATGATGGAACTCCATATTTTTTCCAACTTTTTCACTCGTCATTTTAACGATATTCTATTCCCTTGCTAATATCTATTTCACAGAACTATCATCTCCTCGTTCGTGTCACAGTATCTTGTGAATAACTGATAATTTTTGTTCAGGACAACACGAGCCTCGAGTGAATCTCCATTGTTCAATGGTGATCTCTCATGTGAGGCTGTATTACTGAGCCTGTACTTCTTCACTCTCAATTTATAAACTCAACTCACTATCGCAGTGGGTGAGCGACGACTGACAGTACCATAATTTTCGGTTTAATACACGCAAATCGTCAACTACTGTCATTTCACCTAGTGCTATAATTCATTACGTTTTCAAGCTCTTGAAAGTAATTTTAATCGTGAATAAATTAAGATAATGAGTATAAAATTCTTTACGTTGCGTATGGAAATTTGATCGAAAAGTAAGCAAATTGGCTAGAAATTTTTCTCTCCCAGTCTATTCCCACGAACGCACTTCTTCAACAATACATAAGCTATAGACATTTTATTTTTTTTCTCAATATGAATGCGGTCAGTTCAAGACATTTTCGAAAATGCGGGGAAAATTTGCGGCATGTGAATAGAATTAGCCAAAGACCGATAGACGTTCGATAAAAGTCCAATAAATTTTTCTATTGAATATCCACTTTTTCACTTATCACTGCCAGTGATTTTCACGCACAAGAAGTTTTTTTCTCATGTAGGTACGAAATCTATGAGTCAGACTGTACTAAAAGTTGTTGGGTAATGGGCTACTTCCCTTCCGAACGTCGTAGAGTCGCTAACGGGGAGTGAGAGACCCTCACTTCAAAGTCACGAGTTATCATATTGGTCGGAATGACCTCTTTATTATGTCCCACGTCTTGGATAATAAAAAAATCAACAGAGATTTTCGTATTTCTGGTTCTGAAATTTTACTTACCTCATTACGATGCTTGAAAAATCGACCACAGGGCATAATTCCCATGCTCTGATGTTCAGAGGGTCCAGATTGCGACTAAGATATTTCGTGATTTTTCTTATCTATCCGAGACTCTTCAATTGAACCTTGAAATCGTCGTAAAAATCTTTTTCTCCAAATATTTGTTGGTACAGAGGCTAAAAGGTACCGGTGTGTGTTGTAGGTAAATTTGATTGGAGTGCGTAATTGAGGTACAAACAGATAAACTGCTTCTGATGAGATCAGCGGGTGCAAAAAAAACTCTATAAAATTTTCTATAGGATTTTCTGCTGAAAATTCTTGGAATAATGCTGACATTGCCAATAGGATTTCCTAGAAAATTTTTTACTATCCTTTTCATATAATGTCTCATATAAATTTTAATAACAATCAGGAGCTCCTGAGATTGATTACTCGTGAATGTGTTATTCGTTTTATGCCACAACAAAAGCTTTCCGATTGAAACCTAATAAAGATGAGCTGCTTGTGGAAGCTATCATCGATAACCCATTGGGCGGCAGATGTCGAGGCTGAGGGGGCCAAGAGACACCAATAAACTCCGTAAGTCATCCACCTCTCTATCACTCTTGTTTACAATGTCATAAGTTCAGTCAGTGAGACTGAGTTGTGAAATAAGATAACATATGGCCAGGATTTCCATAAAAAGAGGAGTGCGAGGGAAAAGTCTTTGAGAAGAACAATCTTAAAGATCCTGAACCAAATTCGCAAGATTTTCGTGCGCGTGATTGCATAATAATTCTATAAAATTGATAGCTTAATTTACAATAATTTCCTCAATCTTGAGGCACCGGTACAAGTCACATGCCACGTCTCTATCAATTTGTGAATAAAAAAATAAATAAATAACAGCGATAGACGTAATTCTAACTGAAGTAGGGATCTACCAAGGTCGGTCGATCCAGACGATCGTGCGAGATAAAACCGCAGGATTTTTATGCCACACGTGAGCAGTCTCAATCACTGAACACACAGGATCATCGAATTACAGTTTACATTATTTCCGAGTGAACAAAATAATTTCAAACTACGAAGGCATCATGTGAACAATTGAAAATTCATTTTATTCATTCAAAGATTACAAAATTCTTGTGACAAATTATTTCGAGGTAAAAATATGGATAAATGCGATTAGACAACCATTTATTTAACGAGCAGTGATAATTCATTATTATTATTTATTAATTAAATTTTTTTCGGGAATTAGTCTTCGCCTGCAGAGGCTTGATCTGCAGGTTCTCCGCCACTTGATCACAAATTTTGATCTGATTCTCGTGATATCGAATACCCCCCTCCTGATCCACCCTCGCCATAGCCTTCCTCTCGGGATCCCCAGCGACCATAACTCCCTCGTCGCCAGCCGTTGACAGCCCCCGCAGCTCCCCCAACAGCTGTCCTAATCTCTCCCCAGCCCCGGGTGCAAAAACCTTGGGATCAATCGCCATGAAACAGTGGCCAAGATTCGCGATGCGATCGTCCTCCTTCCACCTGGAGAGGCAAAATGACGGTCACTTTTTAAAAAACAGTCGATCGCCACTGACACCACCGAATACTGACCCTCAGATAATTTTTCTATCGACAAAAATAACCGCCACTTACAATATTCAGTCAGCAATGAAATCAAAGTTTTTTTTAAAGTTTGGAAACAGTGGCATTTTTAAATAATTCTAGTGGAAAATATAATTTATTAAACTCATACAGACACAGGAGTTATGTCTCGTCTCAAAGGCTAATAGAATACGACTAATTTTCCAAACATGAAAAATCATATTTATTCAAAAAATTGATAAAAATATTTAAAGAATTTTAATGGGTACTTTTTGGAAAACCGAAGTCTTCTATTACCCTTCAACAGACACAAAGAACAGCTGCCAAAATTTGACAGGCTTCTCATTACCCCTCACAGATAACACCACCTATGACCGAAAAATAACATTTATTTTTTTACGATCCTCGGTGAATCAAGACATTGCCGATGAAGCCCTATTAATCATTCTGACACTCAGTAAAAGCCCTTCGCTCGCACTATATCCACCTTCGTATATTTTTTCCAAATTGACCGCCAGAGAGGACGCCGCAGAGCACCTCCACCATAGTCGCCAACCCGTATCCCTTGTAGCCAGAATTTTCCTCAGTTCCTCCGAGAGGCATTAGCTTCGCCGTTTGATAAGCTTCAACGGGGTTTTTCGTTAGTTTTCCATCATCCCCGAGAGCCCAACCCTCGGGTATATCTTGGCCCTTGGTGACTGCCACCTCGATTTTTCCAAGGGCTACGGCGGTTGTCGCCATGTCCAGGGCGAATTCATCCTTTCCATCGTGGCTTCTCATTGCCAGCGACAGGGGGTTGGTACCCAGTGATGCTTCGGTCGAGCGTGTGGGGACGAGCAGGGGACTTGTATTCGTACAGGTGAACCCTATTAAACCTTCTTCAGCCGCCATCAAGCTGTAATAACCGCAGATGCCGTAGTGGTTTGAGCCACGTGCAGATACCATTCCAATTCCAAAGGTTTTCGCCTTTTTTATCGCCAATTCCATACTGAATTTTCCGATCACCTGGCCCAGACCGTTTTGCCCCTCCACCAGGGCTGTTGCCTAGGGTCATCAATTGAATGCCTTGAAATCTCACATTTTACCGTTCACTTTACCATTCAAAATTTAAATTTCACTGCCCGGAGAGAAATATTCACCGAAAATTTTGGACAATTTGTGGAATCCGCTCTAGGATACTATTTCCCGGTTTTTTTTATACGCGCTAGAAACTCTCTTGACATTCAACTATTTTTATAAAGCTGGTGAGCTATTTCTAGCTCCTCTGCCGTCAAATTACTCAATCGATGGAGAAACAACTGGAAAATAACGTTTATCCGGAATTTTCACGGACCAGTTCGTAATTTTTTTTATTCTGATAAAATCTATTGAATTTTTCTCTCCGTGTAGATTTGCACTTTCAGTTGTCAAACTTGCCAATTAAATTTCGATACAATAGAAAAAAAAATGTAATCATCAATTAAGGGCGATGGCCAGGGCTTAGCAATAAACACCTGAAAATCATTGACGATCTTGGGTTGGCCGTGTGGATCGGTTCGCTTGCTCTCGATATCTTTCACATACATCGGCATTCTGTTCATGCCATGACTGAAGTGGCCCCGATAGTCAGCCGTCATGAGGTGATGCGCAACGATTTTCGAGTGATTTCCATCGGCGCCCACTCTCTCCATGCACTCGGCGACAAATCTGACGACCTCATCCTTGGTTATCAACAGGCCAGTGACCCCAGTGCTGCGCATTCTCCAAAAATGATCAGCCGACGTGCGGCGCACTCCTGTTGCGCCACGAATAATTACGTTGTACGACATGAGAATCGCGTAAATGTTCCCTTTAGCCGCGCAACGTCACTCTCGATAGAATTCAAATACCGACACTGAATTATTCTGTCTCAACGCCCAACCGCTCACTAAATAATATCCAACATTTCCCCTTTGTCGCTGGCAGCGCGTTCTATTTAACAGAACTTGCCACTGGTCTCTGAATTCTCACAACCGTCAGTGACCCAGTAATTGCTGCCATCCCAGTATCTGACATTTTCAGCTGTACTCAATGGAGATCCGATGTATCGCTGTTTATTACAGCACAATTAATTATAAAATTACCTTGCCGCACCTTCCATCACAGGAACAGACCATTATTACCGCACTTTTCATCACAGGAAAAATTTATGACGAAAGGAATGTATTTAATAATCATTTCAAAGGAAAAGAAAACAGTAAATCCAATAAATGGGACTTGATGTCCCTCAGGTACGTCATCCCTTTCCACCTCCTCCCCCCCTCATTTATTTAGCATCAGAAAATCTATCTGTTGATTGAAATGAATTATTCACTGTAGAGTACTTTGCTATGTTGTTAATTCGCACTGGTGATATTCTTTTGGTTTTTGAAGAAAGGAAAGTACGAAAAGTCGTAGTGGTTTCCAATGGATTTTCATTATAAACGGCGGTAATTCGAGTCCCACCAGGTCGGCCGCTTAACGTGATCTACTTGATTTCGAGATTACGTAAGGGATCACGCGGGGAGAGGCTCTTTCACTATCGAATGGAGGTTTCACGTGAGATTATGATGTTGTGACGGGCGGTAAATTCGAATTTTCAATCGCAGATATTGAGTTAAGCTGAGAGCTTTTCCGCTTTATGCTCCAGATTTAAATATTTTTGTGAGGAAAAAAAATACTCCTCTGCACCACGTAATGGAAAAATTAGCCCGATTCATTACTCAGCAAAGTATTTTCAGTAAGGGTGCTTCGAGGGAGAAATATCCAAACCAAAAAATGCTGCCCCACCCCCTCCGATCTCCTTGAAATAAACGAACAAGTCACAAGACCTGTAATTACTCCAGAATATTGGAAAAAAAAATCAGATGACTTGACTGTCCTCGAATATTGATGACTGGCTCAGTCACATGATACCCAGGTATGCTCATTAATCACGTGCTTTCAAAAACACAGATAACTATTTTTTTAACACGTGATCATGTCACTTTTTCGGGAGGATACCTTGCCACACCGTGTGACAGACGCTAATTGAGTGGATCTTCCCAACCGCTAATAAATGATAACAAATGTGACGTCATTGGTTCAAATGGGCACGCATATGATTTCTTTGATCGGCGAGTCGAGTCCGACCTACACACGTACGTTAATCGCGCCGGGATTTATTAAACATCGACTCGATGGCCTTTAAGCTGTGATAAGAGCTTACACTGGCATCATATGACTCTTTGATTATTCATTCGTTCTAATGTGGACAAACACCTGGCACATTTTATCCTGGCTTTGTCCACGTGCAGCGTGCAGTTCTTCACGTTTCAATTTTTTTTGCAAAGGAAATAAACTATTGGGATTTTTCGATTTTCGATGGGAAAATTGTTCAGCGAAATGGAAATTCATTGAGTTTTCTGTTACCTTTTGTTCATGAAAAGTGAAAAATAAATTCCTAACAGATTTCCGCTTTTTCTGTTGATTGAAAATTAGTATGTTATAGTCACATCATATAGGTAATCATGGTCGATAATTAGCAAATAAATTTTGTACTTCGATTTCACGTAAAAATTTACGTTTACTCATCTTTTTATAAATGAATCATTGGAGTGTTCATTTCCATGTTCATTCTATACAATAATAAACATCAACCTTTGGATATAAAATATGAAAAAAAACGGTATTAGTTGGAAATAAAGTCCGCTTTTACACGAAGCAAAAAAATGTGGAAATTTTTCATAACATTGACATCAAATAGTGAACTCCTCCCTAGCCCTTGAAAATACGCTTTTCCTGTAATTGAAAACTCACCAAGGTATTCTGGTAACCCAATCCATGGTCGTGCTTGTCGTTCCTTGCCTCCCTAGATGCCATTATTTCGAACGAGAAGAAAAGCTCGTCGATCCAGTAGTTCAAATCAAATTATCACTCGCCAGCATTCTGGAATATTCCCAACCACGTGTTGAGAATATAAAAAAACGTAAAAAATTCACGGATTTGTCTCAGAACACTTTTCATCCAAGAAACTGAAAAGACTCGTCTTCTTATCGTTTAGCGGCCAAATCAGGCGTCTTATCCGAGCCTTGAAATTTTTTCTTCGATTATTTACGTCACATGTAGTGTAAATCCAGTACAAACTGCCCTCTCCGGCAAATATCCAAGACAAAATTCTCAAAACTTAAGGAAAAAAGCCATCAAAATGCCAATGTTATTGCATCCTTGACGATAATGTCAAAGTATACGACAGTGTGAACATTAAAAATGATTGCACCTTCTTCAAAATAAATAAACACTTCAACGAGCGAGACGTTCGAATGATCGATCTATTATCTCTTTTGATTATGGAAAAAATAATTTACTCTCTCGTCATCAACGTTCACGCAATCATCGATCGATTGAAATATGTTTTTAACAAGTGTCAAACTAATTTCATTGGCCATAAATCAATGGTAAAATTGATGACACGAGAGCGTCAGGACGCGCTACGTCTGTACGACGAGACGGTCGTGAGTCGACTGATAGGTAAATGAATATACAGACTGTGATTTGCTTGAGTCGTTTACAAGAATATCGAAAATTGCCATGATACTGTGAGATCACTCTCCACTATGTTATTTACCTTCCATGTCCCCTCCCCTATCGTTCGTGTCATGATATTGAGGAAATGATTTTCATATTTTTTGGAGGGGGAGAATGGGACTGCCGAGACTGTCGTGGGTGATAGAGATATATGTTATGGTATAAGAAAGGCTCATTCGACCCTCCAAACCGTAAGAAATTATTTCCAATGATTTTTCAGAATGAAATTTCCGAGATTTTCCACCCTTCAAGTCTCTCATGAATATCTCAATATCCAAGAGATAGAGCCAAAATTTGTTCGTGTCTTGTAACCCTCGGTTCACTCCACAGAACAGGTTATCATTCAATAATTGTATTATTCGTTAAATGTCCGAGTGGATAATTTAATTGACGTAATATGGGAGGAAACTGAAGGGGATAGACTGACTCACATTTCTCATGTATATAAACACTGTATTAAATAATATTAAACTCATACACTAATTAATTTGATACAACAATGGGGTTTCCCCACAGAGGGGTAATTGACAATTTTTGAGGAGAATTTTTGTTAGTGTGCTTTGGACCCTCGCAACCCGATATTCCTCAATTTATATACTATAAAATTGGTGAAATGATAAAAAAGAGAGGCGATCCTTCGTTTAGTTAATATTAACATATCTTCAGACATCTCCTATGATAAAACATGTATGAAAATTATTTTTCTCTATATGCCTTTCCCCTTGGAAAAATGGCAGAAGGTATTTGTAGTTGGAAATTTTTTTAGCAACAAAAAATGCCTCCGGACATTTTCGGCTTTTAAGAAAAATGCAACATCCGCGGAAATGAGAGTTTTGATAACGATTTTCACCCTTTACCACTTCTAAAGTGCATTTGATTTTTCATATTTTTACAATTATATTTTTTTTACGGTTAATCATTATTGATCTTTCAATTCATTCTGTCGGTGATACCTGGAAGACAAGGCACTTCGTGAACTGTAAATATATATACATATATATTCTTCACTCGTGTTCGGAGCGTCTGCTCAAGATTGAATTTCAAGTCCTGTTTGATGTTCCATCTTCGGTCTTGGTTAGTGGGCGTCGTTATCACTTGAGCTCGGTACTACTGACACTGAAACAAAAACAAAAATAACTGAAAAGGATGGATACTTACATATAAGTAGATCATATACACCTGCAGCCTTCTCACGAAGAATAATCATCATAATGTCAAATGGAAGGATAAAAAAATATATACATGAAAGTTTGGGAAAAGAGTATGCTTCTCTTACCAATAATAATAATGAGAATAATAACACAAATGATTCCAATTATGATCATCATCTTGAGGTTCTTCCACCAGTATTTCCTTTTCAATTTTCCAGCCTGCTGCTCGAACTGTGCAGCTCCCTGTTGAAGCGCATCAGCCCTGTCGTCCAATTCTGAAAGTTTCTGGTCTCTCTCCAGGACTTTCTCGACATTTACCTTCATAATTCCCACCACCTCATCAACCTTTGCCTGTGTCTGCTGCAATTTTTTCGTTGACACTGCCTGCTGCGGTGTCCTCGGGCCTCCAAGGTCGCCATCGCCTGAGTATCCTCCACCGTCCATCCTGGAGTAAATTTTTCAAAATGTTAATGCTTTAACAATAATGTCTAATCAGTCACGACTGAACTCTCAGACCTCGGACACAATCAATTTCAAGATAAAGAATGAATGACCAAAAGAAAAATATTCAGAGTATCTGACGTACACGCCCATAACCTCAAATTGAACGCAACAAGTGATGCACTTGTCAGAGATTATTTGTTGACTATATGCCCCAGTACCGCTGGAAAACCAAATAAGTTCAATTCTCATGCAAAAGTCCGTACATCGTGCTGTCTTACCGATGAACGCAACAATTTTATTTAATGGATTTTTTTTGGTTGACATTTGATTGAATCAGAGACGAAAATAACATATTGCTCTGAAATAATATCGAGCTTGTACATGCAAGGGTAGAATCGGAATAGCCGAGTTCAATGTATTTCAAGGGATAATCACGGCTACTTACGTGAATTATGTATTTGTTATTTGAGGGGATGATAATCGACGAAAGAACCGAATTGATGAATTTCGGAGTACTAACACAAACGTCTCATGCGTATACAATTGTAAAACGGATGAATGACTAATGGAGGTGATGGAGCTCAGGGAAAGATGGCGTCGGAGGTAGTGACGTCAGTCAGGTGATCAGTGTGTACTAAAAATGACAATTACAAAAACCAATCTGGATATTAGATCACGTATACGAGTTGTAATGGGAAATTAAGGATGAAGTATACATATGTATCTGTGAAGTGTGGGATAATTACATAGAATTTGATTGTAACTGACTGTTGTTTCAATGAGAAAGACTAATTTTGTTTAATTTAAAATATCTCGAGAATGAGTGGACTGAGAGCTAAATGTACCTTTTTATAGCTAATAAAATAATAAGTGGTTATAAATAAAAAGTGTGTGTCCATTTCTTTTGAAAATTACTCATACCAAAAATAATTTTACTCTGACCAAGAACAATTCCGAACAAAACCAACAATCAGCTCTCGCATTACCTGATCTCGGCAATCTGATTAAATAAATACAGCAATATCAGCAATTTTCTATCTACTAGCTCAACATAAATAATTATTCTCACCTTGTCCTTCCAATTTCCCTTCATTTTCCAACAACTCGCAAAGCTGATAATTGACCCTACAAAATCGTATCTCCGCACGTCGTGAGTAAGTAGAAAATTGCCGCTGTGGACAGCCATCTCGTCGTGGAAGCACCTTTTGGGGGGAACGATAAGAGATTTAAAATAATGCAAAATTTGTCATTAATGGAATAATTTAATAAAATAAGTAAAATAGTGAAATGATAAAACAAAATTAATATTTTTATCTTTCAATACCTAATGACTGAACTATTCAATGAAATTTCATTCTAAAAACTCACCTCAACCCCTTCCTCGCTGGTTCGAAAGCTCGAACAATCGCTGGCGAAAAATTTGTGTACCTTTCGTACACCTTAAATTCTCAATTAACTAATTGCCGACTTAAGCCCCCACTTGATCTCATCCCATATAATTAAATAAAAAAATCCTTCGAGAGTTGGAAAACCCTTGAACGCATGAGCAAATGTTTCTGCGTCCAAGTGACAATCATTGGTCGAGTGTGGGTCGCGTGTAGGTATCCTTGTCAGGGGGTGGAAGGAGACGAAAATGGCACAGTTATTGACTGGCTCTTCCACGCCGGCGCAGTGCAATGCGCAAACGCACCCCGATAATCATTTCGATCTATCGAAGGGCATTCGATCGGTGGCCCAGTTTCAACTTGTGTTTTGAGGCTTTTTTAATCCTTGTAAATTTGCCTGTAAAGCCCGGGGTGAAATTAAAAAATAACAATTGTCCTGGATATTCCTGATTTTTCGAAGGCTTTCTCTTCTCGATTGAGGCAAGATTTTTTTTAACAATTTTGAATTTCGAGAGTCGAACCTTCAACTCGATATATCGCACGGAGATTACGATTTAAGTGAGTCTCACCTCCCCGAGAATTTATCAATAACCGGGGGAGTTTCTGTGAACGGCAGTCTCGCATTAGAAGTTACGTGTCGACGTTTCTACGGGGTGAATTTTTATTTTTAATTAACACCACCAGAAAATCGGAATTCTGTTCACTCAGTGACTAACTACATTAGCCAAGTTTAATTAATCTGAAATATGTAAGTATTTTATTTATTATTGGAAATATTTCGGGGCGTATAACACCCCTTTTAGTGCGACAAAAAATGGCTGATTTTTCGGGTCAATTTTTGGAATTTAAATTTATGGAAAAATTACGTTTTACTTATCATAAGAATTTAATCCCAGGCACATAATTTTTGTTAATTCCTCGAATATTTATGGAGCATTTTTGTTGGTTCAGCATTTTGCAAATCATGATCAAAACTTGACATAATTCTTATTCAATGGATAAAATGTAAGGATTGTACTCATTATTTTATGTATTCCGGGGTAGAATACAGCCCTTTTAGGCGGAAAACAGAGTTCAGGTCAATTCTAGAAATTGAATGATTTTCTATTACTACGTGGAAAATTCTGTGTTGAGCCATAATTTTCATAAATTCCTTCAGCAATTTGTGAAATAGTTATTAAAAGTCAAAATATTTTTTTCTGATCTCCGGGAAATGCTTACTGAACTGGTTTGTTTCTAGTCTTTTCACCAAGTTCTCGTTCTCCTGAAATCGGTTTTTATTCTTCAAAGTTTATGTCTGTGGAGAGAGATATTTGTTTGAAGAATTAAAAGAATTCGACGCATTATATCGCAGATAGTACAATCGATTTCATTGATGGCAGTGGCAGTTGGGTGTATTATACATATATAACACTCAACCCTGCTGCCTTCAATCAATGGAAAAAGTTTGAGGAAATTTAAGAAACATATTTGACCCCAAAATCAGTGAGGCACTATATATGCTTGATCAATTCAGTGGTGTACCTCATGAATCAGTCGTGTCATAATGCCTCTCGTGGCTGAAACGCTCGATAAGAAAATTCATGGGTCAGATTGAGGTCTTGAGCACTTGAGTTCGAATGTCCACTTCTTTCTAAATTCAATTAAAATTAGGAAGTTACCATAAATTCAAATTCAAATTACTTTAATGGTTTTTTCATGAATTAGATGAATTCAAATTAGTTCAAATATTAGGAAGAAAAATACTTAAAAATTAATTGTAAGGAACTATTCATGGTTACTTATACCCATTAATTACAATTATTAATTACCTGTGGTCATTACAAATTACCATCATTTGCATTAATGAATAATTATGTTGAGAAATATTTTTTCATCAGGCAAAAATATTTTTTCCATTTTTTTGTCTCAAAATGACTGGCTCTTGAAGCAAACTTGGAGGTAATATCTCTGTTTTATTGCTTCGGTTCTCTACCTCACCACAAAACTTATCTGTTTTCATCCAGGACTTGAAAATCCATCGAATTTTATGGACACTTGCCGGAGTGCGTTGTGGCCTTTTACGCTCGGCATGGCCCTTTGACCTTTTACTAGTTCATAATAATAAATATCTCAGCTTACCTGATGAATTTAATTTTCCTCAAAATGTGATAATGGATTGGAATTTAAGGAGAAACTTAACAATCGTGAAATTTTATGCCATTTTACAATATTATAAATTATTTAATTCAATTATGATATTATAAGGTTATTACAATTAACAAACTTGCAATGACTAGGGCCTCTGAAGGTGGTCTAGCACCAGATGCAGCTGCAGGAACAGGGACTGACGGCATTGTTGGTGGGCCTAGGACACCCCAACAAATTGCCTCCCAGAAGCGATTGCAGCAGACACAAGCGCAAGTTGACGAAGTTGTCGACATCATGAAGACAAATGTGGAAAAAGTCCTCGAGCGCGATCAGAAATTATCTGAACTCGACGATCGAGCTGGTGAATAATCCCAAATTTCAAGGACAAATATATTATAAATCAAATTACACAGGGAGGATGTTCCTAATTGTTATTTCTTTTGGAATGAAAAAGTAATTTTTTTCCGGTCACTGTGAGGACAAATTCTTCTCGATTCTCGAGAGAAAAGTATTTTTCCCCTCTTGTTTTTTCAATTTTGTTTTTCGAGATATCGATCCACAAAGTCGATCCATTTTCTCCACCCACTTATATCGATCATTTTTCCCATTTCACATTCTAATGCTATAATCTCATTAATTTTTAACAGATGCCCTTCAACAAGGTGCCTCGCAGTTCGAACAGCAAGCAGGAAAATTGAAAAGAAAGTTTTGGCTGCAGAATTTAAAAGTATGTTGATTAAATTTCTATTTCAATAGGAAAATACTCGAGTGAGACCAATCAATTCGCGCTGTTGATGACTTGTTTAAATTTAAATATTTTTTTTCTTGTTCTAATCACCTTTATTTGCCATGAAAATGTAAAATGTATTAACAATATTTTTTCTCTTTTTCTCCAGATGATGATTATAATGGGGGTCATCGGTCTCATTATCCTGGCCATCATTGTCGGTAAGTAGATCCACTCAATCACCTAGTACTTAAATAGCGGGAAATGAAATCACAAAAGATGTGTAATTGTTGACAAGTCAACAATCGATCAAAAAGTCAGTGTTTCGCCCATCAAAATCATTCCCAGCCCCCTCGATGAACCCCCCTCACCAGCATAAGGCAAATTAAAATTTCCAAGATTGAAAAATAAAGCAGCAACAAAAGCAATCATAAAGAATAAAATTTTTTGGTTTTTTGTAATGAGAAAAAGTAACGTCTAACGCCTAAATTTCTATGTTTGTCCCTGTTACCTCTAGCGAACTTCATGTAGATGCGCAGATTGGTGGAAACATTCGTGTATGAGTGAGTTCAGGTAGAGAAAAAAAAAACTAAAAACACCAAAAAATATGAGCAGTCGAAAATTGATAAAACCGGATTTATTGTATCTCTGTCGTAGGAATATTGTATTTATACCCTAAAACCGATATATCTGTTACTCTACTCGTATATCTATCGCATATCTGTACTCTCTCACTGTCACTGTGATTAATTTTCATTCCTGTTTTTATTTAGCCTTTTTTTGTGGAAGATCTTCCAGATTTCGATGTTGATGAGGGTGAAACGATGATGTAAGGGGGTGTAAAAAAAATAAAACTCGTTTGTTCGCGTCACTAATTGGCAATCAATACAATTGTCAATAGAACGATTTTATTTGTGAGAACATTCTTATATTATATTCATTACAAAATTTCTTTGAATTTTTATTGAATGTTTTTGGAGAGAGTTTTTCCAAATATTTTTTATTATCTTTTTTCTCGTACATATAGGATATACTAGCATCGTTTTGCTCGATTCAACAGTAATTTTAGGAGTTGCCTATAAATATTGTCGATGTTATTCTGTTACACTTTAGGTTGTCGCTGGTGTATTTTCCTTTTGTACAGGCTAAAACTCAAACCAAAGTTGTTCATGAATATATTTTCGACTCTTTGATTGAGTTGTGAAAATCATCGAGACATTGATGATTCTGAAATGTGCCAATTGTTATGTGTCTGTCCTTTATTTATATTTTTTTTCTAACGATTAATGTGTAGGTAATGTCATTCACGAGGCTGCTCCCAGGTGATCGACGATTTTCCATCCTTTCCGATATCGAACCCCATGTCAGATTATTCCCAAAACAAATGCAAAAATTATGGAAAATTGTCCACATGGCGAGAAAAATTCAGTATAAATTTTCGGACAAGTAGCGTATAAGTTACAAAAATTATTAATCATTTAAGAATTTTTCTTCGTGCACGGAAAGGTGGAAATATCATGCACTCGACCAATTATACATTCAAATAATCCATTCAGTCTGAATTTGACGGTAAGGTAATTTTACTATGCACTTGGGCATTTTTCTACATTCATTGCAATTTTCAATAATGATTAAAATTTTTCATCATTACTGTTTGCGTTTCTTAAATATAATTCACTACATATGGCATGGAATTGCAATTATTAATCTAAATAGATAGTCTACGATTCTACAAAAATTCCGAGCAAGTGCCCGAAACGAATTAATAAAAAAAATCAACAATAATGAGCCAAAAATTACAAAATAAGACAGAATCAGTTTACGTTATTTCATTATTCTTTATTTTACATTCTGGGACGGTTTTCCGAGCTTGGCAAGTGGCTTCTCGGTGTACCTGCGAGTGCATGCAGATGTTGCGACTATCTCGTGTACAAATTTCTCGATAGTAGAAAAAACGATTCCTAGAATACGGGGAAAACTTTGCGGCATCAGTTTTCAGCCAAAGAACGAAAAATAAATGTTGAAATTATTATTATTCTCAGTTCGTCTCAGGCGGGTTCTAGGAAATAAATTTTTTAGGATCCATTTCAATATTTTTTTTTCTTGAAAATTCTTGGCACATCGTTTTCCCTGACTTTAATTTAAAATTAAAGAACTAATTCTTCACTGGAAGTAGTGACATTGGAGCATGCCAACTGCATAAACGCATTATTTCCCACTGGAACCATTCAATAGAAATCACTCGTGAAAATTCATCAATTTTTTTATTGAATTTTTTTCCTGCGTGCATGAGGCAAAAATTTCCGCATGAAGCATGGACGATTCGGGAAGTGTAATATGACCGTATACAAACCTCGTCAATTACCAACAATCTACAATATTTGATTCAATCATTTTCAGTGGGATTGACCGGCGGCAACGACTCACGATAATAAATTTCATTGAGTGAAATGCAAAATTCATGAAATCGATTTAAGAAATAATAATTCAATGGGAGAATGTCAGGGTCCCCGCTGCCACTTTATTTTTAAATATCGATGGAGAATGATCATCCACGGTTGATGGAAATAGGAAGATACGTCGAATGAGTGGACATCTATTGACACCACACTTCATTCTTAATTTTATTAAAATTAAATGTCTGTAAAATGTCTCATTTTTTCAAAATCCACTAATATATTTCGATGGCTTCCTGCTACATTTAACAAATGAAAAAATTTAATGTTTAATCAAGTCATCAATTAATATATCATTCAGACACAACGATTGAGATCATCAAGTTCTTTCGTAAAACGTAATTAATCTGTTCCAATGCGATTCATCCGAATTATCTTCAAATGGAATGGAACGGAAAAATGTCATAAAATATTTTTTGTACCTGATTAAATTTTTTACAAAAAATATTACGTGATATTTTTCCCTAAACTCCCTCATTCTTGAGATAATCCACCATTAGAGACGGTCCTCACGCTTTACGAATTCTCTTTTGAGAGAACCACTTACGAAAGTCTTGAAAAAATTTACGAAATTGTTTTCACATCTTCAATTGATTTTAAAGACCTCAGTCAGTATTAATCGATCCCAACAATGATCATTATAGACACTATTAATAAATTAATAAATGAATAACTGATGTGGACGACGCGAGCCTTCCAATTGCGCAAGTGTAAGAGAAAAATGCAGAAATATATCATATTAACTAGAAGAAAATAAAATGAAATGAAAACTCTAGAACCCGCTCTGTGTCTTCATAATAATCGTGATGTAAATAACATTGTTTTCTCGTGCATTGAAAGATAACATGAAAATAAAATGGAATTTTAGTCGCTAAAGTGGACTTTTCGGCGTGTTCGTAGAAGTAGTTGATTAAAATAAAGAAAAAAATATTGAATTCTCAAGCCACCAATTTAAACATCTAAATTGCCATGTAAAAAACATTTTGTCTTGCGAATATCAGCGACTCTTGGAAGAATTCTTGGTAATCCACAAAAGAGTTTTCAGACGACAACATTTGTTGGAGGATCTTCAGAGGACAATTTTTATTAACCGTCTAGTCTCGTAAAGATTTTAAAAAAAAAGTGTCCCCTGTAGATCGTCTACATAAGCTACCGAAAATTCTTCTATGGATCACTGGAAAATATTCCAAAGACTGAAATTTTTCAACGCGGATTATTAGGAATTTCAATTTTCCTTTTTATTTTTCGAGCTCTGTTCCGACAGACGAGAACAGAACGAGGAACCATGGCTTCAGAATAGGAGAGGAGAGGAATATTGTAAAGAATTATTGGGAATTAGTTACAGAATGTTAAACAATAATAAGTGTTAATATAAATCATAATAATGGAAGACAGAATAATAAAAGGATAAATACACTGTTTGAATCATTGAATTATTGGCGGAATTGAATTACTCGAGACAGCTATTACAATGTTAAAGCCGAATGGTCAAATGAAACAGAAAAGGACGTCTCCTATTCCCGAAGCTTCAGAAGACCTTTAACATGGTAAAATGAAATGTCAACAGGTAAGAAACTCCGCAGGGCATGTTTTTTCACCATTTAAAATAATAAACTTCTGCATGTTTTGGTTACGTTTTCACATTTATCAACCTTCGAAACAATTCCATTGCAAGAGGAATAATTTTCACAATTAAACTGATTCCCGTTTTATTTCTCGTTGCATAACGTTCCACAGATTCGACAGACACATAACAATTATAACGCTAATTATAACCCTACATAAATTTTCGTTTCCAATAGTTGAAACACCATTTGCCGTTTGATCTCACTGGATCGATTGAAGAAACGTACGAAAAAACTAGAAGTTAAACTGGAAAACTCTTCACACTGAGAAAGAAAACAAAGCAAAAATTTAATGCTGATAAAAAATGAAATTAATTTCAATAATCTACACATCAATTATTATTTTCAAAAAATCAAATTCATATGCAACACAATCAACCCGTAATTCAAGACGATTATAATTCATTTACTCAGAATTTCATAATTCAATTTAGAAGAAAGTAATTTCAGAATTTTTTTTTCTCAGAGAAGAAAATCTGAATTTTTCGTGCGTCCATAGTGAAAAATAAATTTTTCTTCCGCTCTAACAGCAAAAAAATTCGTCAGTTGATGAAATAAAATACAAATATGAGAAGAGTCACAAGAAGATATTAACGGTACCAATTGTATTAAAATTTCAGCTAAGTTTATGCCAGAATCGCCTCCAGCAGCGCCCCAAGGCCCAATTTACCAATACGGCCCACCCCCAGGTGCTCCAGCCCCCCCAGCACCAGCTCCAGCATCAGGTGGTGCACCTCAAACAGCTCCAGCTGCTCTCGTTGGCTCACTCAACCAAGGAATTCTCCGCAGCGTAATGTAAAAATATCGAGACATCTCACAAGAGAATAGGAAAAAAAACTACTCTAAGAAGAATTCCAACGAACGATTTCATTTGAATCCAAACGGATGATAATTTATTATTTACCTTAAATTTCTTAAATATCAACTTAATATTACTGAAAATATATTTAACAATTAGTTAATACGCTGAATACCCTTATCGAATACACTCGATTTATTGTACGAATTCCCCGATAAATTACGAAATAATTATAATCTATACGAGGAGTTATGAGATGCCGGTGAATAATTCAAATTAAATGACAGAAAAAGAGATATTAATTAAGTAGAAAGAGCGATGAGATTAATATTTCACAGTAATATATAATCCAATGTGCAGAGTGAGCTGATATATGTTGTATATAAATAAATATACGTCAAGTCAATGCAAGACTATTGTTTCAATAATTCAAATCAATGAAGCGATGAGATTTAAAGATGATCATGTTTTTGTCAGTGATTGAAGGTTTTAACAAGCGCTTGATAATTACGTATTTAGATTCCTAATGAATATTGACGAGGAAAAAACACGCCTTTAATTGATGCATGCCACTATTATATTTCACTTAGGAATTCCATTTTTTTAGTCAACATATATTTTTCAACAATTTTCTTTTACCATCTTTGTGTATTTCATGCTTTATGGTGAATCACAGAAGTGAAGAGTTAATATTATGAATTATTCAGTCTTTAATTGATGATAAATAAACCCCATTCATGTTGTACATGTATTATAATAAAGTAGAAATATATTATATATATATATATATACATTCATTTTATTTCATTGCTGCCGCATTATGTGTGGTACTGATTACACTATCTCAATCGATTTTTATTTTTATGTAAAATTTATTCTCCGAAAATTCATTGACGGTAAGAAAATGAGATCGGAAAATTTTGATTATTCAGTGGTCACATAATTTAAACCGATTCCCCGTTCCCGCATCGACTAGAAATTTTTTTGGTGTCGACCCAGTATTATTTGAATCAATTGTTCGTCAATGAATGCATGAAACTCATTTTATTTCTCAAATATACATATTGTCAAACCAGATTTGTTGCTATTAATTTAATTCGAAATCCTTGATGATAGCCTTTAATTATAGATCAATCTTATAAAAAAAAATTTTTTAAATTCAATTACATTGAATAACCAAGTGATTATTCATCATAGAAACAAATTATTTACAAAATAAAGATGAGGGAAACTGTTACTTTATGGGTAAAAAAAAATCAATTTTCCCTTGATATCATACAAATGTAAATGATCTATGTCATATAACCCCCCTAGGGTTTTCCCCCAAAAGAATCTTGGGAATTTCTCTCTTTCAAAGTGCCTCGCCACCCGCGCAGCTCCCAGAACGGCGCTTCTGCGCACCTATGCGGATATACTGTGCGTGATACCAACTCGACGAGACCTGCGGCTCGAGGTATTCCGGTCGACCGTCGTTTCTGTTCACTCCGACGGCCATGATGTTGAGTGCCGTATCAAAGGCAGCCGCTGGTGCCCTGCGAGCCGTTAAACCCTCTATACTCCAAAATGAAGTAACAAAAGCAACAGTCGCCTTGTCAGTCAACCGTAAGTACTAGAAAAATATTTTTGTCATTGTTCTATCCCATTTCTCCCACAGTTCCTCGCACCGGGCACAGCCCCTCATTTCCTCAATTCTCCATGACTTTTTCTCCACTGACAGTAGTCCAAATCATTCCCAGGAGTCAGCCCTCCTGGGGCTGAATCATTTCTCCACAATATTCATTGTTGATTCCGTGGTTTTTCACGAATGAAGTCAAACCTCCCATTCGTGGGGAGATTGATTATATAATTCTGCAGCCCACGGGGTCAAATGGACGTTCCATCGTGTGCCAACATGGCCGCTGTGTTCTGCTTCCCTCGACAACACGGATTTTTTTTCTTGAGGATGGGCATGAATAAAAATCATGCGGAATTGGGGCTCCGAGGGTTCTAGGATCTCAAGAATTGTAGGATCCTCGGATTCCGTGGGGTGGAGGAGGAGATTGCAATAGGTCAGCTGCTTTAGGGCTTTACTTCTCTCGAGATTTTCCCTGCTCGCAAACTCGTGAATTTTCCCTACTTTTGGGGATCTGTGAACCTGGGGGTGATATTCGGGGATAAAATAACATGTACGTAATAATTATGTAACAATGAGTTTTGGGTTAAGCTCGGATAGGATCGGCTGAGTTTAGGGTCTGTTTTGGCCTTCATAACCTCCACGAAAAGATATTCATTCAAAATTCTCTTTAAAGAAAAAAAATTCCATTATTCTCCTAGGACGTGACTATGCAGCGAAGGCAGCGGCGCAGCCCAAGGCTGGCACAGCTACGGGTAAAATCGTAGCTGTTATCGGTGCTGTCGTAGACGTACAATTCGACGAAGCACTTCCACCAATCCTCAATGCCCTCGAGGTGCAAAACCGTTCCCCCCGTCTTGTTCTCGAGGTTGCCCAGCATCTCGGTGAGAACACTGTCCGCACCATCGCCATGGACGGTACTGAGGGTCTCGTCCGAGGCCAGCCAGTCTTCGACTCCGGCTTTCCAATCAGAATTCCCGTTGGTGCTGAGACACTTGGGCGTATTATCAACGTCATCGGTGAGCCTATTGACGAGCGTGGACCAGTGAATACTGACAAACTCGCCGCCATCCACGCCGATGCTCCTGAGTTTGTGGACATGAGTGTCGAGCAGGAGATTTTGGTCACTGGTATTAAGGTAGGGGAATTTTTTATAAAATGGATTTTGTATTTGAAAATAGACAAAATTGATAGATTAAATTTTAGACTTGCAAAACAAAGTGACTCTAAATTACTCCTGAATTACTTCATTGTTCTAGGTCGTAGACCTTTTGGCTCCTTACGCCAAGGGAGGAAAGATCGGTCTCTTCGGTGGTGCTGGAGTAGGTAAAACTGTATTGATTATGGAATTGATCAACAACGTTGCCAAGGCCCACGGTGGATACTCAGTGTTCGCTGGAGTTGGAGAAAGAACTCGTGAGGGTAATGATCTATACCACGAGATGATTGAGTCTGGTGTCATTTCCTTGAAGGATAAAACATCAAAGGTAGCCCTTGTCTATGGACAGATGAATGAACCTCCTGGCGCCCGTGCCAGAGTGGCTCTCACAGGTCTCACTGTTGCTGAATACTTCAGAGATCAGGAGGGTCAAGATGTACTGCTGTTCATTGACAACATCTTCAGGTTCACTCAGGCTGGTTCTGAGGTAAGTATTCACTGAGGTGATGAAAATGCAACCATTTTCAATCAACAAAATTTAGACCGGCCTTTCCGCACCACTTTCTTATCTAGTCTTTTCCATTTCCCAATTATTATTATCATCAAGAGTACACGCACATGAACGAAACTTAATTAATTTCTTTAGGTGTCTGCCCTTCTGGGTCGTATTCCATCAGCTGTAGGATATCAGCCAACTCTGGCCACTGACATGGGTACCATGCAGGAGCGTATTACCACCACGAAGAAAGGATCAATCACATCAGTACAAGCTATTTACGTACCAGCTGACGATTTGACAGATCCAGCTCCAGCCACGACATTCGCCCACTTGGACGCCACCACTGTGCTCTCCCGTGCTATCGCTGAGCTCGGTATTTACCCCGCCGTCGATCCCCTCGACTCCACTTCCCGTATCATGGATCCCAACATCATCGGAGCCGAGCACTACAACATTGCCCGTGGAGTACAGAAAATCCTCCAGGACTACAAGTCCCTCCAGGATATCATTGCTATTCTGGGTATGGACGAATTGTCTGAGGAGGACAAACTCACCGTAGCAAGAGCTAGGAAAATCCAGAGGTTCCTCTCTCAGCCATTCCAGGTAAACTTTTTGTAATTGATATAGGGAGATGCATTAAAACCTAATTAATTGACTGAATTATAGATTTACATAGTTCTATTATTTGATCGTTTGTAAAATAGCCAATTTTTTTTGTATTCAACAGGTCGCTGAGGTTTTCACAGGACACGCCGGAAAATTGGTACCCCTCGCTGAGACCATCAAGGGATTCCAGAAAATCCTGGCAGGTGAACTCGACCACCTTCCAGAGGTTGCTTTCTACATGGTGGGTCCCATCGAGGAGGTCGTTGCCAAGGCCGAGACCCTCGCCAAACAATAAACAAAATTTAAAAAACCATCGAATGAAGAAGAAAATGACACATTTTTAAGCGATAAAATAATAGTTGAAGAAGCAACTTCTCGTCATCAGTTCATTTAATAAATCAGTACCTCAATTATTTGTATAGTGTAATCCATTTGAATTATTCATACGCCCTTCAATTGTTAATCCATCACTGGATGTGATTGTTCGAAACCTTTAGCTAAAAACAGAAATTTGTCACTGCAAATTGAAATAATCGTGTCGTAACGTTACGCTTGGCCACCAGGCACCAAGTTATTGTACATTAGTAAGGAAAAAACGAAGTAATAAAAAAAAATTAAAAACAATTCACTTTCTATTCAGTAATTTTTTTAGTTTATTCAATATACAGGCAATACGATTAGGTACATTTTTTGGCTCAGGAAACAAGGACAAATAAGAATTCCAAAAAATCGTCGATGTACAAAAGAGTTCCTTGAGTTTAAAAAAATAATTATCCTAGATTGTTTCACACGACATTTCTGACATTTTTAGTTCAACTAGATAATTATATACAATCAGGAAACGTCTCATTTACTTGCTTCGTCATTAATACCAATGGAATGAAGAAAACCCATTTTTGCAACAAAATAAAGAGAAATCAAGATAACTTTTTACAAAAATATTTTTAATATAATTTTCAAGCGGCTGACGACAATATATTTTTCACTTATCAACTGAAAAAAATCTTGTCAAAAATTTTTGCAACAAGAAAAATTATATCAGTTTTGTTTTCTTCACTTAAACCTGTCCTTCGCCGGATTACAAATAACGCAGTTCTCGACATTATCGAGGTCCGGTAAGCACTCTTCATGAAAAAGATGTTTACAATAAAAAACGACTAGATTCCTTGGATCCCTGACAATGACCTTTCTGTGACACGCTCCACACATTTGATCATCATCGACAAAAATTCCCCTCTGATGTGACCTAACGAGTCTCTCGTGGAGATTGAAATAATCCCCAGAGAGTATCTTCTTGCATCCTTCCTGTACCGACACTTGAAGATTGTAATTACACATCATCTTAATCAAGGCCTTTTTAAGACCAGGTATCTGCATAGAGGGTTCAATCCTCTGTACCATGAGCCTGGGATCCACATACGGTCCAATTTTCTGTAGTAAAAACGTTATATTCTCAGACTTATTCAATGAGTAATTGATAAGATCATTCCAAAGCTCCTCATCATCATGCTCTTGACAGAATTCAATGGCAGCTTCCATGTCCCCTAGCTCCCTTGTCATAAGAGCCAATGCCTCGCTAGTGTTTCCAATTCTCCCGAGGAGATATACCATCTCCGGATAGAACTGCCTCTGACTGCAGATGTCGAGAGCCTGCTGAATGGGGTAGTTGTCAGACCTCCTCAACAGGGGAAGTAACTTGTCCCTCGAGTAATCCGCATATAGCCTTACGAGAATACCATGATACTTGCCTTTGCAATCTTTCATGTCCTTCTTATCGAGTGCGTCGAGGTACATGTAAAGGTATCTATGATTATTCTGAAGTTTCTTAACGATGAGATCGCTAGGGACCTTGTCCTTATCCAGAACCAGGGCTATAGCCCTCTCAGCATCGAGATCCATGAGTCCCTCAATCATGTCATGAACCGAGCTCCAGAGTTGGTGTTTTTGGATCAACTGGAATACATCCTTGTGCCTGAGCTTCAGATACATCGCAAGCGCTTTATCATACTTGCCGTCGTGGGAGTAAAGAATGGCTAGAGCTTCCAAAAGAACATTCTGCCTCTGATTGTGAACAAGAAGATGTTCTAAAACGCCATTAACAACAGCAGCAACTGTGTAAAGTTTCGGAGACCATTCCTTGACTAATTGGAGAAAGCCATCGGGATCTATCTTCAAGTATTCGTACAGAACCATCTCGTAGATGAGGGGGTCCAGGGTGATATCGCCCCGGGGTAAATACGAGGAAATTGATCTGAGCTGGTGGACTCTCGCAAATTTGTAGACCTCTTCTTCCCAGAGTTTTTTGTCCCTTCCCAGAACTTTTAGACAGAGCTTTCCAGCTTCCTCGTACTGCTGGGAGGCCAGGAGATGATCCAAATAGACTCTTCCTACATTGATCATTGTGTGACGTTCGCAGTCTCTGCCCTCATTGAGGGAGACTGCCTCGAGGGCCGCCTCAAACTTTCCGTGGGAGAGGAGCCACTCTATTCTGTCATCGGAGTCGTACAAAGAGGCGATTACTATGTCCTTTGGAGAGACTATGAAGAATCGATTTTCCTCAGGTAAACAATCGAGATGATAATCATTGCAGGAGTACTCCTTGTATCCTCTTAGAGTCAGGTAATTGGCACAGATCGTCTGAAAGTCCTGGTATTTGGGATCGACAATGTGAAGAGTAGGTCTCTGAGACTTTCCAGATTCGTCAGGCTCTTTTGGACATCCCAACAGAACTAGCTGAGTCTCCAGAGGGGCTATCCCCGATATATAGAAATCTACTTGGAACGTGGAGACAGGATCTATGAGGAATTCTGCGAGGTTCTGGGTGGATGTCTCTTGAGTGGAGCGCTTTCGAATTTGACAGATACGGACAGTGTCGACCCAGCCTATCAACAGAGTCCTAGAATCTGTCCAACGCAAGTTGCAACGATAGTGCTCAGGCAGTACTGGCGGTGTAGTCGTCCACTTGATGAGCCCTAATGAACACTTGGAATTGAGATCGTAGACCCTGACACCAGTGTCAGACGCCCAGGCAACAAACTGCCCCATCCAAGCAACAGACCGGACACCTCCTTCGGCATCGCATAGGACCGAGAGCTTCATCCGGGAGAGGAAGGTCTTTTCGTAGAGGACGAGCTTGTCGTCGCCAGTTATGAATTTCTTAGAACCCCCGGGCTTGGAATAGCCTGGATCTATTGCTATGGACTTGACGAGACGACCCAAGGACATATTATGATTGTTGTCGGCAGTGTAAAGACCGTAGATGAAGACTTTTCCATCGTCGCTACAAGAGGCGATGTAGTCACCCTTATGATCAATCGAAATTTGATTCACTGCCACTGTATGGGCCTGGAGAGTCTTCGATTGAATATTGTTACCTTGGTGGTCGAGGACGTGGATTCGACCCCAGTGGGAGCCCAAGCAGAGGAACTGGAAAATTTTATTTCACTTAAGGCCCGGGTAGCCTGTCTTTTGAACCTGATTTTGGCCAACTTTCATATCTGAATAGAATTTTCTTCCTAACCATAAATAAAAAAATCACTCCACTCTAAATCTCGTAATACCTTAGGATGTACAGCAATACAGCTCGCAGCATCGTTCACTAATATCCCCTTGATGTCATTCTGCATTCTGACGTACTTCAATTTCGGTTCAACCTCGTCAACATCCGAATAAGAATCATCCTGATTGCTTGAGTCATCCTAGAACACTCAGACAATTTGCAAATCTCTCTTTCTCTCTCACCTGAAATCTATCTACTACCTTCGAGGAGCCGGTTTCCATGCTGCACTCTCGATCCTCGTTATTGCGCAGCAACTATTAACTATTGCTTAACTTTGTCATTCACTTTCAATTGCTGACAGGATCATGAGTATGTCTCCTGTTTCTCCTGTCAAAAGTGACCGTCCAAAGAGGTTATGGATGATGTTGTGAATTCTCTCACACAAACATCAATACATGAAAAGGTGAGCAAAGTGATTATTGAGGTTATGTACACCCAATTGGTGTCTTGGTTAAGTAGGTTAGGTTCTCAATTCTATACCGAAACGTTGTTGAATGTTTTGATTGCCCGCCAGCCCTTTGTTTATACTTTTGATTAGATTGAATGAAACACGGTTTTCTGTGGTCATGTTGAATTGTGACAACTGTGTTCGTCGTTTCACAGTTCGAGAGATCACCCACTACAAATGCGAAATTCTCTTTCAGAAATCGCATGGAATTTAAGTTGTCAATCAGATGTGAATGGAAAATAAAGAAATTACAAGTACATCAGAAATGACGACTCCTAAGAAGATTATGTCGAGAAGATCTGTCTATGAATCTCCTCAGGTTCGTCACAAGAAGCTGAGGGAAATGCTTGATCGTACAAGCATGCTTCGTAAGTTGGAAACAATCAGAATTTATTATCTTGTAGAAATATTGAATTTCCATTTTTATGTCAGACGAGGATTATGCCACAGTTAAAGACAGTCAGGTACCAATAAAAAAAAAGTTCCACAAATTATGTAAATTGTTTATTCTTCTTATTGTTTCATGTTATCTTGGGTCCCTTGGCTTTTGTTTTCCAATTTTATAGAGTTCCCTTCTTGTCTTTTCAGAAGGAAATGCCACTATGGCATGTCTCGACGTTCTTGCGGAGACTGTTCAGGAAGTAGAGAACATTCATCTTGACATTGACGATAAAAGTAAGAATAAAGAATATTTTCTGAGCGAATGCAGGGAGAACGAATGATCGACAGCCTGTCAGCAATTTTTTTTTTTCAATATCTTACAATTGGAAGGAGATACAGAAACTTTATGTAGACCTCATAAAAATTTTTGTTTTCAGTTCTAAATCAAGATCAGATTCTATTAGACTCTCAGGTGATGAAGGCTTCATCAGAAGTCATCAGAGGTGCTGCGGAGTCTCTTTATCAGGAGACAAACCCTTACAATGCTGCTGATTTCGCTACGAATTTAGTAAGAAGTGTCAGATCGACAATTCAATTCGCTAAATGTTCATGGAGTACAATTTCTATTATAAAAATGATGCTGATCATCAATAAAATAAATTATTGGCACATTCGCTTTTTAGCTCAAGTACATACGTAATTTATCTGACGAAACAGTAGCAGAGCCACAGTGGGAGCTTCTCGGACGAGAGGTAGCTGGATTTATCAAGCCATGCGGTTGGTCATCAACTCTTCTCCACTGCATGGAGCCTATCATAAAGGTTGAAAAAGAGCAGCGGAAAGCTAGAGAGAAAACCACGAGGGATGTCCTCATGCCAGCCAAGAAGCCTGACACAGTCGTGGCTATTGCCAACGATGATAATCCGGTCGACAAAAGTGTCGACAAGATCGCTCACGTGATCAAGAAATACTATAAACGTCATCAAGAGCCTCTGAACTTCTTCAAACTTATCGTCAATCCACTTGATTTCGGAAAGACTGTCGAGAATATGCTCCATGTGGCTTTTCTGGTTAGGGATGGCAGGATGGAACTATTTGTTGGTAAATATCTAATTTTAAACCAATTTATTGATAAAAATTCAATGTACTAATAAAACTTGAGAATTTTGACGTGCATGCAATTTTCTTTTGTTCTGTAGGCGACGATGATGATCTTTTCATCCAGCCAGTTGCTAAGGAAATCCTAGAAGAGCAAGCGGCACACGAAAATGTCAACAGAATTGCCAATATCCCAACTCTGAACATGGAAACATGGAAACTGCTGGTCGAAGTCTTGGAAATTACCGAAGCCATGATCAACTTTGAATAAACCAATCACAGTTACCTTTTTATAAATTAGAATAATATTTTTATTACACTTTGAAAGTATTTCTTAAGACTGAGATTATTATAATAATATGCCCATGTAAGTTTTGTGTTCACGGATTGACTTGCCAAAAATATCCAACTTCCATACCTATCCTTATTAGCTATCCTTAGAGACAATAAGCAGACAATTACTCATTTTGCTGGAGCACTGTTAAGATTATTCTGCTCTCGGGCGGGGGGAGGGTTCAAGCTGAATCCATAACCTACAAATTTTTAAAGGAACAATTAGGCCGAGCGCTTTGTAGGTGAGTTTTAAGAAGCTCCTGGGACAATAACACTTGAATAATTGATTACAACCACCGAAAAGAAATGACGTGGTGAGTTCTACCTGGACATTATTCTTGACGGAATACTCTATTCGAATTTCAATTTCCATTCCTCATTTAGGAATTCACGGAAGAAAAATTTCCTAACACTCAGGCCAACTCCAGCTCCTCCAATTATACCACCTAATGAAGATCGAGATCTCGATATTGCGGTGCAACGATTAATTCAGTACGTTTATCCGATTGAGATTTTTAGAATAAGGAAAGACGAGTTGAAGTAACCGAAGGGCCATAAGATATTTATCATAATAAATGCATGAGCTCCTATTAGTTACTTAATCCTCCACATTCCTCAGTCAATTTAACCCCTTAATTTCCCATTTTTAGTGTGGAAGGAACAATTAAAAAACTAACGAGAGAAGCAAAGCGGTACCTTGAGACTATAATAAACTTAGACCGTGCGGACCAACGATTATCCTCAAATTTGAGTACAAATGGTCTAGCTCACCTCTCCGATGATTATCGAAGAATAGTCGAGGATTATCATTCGGTGACGACTCAAGTAGGGAGAACTGTTCAAGAACTGTCCCTGCTCACTGACAAAACATTCGTAGAACCCCTAAAGAAACTCAGAGATGAGTTCGCCCTAGTGGCAGATGCCCTGGCCAAACGAGAGGAACTAGTTGTTACATGGAAGGCTTGCTACAACAGACTAAAGAAACTCCAGGAGAAAAAGGACAGAACTGCTAGTCATATCGCCAAAGTAGAGCGAGAGAAGCGGAGTGAGGAAGCTGCCGCCAAAGAGCTGAAGCTCATTCACTCTCGCTTGCTCATTGAGCTCCCTTGGTTCCTCGAGAAACGTCTGGAGTACATAAAACCCAGTGTCCACGCACTCATATTGAATCAGTTGGATTATTACGGGAATACTACCAAGTTGTTCACTCAGCTTATGCCAGTTTACAGTCCGTCCCATTCACCCTCGTCTGCTGTCATATCGGAGGAGGAATACCAGGGGAAGATTAATGAGGAGATTACTAGAATCAGGGGTTTAACTATTGTGAAACCATAGAGGATTCTACTATTACTTTTTGATAGTGTAGTGTTTATTATTGCGTCTGTTAAACCATTTAAATAGAAAAAGATATTTGTTAATGAACATGAATGCTACTATGTAGTAAGATAGACTAGTCAATTCTTGCATCATTGTTTTTTTACTTGTCGATCCTGGTCATTTATTTTTTTCTCCTAGAAAAATGGAAAATTTCCAATGTACTGAAAGAATATATTTTCTAAATTTCAATTCTGTATCACATTGCCATAAACTTCCATATGATTTCTGCAGGAGTATCTTAAGATGGCACCATGCCTTGCCTTCTTTTCCATTCAGCTCCAGACCTTCTGTTGTGATTGGCTCTTGACGATTTATTGGTGTTCTTTCTATCCCTGTTCACAAGAACGTCCTTGTCATTCCCCTGGCCTTTCGGCCTTCCAACAACATCCCCCTGAGATTTAGATTTACCTCCTCTTGACAATCGACGCTGTTCAGCCCTAGCTCTCAATACCTCTGGATTCTCGCAGAAATTCGCGTTCCGATTTTGACTCGTCTGAGGCTTCGATTCCCACTCTTTGTCGTTTTCATCCTCTGACAGATGTTCTTCAGGTTTCTCCGCTATTCGCAAGACTCTGGGAATCGTGAAGGGTCTGGCGTCCATTTCCACGGGATCGTCGACACCTCCGGGACCCACGTCTTGCCCATCGTAAGTATCGTCATATTCGTCATCGTATTCATCCTCAATGATTCCATATTGTTCATAGAACGTCGATACCTCGTTCTTGAACGATTTGTCGTTTAACATCGCTTCAAGATTTTTGTACTTGTCTTTCTTTTTCCCTCTGTGAGCTCTTGTCGTGTCAATGCTGTCACGAGTCATGATGTCGAACTCATCCCCATCGAAGACGTTGAGCCGCTGATAGCCAATCGCCTCGTCAACATTTGCTGAGGCTAGCATGGGATCTGGAGGGATATAGCACAACTCTCGATCCAGTTCATTCAACTCCTGGGGTAGATTGTCCTCTAGGAGAGCATTTATCACAGCTGATGGATTATTGTTGTAGTGCTTCAAACATTCGGCGATAAATCCCTCTCCCAAGTGGCACATTATTCCTTTAACTTCTTTGATAAGGTCTAGGAGTGCATCTTCTGGCTTTTCAACATTAGAGGTGTTAGTAACATTATTGGTCTGGGACGTTTCGTGATTTTTTTCATCGACAAATGAATTGAGTGACGATGGATTCCGAAAACAATTGATGGATGGGTCAATGGCATTAGAAGAATTATCCTTGTCCATTAATGTCAGAGAGACAGACTGAAGTAGAAAATTCTTCTTTAAGTGATCCATGTCATCAGTGATTTGGGCAACGAGGTCCAAATCGCTGTCGATGGGGTAGAATGTGTTATAATCATTAAGGAAGTCCTTCTCGAGGACAGTTGCAGTTAGATAATCTAAGAAGTTATCCACACGTTGACTGACATTCTTGTCACTGGATGGATCGGGTTGTTGCAGGATCAGAGCAATGTCTCGGTAAGTAATGGTCCTGAAGACCTTGATCATCGATACTCTCGTAATTTCTAGAAAATGCTTTGTCTCGGCATAGTCGATGAGATTATCGTCGTTGTAACCGATAAACTCCAAGTTTTTGTAAATCTGGGGAAAAGTTGCTCCGTAAATGGCGACCAGCTTCCCAATGAAGTTCTCTGTAGAAAAAAGTTGAATAGCCGGAGAATATAAATTCAAAAAGACTTCAATAGTTGTCGACAGGTCCAATAAATGCACCACCATATCCTGAATATCCTTAATACTCATCTCCACTTCATTTGACATAGAACTTTCCATCTTCTGTTCAATGGTCGTGAAGACCTCGATGAGAAAGTCAATTGCCTGTTTGAAATCGGTTGAGTACAGGGGATTCAGTTTGATCGCACTGCTGAGTATCTTCTCCACGACTTTATCATTTTCACGACCGTAGAGTTGACACAGGTCCCACATAATTGGAACCGTCATCAGATACTTATCATAGATTAATTTTCCGTGGTAGTCTTTGTCCATGAACTCAACTGGGCTCTCTTGGTTTGTCACTATTCGGGCGAATGTTATTAGGATATTGCGAGCAAGGAGATCAAAAACTTCGATCATTTCTGCGTCATTGGGGAATTTTTCAATTGTATAGAAGGTCGGAGAATCGACAAGAAAAATCGTCATGGAGTTGATTATCGACTCGTTGTGAATAATGTTGGACCAGAATTTGTGGTAAGGAAGGGACAGTATCCAGTTGAAATCCTTATTCAAATGTCCCATAATCTTCAACCACCTATCTTTCGAGCCCAAGATCTCCACTCCATTATCCCCGTAAATAAGTGGTTCCTCGTAGTGTAAAAAGTGTCGTTTCTCCATCCAACAATTGGACTGTAAGCAAATAAAACAGCCACTTGAAAAAGCCCTCTCGAATGTGACATTTCATAGGACTTTACCCTTCATCCCACAAAGCCTATAAAGCATAATTCTCAATATCCAATTAATATAATTTTGAATACTTAAAAAATCGGTACCAAGGCTGGAACAGATCGTGTGGCTCCATCCTCTTGCACAGTCAGCTGTACTTCCTCTACAGGCAGATAATCCGGATTCTAAGAATTAATTTAAGCTTATAATTTCTTAATTATGTATTAAATCACCCAATAACTGAATAATGAAAGAAGAAAAAGCAGAGGTCCCTGTTCAAAAGAATCATTTCTAACCTCGCACTAATGTTGACATAAAACTTATTCATAGACTCACTTCGAACACGACCGAGGAAATTCCAAATTTCTTATCCATCATGAGAAATTAATCGTCAGCAACCATTGACAATTAATATCTAAACATATTTCTGGAGTTTCAAGTCTACAATATGCCTCTGATTGGGTATATCAGCTGTCCGCGACAAACGGAGGGCTCTATGACATTCTCGGATATCAGAAGAAAATAAAATTAACTTTAAAATAAGAAAATGAATGGAAATGAGAGAGAATCAGCCCTAAAATAATTATCATTTCCCACAATATAAGTCAAAAGCAAAATAAATCCAAGGGGTATGGAAAATATCCTACGATAATTCTCATTTTTGTCTTTGAAATTCCCACCAGCTACCACCGGAAGCACTCGAACTTCCAATAAGACGTTTCATTTTGTCATATATAAAGAAATAAAAAATTTAAATGACGAGAAAGTCATTCAAAAAATTGGTAAAGAATAAAATTCTTAAATAACATATTGATTGTCTCTTCATAAAGTCATGATATAGTCTCGGGTAGTGATTTTCGAGCGTTCGCCTCTCTCTCTCGTCCGCCATATTTGTTTAGTTTGGCGGTTGGGTGGGGGATGGAAAAAGCGTAAGCGTATCAACGGTGTTATTTTGTCAACAATAATCAGAAAATAATCGTCCCGTGGTGATTGAAAATCATTACAGCATCCACAGGCTAATGAAAAAATGGTGAGTCATTGATAATATCCAATTGTGGTGAGAATTAGGGGCCTTTAGTCCATCGGTTTTCGCGCGATTTTTCGTCTGCGTCTGAATTTTTTTACCGCTCCTCTCGCCCCACCGATCAACCGCCGGTCGGTGTCGTCGCAACATCACTTTCAAACGATTCATTTTTTTATCTCATCGATTGCGCTGAGGGGAATCGATCGATCATGTATCTTTGGTGGGTATGGGGGTTCTCGCGGGGGTGAATTTTTTTGGAGGGAGGGCCCCAGTTTTTTGGAGGGCTAGTGGGTTTTCAAGTGGTGAACACGGAGAGTGGGTCGACCACCCCCCGCTAATCGATAATGGACTCTGCGAGGGGACGGTTACCGGCGCCAGGAAGAACGAAACGATTCGGGCGGGAGGGGGGATTTTTTGGAGACATTGAGGAGAGGGCACAAATATTGGTCAAAGGTTTTTGAAGAATTATCTCGAAGAGATGTACAGGAAAAAATGAATGCTTGGATTTGATGTAGCTTTATAGGCTTGTGTGGAAAGAGAGCAATAAAAACCAGAGGGGCTTAACAATATAAAAATTAAAGCCTCAATATATTTCAGCAGTGATAGCTGCCGCGATGTGGTTGCGAAGTGAGCACGTAGGAAGACGTCTCCGCGGTCGCATCACGTCAATCTCCAAGCTCCCTCGATTGCAGACCCCGGGTGTTCGAAAGGTTCCAGCGACGAACAACAGCAGCCAACGAGTAAGTACATCGAGTCGTTGCAATCGTCTCTCCCGTTGGCGTCGTCGTCCCCCGTCCCTGTTGAAAGAAGCCTGCAAGGAGAATGTCCTACACTTCTCGAAAGCTCCTCCAACACGTCGAGGTCCTCGGCTGCGCAAGCCGATAAAGCGCTCAATGGTGACGTCGACGCCAGCTCGTCGTCCCCAAGAGCCCAAAGATCCCCCCAAGAACTCTGAAGAATCCAAGGAAAATTGGACACTCTTTCCCAATCAGAGCGAGCCAAATGTCCCGAAAATTGTGTCTCCGGAGGCTCAGGACTCCTCCAAACAGATCACCGAGCTTCTCTCACGATCTCTAGACCCCACTCAGGATCTCTCAACTCTTCTCCAAGAGGACTCCACCGAGGATCCCGAAAACCCGCCTCAGAACTCCGTTTTATCAGTCGTGGATATTCTCTCCCTTCACTACTCCGCAATCTGCACAACCGAACAGACGGACGACTACTACACCAACTTCATGTCATGCAGCTCTTCCTCAAGTCTGTCAACGAGCTCATCCAGTTTCTCCCGTGGATTCTACCCCCCGTCGTCCAGTCAAAAGTACTACGAGAACGATTACCCGAAGTCGAGCAATCTGTCGTCAACACTTGTCGACACCCCAACACCCCTCGAATACCAAAATTCCGATGACAATGGCAATTTGGAGGAGAAATACCAGGAAGTGGAGTACCAGGAGATCAAGTACATGGACGTGGGCTCAGAGGAAATCGTCGAGTCATGCGAAATGGTAACGCAGGTTCAAGACGACTGGCTGCCCTTCGATCCTTATGTATTCATCAAACACCTGCCACCACTGACACCAGCAATGAGGGCCAGGTGTCCAGCGCTACCCCTCAAGACTCGATCGAGCCCTGAATTCAGTCTTGTTCTCGATCTTGATGAGACTCTCGTTCACTGCAGCCTTCAGGAGCTCTCTGACGCCGCCTTCAGATTTCCCGTTGTCTTTCAGGACGTAACATACACGGTTTTCGTTAGAACGCGGCCCTTCTTCAGGGAATTTTTGGAACACGTCGCTGGACTCTACGAAGTCATTCTGTTCACAGCTAGTAAGAGGGTTTATGCTAATAAACTGATGAATCTTCTTGATCCCACCAGGAAACTCATCAAGTACAGGCTCTTCCGGGAACACTGTGTCTGTGTTAATGGGAATTACATCAAGGATCTTTCTATTCTTGGGAGGGATCTGTCCAAAACTGTTATTATTGATAATAGTCCACAGGCTTTTGGTTATCAGTTGGAGAATGGTATTCCCATTGAAAGTTGGTTTGCTGATAGAAATGATAATGAGTTGATGAAGCTTCTACCATTTTTAGAGAATTTAGTTAACTGGGGGGGCGATGTTAGACCGCATATTAGAGAACAATTTCGATTGTTCAGTTTTCTTCCACCTGATTAATTTTTTTTCCACAAGGGTACATATCCGAAGGAGCACAAATCGCTGATTTTGTGGCATTTAAGGGGACAGGGCTCAGAGGACTGGTTAGATATGGAATTTTATGTTAAAGTTGAAGAACCTGATGTAAAAATCTGTTGGATTTCTAAAGGCTTTATTACAGCAGACTTTCTTTTACAAAAAAATCACGAATTTCTTTATGTGAATGATCCTTTCTGGCCTGGTTCCTACAAGATGAACAAATTTCAAGAGCCGTCTTTCAGATTTTTTCATCCGGATTTCATGAATGTTTTTTTTATCCCCGAGCCCTTGCTTGTTCTTATCCCGAAAATGCGTGGGTTAACGCGAAAATTGTCAGAAGGATTTTTTTAAGCCCATAAAATTGACAAAAGCTCTTCTGCAACGTTTATCCGTATGATTCAGCATTTAAGAAAAAGTTGAAGAAGGAACTGGTTTTAATGCGCTTCACCTCTTCACGACTGAATCATTAATATTATTTAGGAATCTTGGAATACCGTCAATAACCTGTCAATTGTCACTGCTCCAGTATCTGTGCATTTCGTCATTTCCAGTGAAAATTTTATTGTAAGAGTTCTAGACGAAAGTTGCACCAGATTGTCTACTTCAAAGCTACATTTCATACATTCGAGCTAAGGGTAAAAATAATAGGCATCGGACAACTGCTAGAAACTCAAACTATTTTCAATTAAATAATGAGGTATCTACACTGACAGCCAAAGTAGCAGCCACTAATGGTCGCCATATTCTCTGTGTCCAGATATTGTCATTATCTTATTTGCGGGCAACATAACCTATCACAATTTTTTTTCGTTTATTTCTAGGTATTTTTAATTGCGAAGGTGATGGCAATAATCGGGTTATTGACAGTAATTCCGAGTCAGTGTAATGTTTTATCATTCAAGACAGTACCAGACGTACAAAAACCCTGAAATTCCATTCACTATTTTCCTCTTATCAATCTACTAATATAAACCACTTCTTTCGCAGTAGTTTAATATAAAAAAAACTTAAATGTCATATATTACACGGAAAAGAACAAAAATCTTTTAACAAAAACGAAGCAATGACACAAATGTATAGTCATTTAAGATTCGAATTCTCATCACGGGTGCGACACGTGGGAAAGAATTTTTAAACAAAATTGAATTTTTATTCCTGAAGACGGAAACAACAATGTTAAAGGGGTAAGTATAGAATTGATAAATAAAACATCAGTGCATATTTAGTAATAATTGTCATGAATGGGCCGTAATGAACAAAATTACTAGACGAGGGGTTACAGAGGTGTTTTAGATAAATTTGGGAAGGACTGACCGACGTCTTCAAGTTCCTGTTTTTTCCTTTGGGCATAATTAATCGAGGAATTGTTAGGAATTCTTTACAAACAATATTTTTTAGAAATATTTTTTTACTGTTTTTTTGTTCTGTGGAGACGAGAGGAGATTCCGGTGACCGTAGTAATAATTTTTTCTGTGCAATTGTTTACACAATATTGATTTCAATTAATTTCTACTCCGTCGTTTTTCTTGGTAATTTTATTCTTCCCTCACTTATCATTATTTCTCTGAGATGGAAAAAAAATAAAAAATGAATTTAATGCATAAACTAATCATAAGAAATAGGTAAAGAAATTGAACCATATAGCTGCTTCCCTGGGGACTGGACTGAAAGGAGAATTATTGATGTTTCACTTTTACTTTTTGATGATTTAATTTGAAAAAAAAAAAATTCAAAATATTTGTCACGTGTCCAATTGATTTCCTCCATTTTTCCAATGATTTTGTTCTCATTTCGGTTATCATGCATAATATGAATCAATTAAGATTATAAATGAAAAGAATTTTGAAGAGATATTGACAATTTTACTCTTCTCAGTTCAGTAAACACCCATCAACGGAAAATAAATCAATATATAAAATAAAACACATGAATTATTGTATATCAAAATGATGATTTAATCACTATTGTTAAACGTAAGGTACGAATGAATTGTTACATTACTCAAACAGTTGAGTATCTCAAAAGAAATGTGATTAATTTCATTTTCAAATCCCATGGTGAATATCAAACCAGAAAGTGTAGATGTTTTTACAAATATTATTGTATCAGTCTTACAATTAGTTTGTAATTGATTTTATCGCACAGACTTTAATTTTCCACTGAATAACTATCAGTTGAATCAATATTCATTACACAATATGTACCTAGAAATTTATCTCATAAATATATATGAAATGTAAGAAAAAATACAATTTTTTTTATTCTATTTGTGATCGAATTGATCCCACGAAGTGCCTGATTTTTTTTTACGCTCACACATCACTCAGTCGACGAAAATTCACTCTCCAAATGTAATTGCAATTACATTTCGTAAGTAGATTGAGACTTTCATAATGAAACATAATTTTCTCCAGCAACTTTTGTTTTAAATCTCAATTTTTTCTTCTACTTTCGCTCATTGCAAACGTCATCCAAATTGATTTTTATATTCGTTTCTTATTGCAATATTTCAACTCAATGGTACACGCACAAAAATAATTATAAAAATAAATAAATAAATAAATAGTGAGAGACTAAAGATCTTGAATTACAGGACAGGAAAGTAAAAAAATCCTGACCTCTCTTTTTTCTTAACTCTACCACAACGATTGTCAATCAAACTGTCCAAACAGTCCTCACTACGCACTCGCTCCCGATTTGTCCTGTTAGTAGCCTCGTTCTCAATAGTACGTAAGGAAAAAAAGCTGAAACCATGATTTTTCGTTTTTAAACAATTATTTATATATTTAATATTTTTCTACAATGTTCAACATTAGTTTAATTATTAATCACCCAATTGCACGAGATTCAGATGACATACAGAGACTCAAAAAATCATTTTGTAAAATAAAATGCATCAGAATCATTAATTGCTCATCAAATAAATAAAATAACAGTTGATAAAAAATTTCTTGGTCACATGATGGAACAGAAGACTCGTCCGGTTGAGTCAAACTGATTTTTGTTATTCGCTAAACATAAAAATTTTGTTCTATCAATGTCCATGTATCGAATCTCGACGTATCTGAATCTCGAGCAATCGAGCCTCTCCTAATCCTCATTACGTTGAAAATACCTCTTCTCGATTCTTTTACAAAGGCCAACCAGATCAGGAAACTCCTTGACAATCTCAGCAAGTTTCTTCGCTGGGAGTGGTGTTGTTAAGATTGTGAAGAGGTGACCGAACACTAAAGCATCAAGTTCTTTCGGCCCTCTGAAAGGGATATTAATTTCTGTTATAGATAAAGGCGACGCAATGTCCGAACTTTAATCAAATCTTGAAGACTTAAAACTTAAGACTTATCAAGGAGAAAAATGGAAAATCTTGCGTATCATGATATCAATTATGCTATATCAATATCGGTCTCCAAAAGAAAATTCTACAAATATATAAACTGAATGCGAAATAAAAAGATTTGGGAATGAAAAATTTTATTGGATAGAGGAGCTGTTGGACAGTGGAGGAAGAATCTCAATAGAGTCAGAAATGTCCCAGAGTGTGTCATCTTTTTCAACAATTTCAAAGTCCTCGAGCGTCTGCTCGCCATTGAAAAAATCCAACTCAAGACGTTTGCAGAGATCAATAAGGTTTGGGTATCCCCTGATGACTCTAACGAGACCCTGGAGGGATGGGACGGCTTCGGATCTCAGGATTGCATGGATATGGCCGTAAACTAGAGCGTCTAGCTCACTTGGGCTTAAAAACAATCGTGTAATATTATTTTACCCCCTGATCCGTAAACAAATGGAATAAAAAAATGTTCTTACTTGTCCCCGTAAAAATAGGGCTTGCCATCGAGTCTCTCGGACAGAGCAGTGCAGCACATTTTGACTTCGTGATAAATTTCATCGAGACTTTTATTGTACCACCCCAGAACCGTCAATTTTTTAGTAACTTGTCTCTGTTTCTGCCAGTTAAGTATGTGATTCAACGGCCAGGGGTACACCGAGCCGTGTCTGGGTTTGGTGACTTGCTCGAGTGTTACTGGGTCAACCCAGCATATGTACTGTTCAGCATGGGCGAGACCATTGTTAACGAGCGACATGTAAGCCCTCATGTCAGTTTTTTCAATGTCATCAAGATCTTGAGAGAGCCTGGCCCCCTTGTTCCCCACGAATGACACTATGTTGTCGAAGTCAGACACCACAAAGGCACCACACTGGATGAAAGGCACACGACCCGAAGGAGACATATACTCGGCATTTTTTCTCGGCTCTATCTGGTACTCCAAGTTCAACATGTGGAGCAATGCCTGGACAGCCAGACAGTTGGCGTTGTCTGGAAGGAGTATTTGCTCGACTTCGTAGGGCTGGTAGAGCTTTATGGGCTGGGGCCATGGCTCCTGGGCTGAAAGAATCAGTGTGGAGACTCTGCATAACTTTTTTCATTTCTGTTAAACATTGAAAACCCTGGCTACCGCTATAACCCTGATACTAAACATAAATACAAATCCTGAATTTTTTTTCAATCAATCGTTTCAATCAATTTTCAAGTGAATTAAATTGATTTGTAATGAAATTGAATTTTGAGGAAACTTGCCAGAATTGAGTTTATCATTTCAATTGTGACAAAAAATTGTAAAAATAAGCTATCATTGTGACAATAAAATATTCCCCTCCAAATGCCGAATAATAATGGGACGAATGTGAATTCGTTACCTCCCAGCTCCAATTCCATGACCTCCGTCAATAACGGTTCCGGCATATTATCTCATCAACTCCACCCGTGTCTCAGTAAATTCTTTCTCATAAAATAATAACTTTTATACGTTTGTTTTTAATTCAGGAATGCGAGGCTAAATGCGTTCATGAAAGAAACCAGTAACTACTGCCCCCCTCCCGCCCCGGCGCCGACCGCTGGTCGAGCCCTCAATCGATAAATCCATTCTCTAGTTACCTAGTTTTACGCTGGCATTATATTCTCCGATTATCCAGTGTTTTTCCTCTTGTTTTTGCAGTTGCTACTCATCAAGATAAATGAAAAATTGTTATTTGTAATAATTTCATCAGTTCTGGACAGTAACTTAACCTTGAACTGCTCTAGATCTTCTTTGAGAGCGATTCGAATCTTCTCTTGGAGTGGCGATTCACTCTCTATCATTATTTTGTTCAAAGTCTCTTCCAACATTGTATTTATTCTTTCTAAATACAATTAGTTTATGAAAAAAATAGGACTAATAACAATACGTAAATTTCGATTTGAATTTTCCTCTCATATCCCTAACAAAATGGCGGCTATGCGCAGAGTGAGGTGAGCAATAGACTCGGAAATTCAGTCTCTTTCAAAAACGCCAAAATGTCGAAGAGAGGTTAGTTGTTTTGACATCTGTGAAAATCCACGAAAATCCGACTGAAAATAGTCAATCACGTTTAATTAATGTTATGTCGTGAAAGGGGAATAGTTTCTTGACATTAGAGAGTCAAACGTTTTTTATAAAAATTTGAAATAATGATATTTTCGAAGGAGAAACATTGTTCTCCTTCCATGAGACATCACTGGTCGGAAAATCCAAAGAATCGATTGATCTATCAAATTCTCTTTTTATTCTGTGATTAGGACGTGGTGGATCAGCTGGAGCCAAGTTCAGGATATCCCTGGGTCTTCCTGTGGGTGCTGTTATCAACTGCGCTGACAATACTGGTGAGTACTTCACACTCGAAGGAATGATGCGATTATAACCTCAATTTATCTCATGCTTAACGAAAAAAAAGAATCATGGAGAGCTCAAATGACAGAAGATTTATTGAAAATATTGTTTAGAAAATTATTTGATAGAAGTGGTCCATGGAAATGTTTTGAATGATTTCAGTTTTATTATTCAAAACAAATCAGATCTTGCCTAAATGAAAATTCTCCTAGTGATTGTATTACCTATCGACCAATCATTAATAAATTAATTGAATTTGAACGAGACTAATATTAACGCATAGCATATTGACATTTCATGTTTCTTCTGTCGTCATTTTAGGAGCCAAAAACCTCTATGTTATTGCCGTTCAGGGTATCAAGGGACGATTGAATCGTCTCCCTGCTGCTGGATCTGGTGACATGATTGTCGCCACTGTCAAGAAGGGAAAGCCTGAACTGAGAAAGAAGGGTGAGCTATAATTACATATTCAAAACTCAAACATAAACATCCAAGAAAATGATTAATAATTTTACTTCAAAGTATAACTCCAGCATCTCGAATGTATGAAAAAAAAAATGAATATAAAAACATTCCCACATCATTCGTTTGTTCACAGTTATGCCGGCAGTAGTTATCCGCCAGCGCAAGCCCTTCCGCAGGAAGGACGGTGTTTTCATCTACTTCGAGGACAACGCAGGTGTTATTGTCAATAACAAAGGAGAAATGAAGGGTTCCGCCATCACTGGGCCCGTTGCTAAGGAATGTGCGGATCTGTGGCCAAGAATTGCATCCAATGCCAGTAGTATTGCGTAATTAGCCACACCTGTAATACCTTATTTTTCTCCAGAATAAAATACCCATAAAGAAAAATTAACAAATCGAGTTCTGTTTTATCAACAAATCTTTATTCTCTCTTCATACGTCAATCTTTACTTTAGTGGATGCATTACCTTAGGAAATTAGCGACGGATGACGTGATCGGACCTAATTAATTCTATAATAATAAATTGCAATCATTAAATTCATGGTATCGATCAAATTCAATCAGTTGTAAAGGCAGTCAAAAATCAGTGAATTCATCACGATAATTATCAATTATCCTCTCAAGACTCGATTAATCGACTAATGAATTTATACACTCGTTAGCTATTCCCAATAAATTGTCAATCGATAATTTTTCTGCATTTAATAAAAGAAATAAAATTATCGTGGGAAACGTGAGAGTGCACGAGCAAGAGAAAATAGAATATTTTTTTTCTTTGTTTCTTCGTTTTCGTTTTATTACAAAAGTGGCTTTAATCACTCCACCAATTCAACATGATTAATTAGTGTAACAATGATTGTAGTTTATGTTTAATAGTTACTCATTTTACGATTACTATTTTAGTCTTAGAACATATTCGTAAACTTTTTTTTTCATTTTTTTCTCTACGTAAATGCGAAACTGGAAGCTAAACAAATCTGATAGTTTGTTGCTTCACTTGGCGCCTCTCGATATGCATTTGGAAAGTCCAGATGAAACATGGGAGTTGAAGGGAACAAGAAAGATGATTTTTTTTCTACTAAATTCAGAGATGAATTTATTATTAATTAATGCACCATTGAGAGACTTCCGCCGTAATCATAAGGTTGTCCAAATCATGTGTTTAAACATTGTACATGAAAGGATGGAACTAAAAATGAGGTTAGAATGCACAATCTTTATCCCTCATCTTTTGCTTTTGGGGCTTACTGCGGAAATATCTTCAATCTCAGTCAAAAGGGGATGAGAAACATCTGAAGGGTGACTTGAAAAATGTATTACTTCTCAAAGAATTAAATAAAACTCAGTGAAGGTGATTGGGAAATTATAAATTATTTTTAAAGACGTTTAAAGACACCACGTGGGTGACGCCATTTGCACAAGCCTTTCCAAGATGGCGGCATAGATAATAAAAAACGCGTCTGGATAAAATAATCATGAGTTTTCTGAATTTCGAGCATGAATTGAGATATTTAGGCACCTGTGCACTGGAAATTCAAGAAATTTTCAGTTTATTCAGACGTTTCTAAAGAAATTGTTAGAGCCATCTTCCAGATTTTCCCATCGCCTTTTGCCGAATAATTCACCACTTTTGAGTTCTCTAATTACCTCAGCAATAGGTGGATTTAGATAAAAAACGCAATATTTTTTCTTATCAAAGCACCCATCACCGAGATAATTAACAATTATTGAATAACGAAATGAATCACTTCAGAACTTCCCTGATCCACTTTATTATTCCCTTCGAAACAAAAAAATTCTCCTAAAGGTTGAAAAATTTCAGCCTAAAATAACTTAAATCTTCTAGCACCTTCAGCTTCAATTTTTCAACTGAAATAAAAAATGCAACTCATTTCTAAATTTTCACTTCCTTCCGCCGAATCAAAACAATTACTTGTCCTTCAAACGAAAGTAGTCTCATATTTTTCATTGTATCATACCATTTTCCGTCATCCATTTGGTTTATTTTGGCATACAAAATAATTTTATTTACAGTCTGATCATAGTCGTATTTCGTTTTTAAACTATTCAGTTTTTTTCCTTTATACTAGATACGTGTAGTATAAGCGGATTATTATCTAATCAATCGTAATAGGGGAAATGAAGTCTGAGAGGGAACGGAGGGGGAGGAGAGGTGGAAAGATGCAGATAATTACTGAGGATTCAAAGAAAATGATTTTCAAACTATTTACATAAAAAAATGATTGAATTAATGAAATTAGAATAATTCACGAATGGATAAATAAATTATTTTAATAACTTTGACCTAACGTCTCACTCTCGTGTGCCCCAATGGAGTTGTATAGACTCCTCTGAGTCCGTGTGTCCTGAGTTTATTTAATCGTTCGATAAGAATTCGAGCGAAGTTATGAAACGATGCAAAATCTGTTTCATTTTATGACCAATAAGTTTTTCTTTATCTCAGGATATTCCGGAAAAAAAATCTTAAGATATCAGTATTGAATGGAAAGATGCATACACCTTATCTCTAGCCCTGGAGATACGAGAACCTGGAGTTGAGAAATTGTGCTCGAGTGATCGATAATCTGATTCTGGACATAGGAGTGGTTTTACTTCCGGTTTGTTTTGATGTTTTGTCGAAATGTCCTTTCGCGCAGGTTTCATTCAATATTTGGGGATGATTTTATGTTTGTTGAAGGCCATTTGTTAACAATTTTCGGAAGTAAAAATCTACTAAAATGATGGAAAAAAACTCTGAACGGCAACATGACAACTTTGTACTTTTCTCTGTAAATCAATGATACCAGTTATAAGTAATCAACAGTTGTTGACGCTTTCATCTTATTGAAGTTTTTCAATATTTCTTTGACTAATTGATCGTTTTCAGGTCGAGCTCAACTCCTGTCATATGATTTTTAGAAAATGAACAAATTGTCGCATCAACTTTCGAATTTTTCCATGCATGTTCGACTGGGGATTTATCTCTCGCAGTTTTACCCACATTTTACTTGTCTGTTTTACTTCAACTCACAATTCAAACCAAAAACAATTAAAGCTTTCACCGTCGAAAGCCACTCTTCCTCCCCTTAAATACTCAGGAAATCCCATAAATTAAAAAAAATATTTGCAAAAGGCGTGGGATATTTAACTCCCAACACACCCTCCCTCAACAAAAAAAAAACAAATATTTTCAAGGTTCCTCTCAAAACAAAAAACGGAAAACCCCTAGAGGTCGAGTAGTCCCTCCTTATCTTGATACTACGTAGTATGTGATTGCTGGGACTGTGACAACTTACTCGAACTCTTGTGTTCTCTCGTGTGCTTCTCCTGCAACATTAAATTACAAAAAATTTTCCCACATCTGTATCAACACCAATGAATCATAATAAAAGCTGAGAAAAAAAAAATTGACTAAAGTGCATAGAAAATCAGCAGCACATGCACCAACAAATGAATTCAACGTGCAATGAACCCTCCACCAAGCGATCAATGACCATTCAATATTTATTTGAATTAATGAGGCGAATTTTCGCATTTTCCGATATTCTTTTATCTGTTAGTAAACAAATGCGGATGTGCATAGGTGTTCACATTTAAAATAAATTGAGACAAAATAACTACTAAGGTAAATTTATCGTTTTTTTCCTTCTTTATCGTACAATTGAGTTTATTCGTGGTCTTTTATGAAAATCTTCATTTCGTTTTTGTGGTCCACTATTGTCTCTAGATAATCTCTGAGAATATATCTTCCTATTGGAAAACAGAGCAGACAGGACAGAGCAGAATAGAACACACTGGTTACAATGAATTCATACAGAGAGAAATTAAATGTAAAGTAAATTTTCATCTATTTTTAATTCTTGAGTTAATTACAACATGTGTCGAGTTGCATTCGGTAGCTCCAGAAAACAAAGATTATTGTTATAAAACTTTCATGCACTCCCTCACTCATTCTCGTTTAATGCATTCACCTTAGCAATTATTTTGTCCTTAGAAAACACCCAAACACTGGATTTGATCGTGTTTTCGCCGCGATTTAACGACATTGCCTAGCTAATTTATAATGCCTTAGCGCTAATGTTTTTAACATATATGTTCATTCGAATATAAAACGAATTTTCGTTTTACTGTTGAAAAATATCCATTGAGCAAGTTGTTTTATTTCATTCAAGTGTGAAGAGATGAAGCTGACTTTTATTTTTATAAGATTCGATTGTTTTTTTGTTTAATTGGAATTTTTCACGAATACTTGATCTATAGTTTAAAGCATGGAGAGGTCTCAGAAGTCAATAAAAAAATATTTCTAAAACTCGAAATAAGTTCAATCTTCTGACAATATTTCTCCTAATCTCTTGTGAATATCTCAAAATTCGCTCCCTTGGATTGAAAGATATTCGGGGTAGGCTGAGGCTCAAACTGATTTAAATCATCTAAGCTTCACCACTTCGTTCCGGGCAAATAATTTTTTTTCCGAAAAATAATCTATAGTTTCTCAATTTCAACGAAAATTCGGATTTTACAATTTCATACATTTGCACAAATTTCCATCGATTAACGATCATGTTCAATAACTTGAGAGGCAGAAATATAAAAAATCTAGATTACACGATTCGCATGTTGCGTAAAACAACGAATGTATCGGTTGAACTGAAAATTGTGTGGCAATCGCTTGTCTCCTCTTAAGTCGAATATTTCGAGTTAAAAATGCCTCGTCTTCCTTTACAATGAGTTAATCAAATAAATCTAAACCATAGCACTTAAACCCTTGCAGTGTCGCCTATTATTTTTTTTCTTTTTTTCGGTTAATAAAAATCCTGTGAGTACATCATAAATACAGATGAATATACAAATAATTATCTTTTCTTTTCAATTCTATTCGGCTAAAATCTCCCCATGAATTTGCTCGATATTCTATGAAGAACAAAATGATTAAAAGATAACATGATCACGTGAGGCAATATGAAAGGTACTAAAAAAATAAAGAAATAAAAATACTATGAAATATCCAAGAGAAAAAGTGACTTTAATATATCCAAATGGGCAAATCACCTTTTTCTCGATAAAAATGCCTAAATCAAGGAAATTATCTTTCCCTCCCTTCGGTCAGGAGGAATGAAAGTTGCTATCTTGCCTCGTCTCGTCCCCAGCCCGATCGATTTCCCAAGAATTCATTAAAAATCGTAACAAAAATCAAAAATATATAATACACAACAGTATTTCATTCTACAACTGCGAATTCGCTCCTTTTTTGCGGTTTGAGGAGTCATCTCATATACATTGAGTAATTATGTACACACATTTCACTATTCTAAGGATTTATTGGCGTCCTTTTGGCCCCAAGATTCCTTTGCCAGCAAAGGTAACGCCTCATTAATTATATCTCGCTCATAAACAGAGAAAAAAAAACACTCGCATTTCGTGCTTTGATGGAGGTATTGCTCCCATAAATTTCAATCCATTATTTCTCTGCATAAAGAAGAATCTACTCAGTGTTTGATAATCAATAAGAAAATACAGAATAAATTTTCTACGGATAAGGAAGTCAAAATAAAGTAGAAAAATTCAGTGAAGAAATTATAAAGTAGTACTATGCCATGCTTTTCTACTTGATTTCCATCTCTACCATTCATAATTCAAATGAGAATATTTTTCATCAGAAGACCATTGTCAGAGGAAAATTAAGGGCCTTTAAAATAATTTAATTAAATTCGATATTGAAACGCATTCTCACGAATAAGAGTTCTGCCGGGGTTTTCAGTTTAAATATTCGAAAATACCTGAAAGTGCTTCATAAATGCATTTAAGGAGATTTCGTTGGTTTCTCCAAAGTTTAATGCGCGCGGAAGTGGTAGATTTAGATGTCAATTGAACGAACAAAATTTTTACTCTACAACGAAGTGATGAAATAGTTTAATGAATATCTCGAAATCTACAGGAGGTGGTGAAGTTGTTGTCAGGACCTTTTGTTCATAAATCGCAGTAAGGGCGATAAAAAAAAAGTCATAGAAAACAATTATCTATTTCCTTTCATCAGATATATTCATAGTGCCACATTACTAGAAAATTATATTTTTATTCGAACCACTATCTGTCTTTCGAACGCGTTAACATGATCAAGAGAAGAATTCAACTAAATTCTCATGTTGAGAACTTCTTCCACCACTTCCCATCACTCGGGCGGAGGTGGAGGTGGCAGTTGGACCTCATTGGGATGTGGTCCCTGAGGGAGTGGAGGCATTTGCTCCTCCCGTGCAACAAAACTCGGTGGCGGTACAGAAGTATCAACCACCTCCCCATCCGCCATAACGACCCCAGAAAACATTGGAAAACCCTGCTGAAAACCTCCGTAAAAAATTCCCGGATCACAGAAGTAGCCACCAGCAGGATACAGATTAGGCGGTGGATATGGATAAAAGTACTCCTGTCCTCCCCTCAAAAATTCCTGACCCATAATCTGTCCCCTGAATCCCTCACTCTCCATTCCCTGATAATATCCCATACCCCTGGCAAAAGGCCTTCCCCTCCCCCTTACCTTATTGCTGGTAGTTCCATAATGTTTGCCATTCTGTCTGTCATTGGTCCTCTGCTGTCCCGATTGCTGTCCAGCACTCTTCTTGCTGACAGGACCAGTGTCCCCAGTCTCCCTTTCCCTCTCCCTCTTCCTAGACTCTGGAAACTCCACTCCAGCTCCGGAAGTCCTGATTTTAATTTTCAAGGAACCCTGTGCATCCTTAGCCACCGTCGGTCCAGTGGCACCAGGTTGCAATCTCTCCTTAGGTATTTTGAGAGTGAGCTTTGTTGCACTTGGGCTTTTTCTCTCCTGCGAGGAATTGTCTGTGGAGAGATTCAGCTTGTCCTTGGGTATTGTGATCTTGATTGGAACGGTTGAGTTTTCCTCGACTTTTGACTTCTCCTTGTCCTTCTTATCTTTGTCCCTCTTCTCCTTGTCCTTATCTTTATGCTTGTGTTTGTGCCTGTCCTTGTCCTTGTGTTTGTGCTTATCCTTCTTCTTCTTTTTCTCACTCTTGTGATGCTCGGACTTTTTCTCTGATTGTTGAGGAATCGAGGGCACACCAGTCACATCAGGAAGTGCCTGCACAGGCCCCGATAGAGCGGATATATCGACGGTAGATGGGAATATCTCCTCTTTCACCTGTTCAGGCACTGGATTCTGGAGGGATTCTGATTGCGTGATCTGGCTGAAAGGTTGACTGAATGTACCAGAGTCCGACGGCTGGAGTAATGATGGCATGAGTGCCAAGGGCTCCTGGAGTAGTGCTGAAATACTCTGGGCTGACTTCATGGGACTCAGGTACTCAGTTTTTAATCCTGAATCCAGCCTCTCGAGGATTAGATGATCGAGATCTGTTTTAGTTTCAAAATCCATTCCGTTCGTGAGGATGTGATCGGTATCGAATGGCTTCTCCTGCTTAAGATCGCCTCTTCCATTTGTCGAACCTAGGGACTGGAGAGGCTCGGGGAGCTTGCCAAACATCTTTACAAGGTCAAAAGAAGCAGAATCCTCGATCTTCACTCGATCCTCCGGCCTCTTCTGAGGATTAAGGGGTTGGGGAGGACTGGGAAAACTTCCGGGGAGTTCGAAGTGGCCCTCCGGAATTCTCTCAGTTTTAATGGCCTTGACAGGAAGCATCGGTGGAGTCTTCTGCTTGGGAGGCTTTGGCCTGGGCACGGGCTCTCGTGGTGTCTTCTCGGGACTGAATAGGGATTTGTGTTTGGGGATGAGTTCCTCTGGTTTGAGCCGTTTCTCAAGTTGCCTTATTTCGTCGATACCTGTGAAGATTGTTTATAAAATCAAGTTTGATGGTTAAGAATTTCATGGGGTATCACACAAATTTCTTGAAAAAATTCACAACTCACCGTTCTTTTGGTCTTTCTGGGGAATCTGCAGATTTCCAGGGTTCACCTGTGGTTTTAAGGCAACTGTAGGTGTCTTCTGAAACTCATGTGATTGAACATTTCGTCCAGAATTATGCACAATCGGTTTATCCTGATATTTCGACGGATGATGTGACTGTTTCATCATGGTAGCTATGTAATCCTCTTTAGTAAGTTCCTGCCTTGGTTTTGGTGGAGGCAGGGGCTTCTCTATGAGCTTCCTTACCTCCTCGGATCTTTGCTCCAGAGAGTCAGGCTTTCGTTGACGAATTTGCGAGCTGTAGGACTTTGGTTCTTCCTTTCTTTGCTCGATAAGCTTGTGACGAGGATCGTTGTACCGACGATGGAGATGATTGTTCTGGACTTTCTCCAGATCCTGGTGGTCGGGTGGGTTTAGGGGGGCACTCACTAAATTGGGATCCTTCTGGTATTGTTGGGGCTGAGGGACTGGCGGGGGATTTTGCGAAGGGTGCGGGAGACCTGGAGGTCGCTGGCGGGACTGAGAGTGACGTTGGGGAGGTTGAGGGAGCTTTGGATCTGGTCTGTGGTGGTGATTGTGGTGAACGGGTTTTGACGATGGGGGTAGATGCTTGGGAAGAAGGCCCTGGGGTGGCTTGTGGTGATGTTGGTGATGATGTTTCTGGGGATCGTGAGATACCAAGGAGTTTCCAAGTTTCTCTCGTTCCAGCCGCTCCCGCTCCTTTTTCTCTCTGTACTCTCGATCCAGCTGGGGACGTGATGTCGAGGGTTTGCTCTCATCTTTTTCTTGGGGAAAGGGACGCGCTGATTGGAAGGTGGGCCCTCCATCTGGTGCGGGGGAATTGACTTTGCGGGGCTCTACGTCGAATGGCGAATTCGGGAGACTTGGATGGTGCATCGTTGGACTCTGCTTCTCCGACATTGACATTATCTTCTTCTTCAGACGAGAGGGGCATCTGTCGAAGATGTGAAGAAACTCCACCGTCAACTGTTGCAAGAGCTCGGAGGTTACGGTACGATCGACGTACCAGAACCAGTGTTTTCCCTCATTGCTTTGCGGTATCTGTGGTAATTTTCATTTTGAGAAATTATTATTAGTCATTTTTCACTTGAAAGAGACAAAGTATTATTTCATTTGTAAAGAAAAAGAAAAAAAATAGTTTTTTATTGGAATAAAAAAATGCAATAATTAATTTCTCATTTTAAAAAACTTTGTTGAAACCATGAACTTTTAAGGCATTATTATAGAAATAAAAATTGATCGAGAAAAACTTACCTCCCAATTTGACCACTTGCAGGCCAAGTGGATGCAGAAACAGGCTACCACTGTCGGTTTATATTGCAGGCACATAGTTGTAAGATGTAAACTGAATTTACAAACAGAAATGAATGTTTGTTAATAATCAGTAACTAATGACTCGAATGAAATATCTATCTCTACCATAAAACGTAATTACGGGTAAAAAATCAACTAAAATCTAACACAAAAACTACGTGAAAAAAACCATAAGGGGTAGGAGGTATTTCATGGGAGTGTGTTTGTTTAAGAAATTATTCATTTACCTGAACGAATAAATCTTTTTTTCGGTCTCTGAGACTCCAGTTTTATTTACTCTTTTGGTTAAAATTTCATCAGACCACTGCCCCATTCAATATTCCACGTAAAAAATCAGAATTTAATTGACAGGACTTGCATTACTACCAAAGCCTCCTCGAAAATTCAATGACTCTTTGATGCAAAAATTGGGTTTCAAGTCCTGAACAATTATTCCTCAATTAATACGCATATTTAATGTTTTCTTTGAGAGACAGTGCATGCATAGAATTGATCTAATCTAGCATACAACTCTCATAGACTAGGGTCTGCTGATTATTCTGTTTCATGTTTTATGAAAATAACAGTTTTTCGCGTTTAAAGAGTAGGTAAGTTTAATTAGCCACCTGTTTGACGCCATGAAGTAGGAAGTCTGGGCTAAGTCCTTGCTCGCTGAAATGAAAAATACAATATTTACTTCTCACAGAATTTTTCCTCTATCATAAAGAATTTCCAAAGCGCTTGCTCAATGCACGTGGTGGGGACAATTTAGAAAATATTTGTTCCACATCCATAAATGAAAAAATCCTCACTCACGCGCATTAATCAATCTCATTATTAAAGGCCTTTTGATACATACCTTTGACTAACTGACAACACCTGACAACATGAGTATGTGGATGGTCAATGGCAACGTCAAAGCCCAGAGTTTGCAGCAGGACATTCTCGTTAAACACCAAATCCTGGGCCTGCTCAAGATAATGCTGAAATAATTTTTTTTTAATTAAACAAAGTTCCGCCTCTTCAAAACATTGCATTGAACGTACATCAGATTTGGTGTCCGGTGTATTCTGGTCTTTGTGGAGACACATGTGTGCAACCTTGATGACATGCTCCAATTTTCGGGGTTGTTCCTCGACTTTCGCAGCGAGAAACAGAGATGCTGCTGCAATTGCGTTTCTGTGAAATTGCGCCAGCGAGTGAAATACATAGAACCGGTGCATGTACACTATTGCTGTATTTATACATAGTTGTGTACTGTTTTGCATGGAATTATTTATTAAGGAAAATATTAAACGCATCATTGATTGAATGTATGTATGACCAAATGTATTAATTGGCTGATAAAATACGACTAAAAATTTTCTCATTCTCTTCTAAATAATTTTCGGAGCTGTGCAAACCTCCTCTAAACTATTCCGAAATATATCCAAATGCATGCAAAGGAAAACAATAAAAAAATTTGTTAATGGATCCCGAAAAAGGTTATTAAAATAATTTTTCAAAAATCCCTGTATCCCAGCCCTGAAACCTTCACCCAAAAAATTCAACCCTAACTGTAGTTGGTACACCTGTCAAAGCCACAGCCAAACAATGCCGTCCAAAAAACGTGACCCGAATCGCCATTGCCCCAAGCCCCTAAACAACTATCTCATTTTCAAGCAAAAGTCCTCAAAATGAGTCCCCCAAAACTCTCGGCCTTACGAAACCCCCCAAAGGTGCCCCTCCACGTGCCGAACTCCAAAAAAGCCTCAAGAACTGATTGTCTAGGCTGCACTAGTCGACGCTGTTTACAACGCACTGAACAACACACATCGGTTCAACTCGAACAAAATAGCCCTTGAGGGCATGCAAACGTTCAAAAAACTTTTAACTATCAGAATAACAGCCACAAACATGCGAAAATAAGGGGAGTGTAACTAGTCAACGAGGGGTGGGTGGAGAAGGGGGTATTTTCATTGATGCGAAAAAGGATACACGACAAGCCTCTGGCCCATGTCCTGGATGAAATTAGCTGCCTGCTGTCTGTAACTCAGCTCCTTATCAGCGTCTATTCCATTTCTCCTCGATGGTGTACTTGCTAATTGTTCTTTTGTAAAGTACCATTTTTCGTCAGCCGCCATTTATATATACACACTACTTATTTCAAGACTTCACAACACACCACCTCTGTAACCTCACAGAACTTCAGGTTCTCATAGAGGAACCACTAATGGGATGTTGGGGAGAAGGTCATTTGGCGATAGGTTCAGGGAGACAGGTTGTGGCGACGCCACCGGATGTGAGTCACGTAGTCAGTGGCGGGAGATTTTAAAAGTTTTCGTTTCTAATAACGAAAGCGTTGTCGAATAGTGTACCATTAGATGATTTAACTGTTAACTGATCATTGATGAAAAAGGAATTCCATAGAATTATAAGACTGAAGGAAATCATGGACAAAATAATATTGGGTAGAAAGTCATTTTATCAATAGTTTTTTTTACAATTTTTTATTGATGCTCATGCATTATTGCATTGAATTGTAATTAGAAAAAGTGCAATTTTTAAACGATTTTTCACTGGCCCATTATGGAGTGATGCGTTTAGGGTCACGAGGGAACATGGAAACCTTTCTGATGTTGTCGAGGCCTAGATAGAGCATCACCACTCGTTCCATTCCAATTCCACCACCTGCGTGGGGTGGACATCCGTATCTGAAGGCGTCGATATATGCCTTTATCTTCTCGATATCTGGGGGAATAAAAATTGTCCTCAAGTCTTTTGAAATTCGTCGAGAAAAATAAATTTCCTACCAATTCCATGATGTTTAGCCCTTTCAGTCAAAAAATCAGGATCGTGAATACGTTGAGCTCCAGATATTATTTCCTCTCCTCTCATGAACATGTCGTATGAGTTCGAGGCTTTCTGCAAGAGAGATACGCAAAAATTCAATGAAAATTATTGAACATGTAACTGAAAAAATGAATTAAATATCTCACCGCGTTATTGGGATCTGGCATCGTATAGAACGGTCTCACAGCCAGTGGATATTTATCCAGGATGTAGAAATCGGTGTCATATTTAGCTTTGACCAGCTTCCCCAGTAATTTCTCATCAGGAGTCGACAAATCATCCTCCTCCCCTAAGACAACCCCAGCCTCTGCTAGCAATTTTATCGCTTGGGGAAACTCGAGCTTCAGAGGAGGGTCCAAGAAACGGAATGGCTCGACCTTGTACTGCTGACGAACAGCTGCTATCTCATCGGCGTAATCTTCCTGAAGCCCTCTGAATAATTCCGTGAACATTTGACCAATCGTGTCCACTACCTCATGGTAGTGATACTTGAATGCCATCTCCAGGTCGAGCCCCACGAATTCCGTCAGGTGTCTGTGGGTATTAGAGTCCTCTGCTCTAAAAACTTAAGGCGTCTTTGTTACGAATTCCATCATTTTTAGTATTAAAAAAAATATAATTATTATAACAATAAAATACTGAAACTGAATAAAAATTGGATAAAAATTGTTACCTGCACCAACAGTAAAAACTTTGTCAAAATCAGCAGCAATTGCCATTTGCTTATAAAGTTGAGGAGATTGAGCCAGATAAGCCGAACCCTTGAAATATGAGACGGTAAAGACATTGGCACCACCCTCACTGGCTGCGGAGATTATTTTCGGGGTGTGAATCTCAACAAAGCCCTGAAGCCACAATAATATCTCTGTTACTTTTCCAACCATAGAAATATTCCACTTTTGTCAGTCAGGAAACCACTGATAGTTTTTTTCTACATAAATGAGTCTACCTTATTCGTCAGTATATCACGAAACAATTTACAAACACCGGCTTCAACCCTGAAAATCGCCTGATTAGCAGGAGTACGAAGATCTAGAATCCTGTTATCAAGCCTCGTATCTTGATTAACTTTGATTTGAAGCCCAGTATCGTCATTTTCTGGTCTAGCCGCGTCCTCGATCTGCAGAGGCAATTGGGGTTTTGATGCACTGACAACATAGAGTTCATCGATATGAACCTCAACATCTTTCTGAGTGCAAGACTCTATTTTCGACGGAACTGTCTTGACAAGAGCTTTTATGTCGATAATCGACTCTTTCGAGATGCTGAAAAATAAATATATTTATTTGTAGGGTGTATTTATTCTCACAAAAAACATCATGTGCTATTTTATGATGAACCTTTTCCTTTAGAATATATTTGCAGAATCCTCCATGAATACAATTATTCCTATTTTATTTTCTTAAATTCTCTACTCACTTTGAAATAAATTTTATCATCTGTTTGCTGATTCGTTCGTTAACAGCGGCCAGACCCTGGACAGTGGAGGATTGTTGTCTGATGACGATGAAACACTGTTTCCCTGTGTAAAAAATTTATTCATTCATTTGCTTCGTGGTAGTTATAAAAATACGATTTGCACCTTTTGCTCGACTTGTGTGCAGCCTCCCTCTCAACCACACAGTTTGATCTTTGATCTGAGGCTCCAGATCCTTAACATCTACGAATTTTCGGTCCTCGTGGGTTTCGGCACTCCGGATAAGACCCAGTTGTCCATAACGACCCACGGATATGTCCTCAGCATCCTCCACAGGCTCTTGTGCCTTCGGAAACAACGAAAATTTATCAGAGCAGTTTCTTCTTCGCTTCTTGTTATCTAAAAATTATTTACGGTTTGTGCTTTATGAGCGGCCTTCTTGGCTGCTTTTTCCGCCTCCTTCTGCTGCTTCTTCAGCGCCTTCTTCGAGGGCTCAGGCCTATTGGTCAATTAAATACCCAAATTATTATGGTTAAGCATTCGCTGAAGATTAATCAACTTATAAATTGAAACTTCAAATAATTCGGAAAATCGAATGGAAGGATCTTAACGATTTCATACATGAGGAGGGGTTACAAGTATAGGAAGTCGATAAGATAAAGAAAGCATTCACGTCCACATTTGCTAGAGAAGGAAGAAATTATTCGAATATTTGCGGTCAACTGTATCGTCTCACCGATAATAGCTGTATTTTTGGACAAATCGAGTCATAAAATCGTCACAAACGTCAAATTTTACGGTGTCCATACCAGGAGAGCGTTGGGATACTTGGACCGATCACTTTTACGCTGGTAAATAAACTAATCGTCTGTGGACTCATTCACCCCCTGCGATACAGTCATTGGTAGATAAGAATGGAGCAGAATGGCGTAATCCCCGCTGAATTGACCCTTGACCCTTGATTTGTCCTGAATTATTGGATTTTTACTCATATAGATTTATGGGGAAAATTAATTAATCGATTGAGGGATTTTCGCGCAATTGCTGTCATTTATTTATTTCTGTTTTCTACATCGAGCTTTGTTTGGGGCTACCGTGGAGAGAGAAACGAGTTAGATGAAAATGAGGGAATTCATGCCATTGTCGATGCATTTGGCCTCTGGTAAGTGGTGAGGTCAGGCCTGAGGAAACACTATTGTCAACGCAGTCCCATTGGTGGAAGGATTAAGAGTGCTTTCAGCACGTTGGGAAAATATGGAGTTACGTGAATAATTTACAAAAACTGAACAGTTTCATTTAAGTCTTGAAAATCAAATGGATTTTATTCTTCTTATTTCTCATTAAATATTTTTACTGCTCTCGATGTGCATTTAATTATGAGATTGATAAGTAGATTTTTCATAATCTTAAACAGACGAGTGAACAATCTGATGTCCTCATGTATTCGTTATGTTCGATCTCTCCAGACTCCAGGTTACCATAAAGACCACAAATAGTCATTAGAAAAATGAAAACAAAGAGTAATAACAATGCTATACGTACCCCTCCCCATTGTTAACAGCCTCTGTCGCACTCATCTGTAATCATGATCAAGAATTTCATCGTTGATATTTTTCCAAATTGCACGAAAATATATTTTCCAAATTTGAAAAAACGTAAGAGAATACTTTCTCCCTGAAATATCCACAGAACGATTCTCTCATTTTCATTAAAAATATTAGTCCCCAATTATTTCTGGTTTTTTATATGAAATTTGAGACTTTTTGAGGTTACAAATAGTTTTGGCGACTCCCACGTGGCCCGATAAAAGAAAATTGAACTAGTAAAATTGAAACAATTAAATTTACTTACGACCGAAATTCAACGATAATGGTTTCGTCACTGAATTTTTAATAATTCTGATACCTTGACGAATAATATTCCTGAGTTATGCACTCTAGAAACAGCCGGAGGTGGGAATCCAGCCTTAACTGCTGGATCGCGCAGTAGATCACGCCCATGTTCCCAATAATTTTTAAAAATACAACAATGTATTGTTTTTACTTAAAAAACTCTTCAACGCTTTATTAACGTGCGACACTTGTAAAAAATAATAATTCATTCAACTAGAACAAGAGAACAACATAGGGCTGAGAATTTTATTTTGATAATTTTTGTAACTCCATTACTTATAAACATTCTCAAGGACTAAACAACCTTCTAATACATTCAATTAATGATTTGTTTGTCGATTCCCATGTTGAATTCAGTCATCTGAAAAATTAAATGTGGAATATTGTTTTTTGGATGAAAAATTGATTTCTACATATATTTTTTAGTTTTTTATTTGGTTTCGCGATTTATCATTGGATTCGTCAACCTTGGAGAGTAATTTACAGCGGTGAGGAAATTCATTCATCTGAAAAAAATGTGTAAAGAAAAAAATAAAGCAAGATAGGCTCGCATATTTCATTACAAAAATAAATGTTACAATTATTTATTCATGAAAATATCCGCTTGGCACTGTGAGATGCTAATTCCAACACTGCCGGGCTTTCCAGAGGATTCTCTTCATTCGTATCAGGTGAAATATCAAATTTTATTGATTGATCGCTGGACTTTTCGACAAATTTAAAACTGTTCGAGGCGGCATTTCCCAATAAATTCGACCATTTTTCATCGATACCTGAAATTAAAATGACTCGAAAATTTACGAGCGTACCTTGTGGTTTCAGAAATAGTCATAAAATGAATAAACAATTATTCAACTTTTTTTTGTCTAAAGGATAACTTGAAATAGGATTTTGATAGGAATTATTTCCTGTTGTGTGAATACCCCAAAAACCGTTGGCTTTAGCGAAAAATATTATAGACCTTTTTGTCTTGCGCCCCCTCATCGGAGATACTCACGAAATAACAGAGGATTTATAATCAAATGGAACGAAAATGACGGAGACGAGAGATGATGAAATAAAGTAAAAATTGTTTTTCAATTTTTTAATAATGTTTTTCGACTCTCTTCCACCTCTACATTGATGTAACAATTAAAATGCAACTGTTTCTTGATATAAATTCGTTTCGTATTGAATTTTGGTGACGGTTTTTTATTTAGTTCTTAGTCTTACTTTTCAATTTTTCTGATGCAACATCGAAAGATGGATCCTGGATGTTCAGCATGAGATTATTGCCGTTGAGGTATACTCTATTCTGGGAAGTGGCAATCTGCAATAGAAAAAATGAAATGTAGAATTTTTTAATTGCAAAAATAAAGAAAACAAAACGACCATGTAGAATTTTTCAATTACCGTGCGAGAAATACTTTGAGCCGCACGTAATTTCCGGAGTTTGAGATATCCTGGATTCTGGGAGACTGCTAGACCCAAGTGCAAAGAAGTTAAGGGCAATATAATCAACTGGAATAATTTTTTCAATGATTTCCATTTTCCTTAAAAAAATTTGTTTCACTTAAAATTCATCAAAAAAGGATATCATTTTGGCAGCTTCAGCCTCTCCCTCCGCCTGCACAATCTTTTGTTGTTTTTCCTGTTTGGCACGTTCGACAACAAACGCAGCTCGTTGAGCTTCCTGCTGGGCGACCTGTTTAGCTTCGACAGCAGCTGTGTACTCCTTTCCGAAACTCAACTCCGTAATTGACACATCATCAAGGACAATGTTCCAATCCTTAGCTCTCTCGGTCAATTCTTTTCTCACCAGGGTTGACACTTGCTGACGCATTGTAATCAGTTGGGATGCATTGAACTTAGCGACGACAGACTTCAGAACTTCATTACAAATGCTAGGCAAAACCTAGAAAAATATGTTTTCTCAAAATTCATTCTATATGACTGAAATACTGTAACTAAGCATAAAAAAATTTTAACGAAGAATGACTTTTCAAGAAAAACCAAGGGTTGATAATTATTTTAACCTTTTCGTCGTAATCTTGGCCCAATTGTCGATACATAGTTGGGAGCATACTGGCATCCGGACGTGAAAGAACCCTCAAGGAGATGTTAACCATCTGCAGATCCTTGGAACCTGTCGGCGATGAGATTTTTCTTGGTCTACTTCTGATGTCGTAGATAATTGGGTACTGGAACCAGGGGATACGGAAGTGCAGTCCCTCTGTGAATATGTCCTTCTGGATTCCGCCCAAGCGGGAGAAGATTATGGCACGGTGACCACCGTCAACTGAAGCGCCAAAAAGTTATTCTCAAAACAAGGCAATCAATTCTTCAATACTCAAATAAAAAATTATTTTTTTGTCGCTATCATCAACAATTTATTCATTGGATTTTCACTGGTTCATCTCCAGAACATTTCAGAGAAATTATAAGAAATTGGGGGTAGGGGGCGGGGTAGATCTTATGAACTGCAAAAAGAGCTTTGTTACTATATTTTCTAAACGGTTTAGTCTACGGCACATTAACGAAAAACATAATAATATTTTATTTGTGCACTGAAACCAGAATTACATAATCATTGCCACGATCCTTCGTTAATTCTGGGGAAACAATTTTTCTATAATTTTGGGGTTATGGCTCCTGTAGAGAGACAAAAGAAAAGTAACATCACTCAACAATAATTCCACGTGCAGCATTGTATTATTGAGTAATTGTAATAAGTAATTCAAAATGCGGACCTGTGTACATGGACTGCGAAACTCCATAGGCAGCAACTCCTGCGGCCGCCAGGAACTTTAACCCCATGTTCATGCCCCCAGGAGTCTTGCTGAATCGACCAGCCAGGTCATTTAGTTTACTTTGCGCCATTGTCTCCGATAATGGAGGATTTTTTAATTCAGTTAACGACCTGAACAAATCGTAAATAACTAGTATTTCTCGAGTTATTAACAATAATTATGAAATCCCGGTGAAAAGTTACGTGAACCGGCGCGCACGTTGCTCCCAACCAAATGGTGAGTATGAAGTTGGCTTAGAGTCGAAGTGTCGGGGTGTCGGGGTTGGATCGATGTTGCGGAAAGGCATTTGGGCCATCTTTCATGCTCATTTCTATGTGTGGCTGTATAACGGTAGTAACAGAACAGTTTACTTTCTCATTCTGAGTGAATGAGGGCGAGTTATTGTCAATCAGGTGTGAAAGGTTCCGTGCCCAAGGTATACTGTTATTGATAGGATTATTGACCCATTAATGGGAATACTCTGATAGTGGGTGAAAAACATCAGGAATAGGGCATAGCAATTGGGTCTGTAGTGGTAACTTGAACTGCCTTCATGAGCACTGTGCCGTGTATTTTTGAATATGTTTGGTCAAAGGGATGGGAATCAATACAAATCTGAAAAACTTCCAATGTTTGCCATCAACTATGTGGGACTGTTTGGGAATTTTTTTTCTGATAATACTGGCTCTGAGTAAGTGCCGCTAAAGTAGAAAAATTCGCAACGATCAAAATCGCCGTGTTTAACCTCAGAAAATGTCATTTTAGCCCGAAAAAATGAAGTCAACTTTTTACATTATATATCGCTATTTTTTTCGACTATATACATGCTGCTAATATCGATGAAATCATTTTATTGATAAATTTAAGAACGAGTGAATAATGACGACGATGGGGAAAGGTCGAGGTTGGAGTAGACAAAGTCAGGAACCAGCTTTGCGAAAACCTGGACCACCCTCACGACCCAGAGATGAAGTGATCGAGAGGATTCGGGATCTTGACGTCTCTGACGTGACTAGCATCGAAACATCGTCTTCAGCGGCTCAGATAGTCGTTAACAAGGGCGATCTGACGTGAGAGACAATTTTTAATTTTTACTTTCCATTTAAAAACTATATATATGTCGGCCGTTTTTTGACTGTGATCACTACTTTTATTTTTTTTTTTGTATCAGGAACATCACCAAGCTCTACAATGAAGCTCTTGAAGACAGGAGTTTTATCCCCAATCTGCTGGCAATTTTTTACCATCCTAGCAATCACTTTTCAACCTTTATCAATGTGCTGCAGCCCGACTATGAAAGTAACATGAAGCGAATTGAATATTTAATGAATATTTAGTGAGTTAATGCACACGCAAACCCAATGGAGATAACGATATTATCGTTATTACATTTTCTCGGATATAAAAGGACAAAGTCCTGAGAATTTTCCAAAAATGAATTTGCCAAAAAAATTCTCTGATGAAATCATCTACAAGATAATGTCATGCTGAATATTAATTTTTGTAAATGTTTTTTTTTTCAGGGCGAGAAGAGTTGGCGATGAAGTCATCTTCGAAATTCTTAAATTTGGTATGTCTCATGGGGGAGATCCTCCAACGGTCTTCTAGATTCCTTGGTGGTCGGATTTACCCTGTCTTCACATCTGCCGTTATTAACTTATGTAAAACTTTACTGGAGTCCTCTGAAGAGGATGAAATCGAAGTTGTCATGAATCAGGTATTTTTTATATCTGTTTAAAAGGTCAGGGCAAATTTTTACCTCAAGAAAAATATTGCCAATTACTCCATGAGATGAATCAATTCCATTGAATTGATAAAAATTAAAATTTTCTCAACTCAATTTTGTTTATGACGCCTAGATTTGGCTCAATGGAGAAAAACTGAATGCACAATTACCGAAGCAGATGGCGGAATTGATGAGTCAAATCAGGGAAGTGCTTGTATCAAAAAATCTGAGCACTCGCTCGAGAGCAATGCTCCTGTACGCAATAGAAATCTCGCATAATAATTACGTGACATCCTTAAACTCTGATGTCGAAAAATTCTACGAATCCTATTTGAAGAAGGAGACGATCGCTGAATTGATTGAACTGAGGAATTTGGCGGCGGCTAGTGAAGCTACTACTTTGGAATCTAAAAGTACGAAATTTCTTAACCAGGAAAAACGTAAGTGCACCAATTTTCCTTGCGAGTTTCAATATTTTATTGCAAATACAAGAGAACAGTTTCATCAGACAGCTTTGATATCAATTTAGAGTAAATTATGTACCTTATAAGAATTATATAGATCAAGTGCGAATTTTCCCCTGGCAGCAACACGATTAATTTTATTTTCAGAATCCCCCCTTAATTTGAACATCCGCAAATCCAAACAACCAGAAGAAGAACTGCAGAAAGATCCACAACCCAATGCAGGACGCCCCCGTGCCATCCGAGGCTCCGGGGTCAACGGGGGTTGTGACGAGGAGAGGAAAAATTCCAAGAAGACACCCTTTTCTGATAAGTCAGATGTAAAAAAGGGATGGGGGCACGATGACCGTTTTCAGAGAGATTACTAAGACTCACGAGGGCATAATAAAAACTTGACAATTACCAGATGCTTCAGTTTTATCAAGTCTTCGACTTTTTTCAATTAAAACAATTGTGTTTATTTGTTTATTCTCATTGAAACATATATTTTAATGAATAAATAGATACTTTGATAAATTGAGTGCTGTGTACATAGATATTACCCCTCTGTATGAATCGTGTATTTTATTCAACACTCGGAAATTCGACCCACCGAAGCCATTACCCATCGAGCATACTAATTTATATATTTATTAATGGACCTACATTTTCTTGCACAGTTAGCAAACGTTGAAGTATAAAAATATATTCAGGTTGAGTATATACTTTTTTGTTACAAAGTATGAAAAGAAAATCGAACAGTATTTACTTCAAATCTTACGACACGTGAGGGCAGCATAATCGCCCAAGTTTTTTTTTCAAAGATGTTCGCAGAGTGACAAGTGTGCTCCGGAATTATTATTATTAAAAAATAACAATAACACGGGTATTGCTTATAAACAAATGCTTGACTTGTACGAAATTCTTGGAAGGGAGTAGGAGGAAGAATCAAGGAAAATCGTTGACCTGAGGGAGGATAGTATCGTTGGGTGAGTATCATGAAACCCCTGCGACGAAACGTCGTGTATTGATTAACCCAAAACCTAATTCTCTTTTAATGCTTCTCAAAGAAATTCATTTTGCCATTTTTTTGTATGATCAATCGAATTTTCGAGGTAATGATTTCTCAGCCTTTTTCTTTGAGATTGCACGTCATCGAGAGGATTTTATCCTTTCACGACGGGGAGTTTCGGCAATTATTGGGCAGGAGACAAATCCAGGGTCAATTCTGGAACTTTTATTGTACAGGAAGTACAGTAAATTGTGTTTTCGAAGCCAAGTGGATTGTAATTTTGTTCAGGACGTGTAGTAGAGAATTGGTTGTCTGTATTTTCAGTATTTCTTTTACAGTGTACTCATCTCTTGCAAAATTATTAATTACTGACAGAGGTTAATATTTTTGCAAAACATTCACTTCATGAGATACTTTTAGTAATTGCTAGTAATAAAAATCCCATAACAATGATACTAATTTTCTTCATTAAAGATTAAGATTTTTATTTTTTCCTTGCATTCGTAAACATGCTATCATCATTGTTTCGAACTGACCAACATTACTATGTATTTTGATCTACAGTGGAAGAGTGCTTAAAGAAGACGAACTTTTCGTTTAAAATCGTCCAAATTTTGAGGTTATCAATGAGAGTACTCTGGACATGTCGTACACTGAATTGGAACATGGGTATCAGGTAAATTATTCCCTTACGACAATCTGTAATCAGTGTTTTTATTCTTTAATTGAAGAAATTAAGCTACGTTTACAAATTGAATATCCAAGGTTTACATATTCCTGAAAAATCTAATAATTGATTTCTTGTACATAGGATCTCCGGAGTACTAGTCGTCCGATGTTCTACGTAGGTGATATCGGCGCAGTACCCCAGAATCTTGTAGGCGGGATACCGTCTGCAATCTACCGGTCAAGCAAACGCGTATGTAATTTTTCTATTTTATTATTTGGGCAAAATTAATCCTGACCTTCCAAGTAGAAAATCTTGGAATTTTAAATAATAAATAATAGACATAAAACTGCGGTTGACCGTGTTAGTGATACAAGAATAAAAATGACAAAAAATCATGAAAATTCAGGCAATTGAAAAATTAAAAAAAAATATCTTTCTTAAACGACAAAAAATCTCAAGAGTGTAATTTGCACGGAATATGAACTATGAAAAATGACGGTGAGGAGCTACCAGTCATGTCATCTGTCCGACCATTTATCAGTGATCATTTCTCACTGGGTCGTTGGCACACGTATTCCACGTCGAATTCTTCTTCAATTCTCTGCCAATGATATTTTTATCCCGAAAAATCAACAGTGGCGCTCTAGGAAGTGAATGAGTTACGTTCCGAACCGTCATTGCTAGCACATTTGCCTTGAACACCGTCAAAAAGTTTGATAAAGCTCTGGTGATCGCGTGGAAAGCCCTCATCAGGTGACATGGGAAGAACAGATAGGAATATTAGTTGAAACAGGGGTGAAGAGCATAGAATTTGGCCTCTGAACTCGATCCATTGATTATCGCGTCAATTATCGTCGGTTTGACGTCAAGTTCTCATGGCTGGAGAGTGGTGGAAGTTCTGGCACGTATTCTTGCCCTTTTGGGAGTGGATTATCGATACATCTGGGAACTTTTGGGGAAGGGTGGGAGCCACTTGGTAATTACTCGAGAGAAACGGGGGGATCTTTTTCCACTGGGTTGTGCGGGTGGTTAATAGAACTCGATGGATTTTAGTGAGACTGACAGACTGTTGAGGCCCACTCGCCTCAGATGTCACGTGAGGTGGTGCCCTGGAGAGACGTGTCTCGGATGCAGGGGGAATTGTGAGGAGAGGGACATGCTTTGGAAATTTATGGTATTTTTTGCTTGGAAACACCTTATCGGTTTATCCGAGAGCGTGAATTATTATTTTTTCTACATTTTCAGTTTATTTTGTTAAGTTAAATGAGTTTGTTTTCTACTGCCTTCATGAATCTCAACCACTTAAATGGTATGGTTGAGTGAAAAGATATTGTTTCCTCGACAAACAGCAAGTTCACTTATTTTGTTTTATCATTTCTCCTTACGGAAGCGATCCACTGATAATTAATCAAACCAGAGCATTACCTTCGGGCAATATTGGTAATTTTTCCATTATCATCCGAGCGATTGGAGACTGATTATCGAAATTAACAGCGGTATAGGAGGATTAGTCTTTCAATGTCACTCTCATTATCACTCATATTGATAAGACGATTTACCTTTTAGCTTATCTCTTGATTTCACACCTTACTTTGTATACTCAGGGAATTAGCAAGTGAAAATGCTAGATGCAACCATCTACGCCCGCGATTCAGTGAAATGTCGGGTTATCTAGCTTCCAAAACTATTCTCTGAAATTTCCGCTCTGAAAATCGCATTTTTCGATTCGTTTCGAGTCCTTGAGATTATCTGCAGATTTCACCTATCATGTAGTGATAAAAAGTGTTTTGAGCCTTTCGATTGGATGATGAGTGGGGGCGAGTGTGAGATGAGTGATAATTCTGATTACTTCGAGGATTTTTATGTGAGTGGATACTTGAGTAATTATCAATGAAAATTAAATCAAAATTATTTAAAAAAAAATTTTTTTGGGGTGTTTTTTCCAGTTGATTTAGTGCCTTAAAAAAACGATTTTCTTCTTAATGAATGGTCGTACCGTTGCGTTTTGAACGTGAAGTGTTAATTCAATGAAGGCCTGCAACAAGGATAGATTGACAAAAACAAACTCAACTTCTCTCACTCTTCAACAATATTATGGAGCTTCAGTCGTACCCTTTCCTCTGAAAAAACCGTATGCGGTCTCGGTGCCAGGCGCGAGAAGGATGAAAATAGTCTATAAACAGAGAGAGAGAGAAAGAGAGAGACAGATTTCATATGGCAATATGATTGGAGTTATCGGTGGTATGAGCCAGTTGTGCTCTGGATGCCAGTGATAAATGTTCAGTTCAAAGAGAAATTTATCTTCTCCTCAATTACGAGAAATTCAGTTTCATTGACGAGCGGATATTCAATGCACTTCATAATTGATTATTTTTCGAGTTGGACGTCAATTGAATAAAAAAAAATAGTGGAATAGTGAGTGGTAATAATTGAAAAACAACAAAAAGCAAAATCAATTGAAGATAACTGATACAAATTTTGAATCGTTACTCTCTTAGCAACTTCTATTGAACAAAATAGAATAAATTATCATAACTCAACATAAGTTGACAAGGCATGACGTAAAGAGTAATGAATTATTTTTCTCAATAAGAATTCAACAAAACTGAGACGATTTTGCCTCTTACAATAGTTGACACTGCAGCTGCGCAATTTTCATTGGCCTGTCACGTGTTTTTTTTTGCCATCGCAGTTACACATTTTTCTAATTTCCTCCGGAGCCAGCATTGTCTCTCGCGTCTTTTGTATAAGTGAAATGAGAGGGACTGCCTTGTCCTGGGGGTTTGATAGCGATGGAGTGGACGTGGTGGAAGGACTGGTGGAGACTCAAGAAGTGGCGTCAAAGTAGGAGTCAGCAGGACAATTTAGGGCTCGATGACTTCGATGACTGTTGTTACTGTGATGAGTGTATTGTAAGAAATTCATTCCCATATTTATACTGCGTTTATAACGACAGAGATGGTTCTGATAGTGTCGGCGCAATATGAACTTAATTACATTTGATGAAATGAAAATTAAATTTTTCGGAGTATAAGCAGACTTTGACTGGTTTTTCTCGCTACTTGAACTTCAATTTCATATGTCAATGTTTTTGTCTCTCATTAAGAGGAGCTATGAATCAATTCCACGTGCATTCGACTTGAACTGAAAATATCTCGGTGCACACCCGGTGGTTCGCAATTAAATATAGACTTCGCAGAGTTGTTGGTGGTCCAGATGGCTCTTAATATTTAGTGGTATCACCTTGGGTGAACGGAGCTGTTGCCTTGTCCCGAATTAACAAAAACAATGAGTCAGAATGAGCATGAATGTGAAATTTTATTAAGGAATTAAGTGAATGGGGACACAAATATTTTCTATCTATATTCATAATTTTTTTCCCCGTTAAATTACACTCTCAACTTTTTTTCAATTATTGCTCTGGAAAAATCGTTAAAAATTGAATTTTCATCTTAATATTTCAGGGCGAGCTGTCGGACGGGTGTGTCAGCGAGGATGGGTGCATGGGAGGAAGCGACCTCGACGGCGAGGGCAAACAAGTCCTGGTGGGAATATGCGCTATGGCCAAGAAATCCCAGAGTAAACCGATGAAGGAAATTCTAACTCGTCTGGAGGAGTTTGAGTACATAAAAATTCTGGTATTCAGTGAGGAGGTGATTTTGAAAGAGCCTGTAGAGGATTGGCCGGTTGTTGATTGTCTGATAAGTTTCCATAGCAAGGGATTTCCCCTCGACAAGGCCATCAGTTACGCAAATCTCAGGAATCCATTCATCATTAATAATTTACCGATGCAGTACGACATTCAGGTGATTCATAGAGTTGTTGTTATGTTCATAATTCATATTTCAGTGATTAATTCCATTTTTTTCTCCTTGTTTTGATCGATAATTCAGGACAGAAGAAGGGTTTATGCCATCCTAGAGAATGAGGGCATTGAAATACCCAGATACGCAGTGCTCGATAGAGACTCAGCCGATCCAAAACGTAAGTACTTCTTTGTATTATGAATATCGATTTTTAATTGTTAAAATTTATGAACATTTTGTCCTACTCGATCAAGTAATAAATTGCTCTCTTGTTTCATCGCTATCGGTAAGAATATCTACAGTTGTGTGACAATTTATTATGAATTGGTTAATTGTTGACTAATTGTTAAAGTTGTTCGTCTTGTGAAATGACTTGTGAATTTTAAATCAAAGAATAAGTGATGAACGAATTTATGATTTAGGGGAAGATGAGGTGAAGTGAAATGATATTTAATTATAATTGAATGTGTTAAAGCTCTCTTCCGATTTTTATTAACGACTTTTGCAATGAAAAGAAAAGTTGATAAAATTTCTCTCTAACGATATCGCGTAATTGACGATTGAAAATGATTCATTTTATTTCCATCTTCCCGACGTTTCCAAGGAGTGGTAAAGTAGTTTTAATTTAGATTGATCTAGCAATAATCTGATAAAACCTAGATTTTTGGCTTTAATTACTCTTTCCCCTGCCCCCTTGTGTTGAATGTTCCATTTTTGACATGCGAAGAACTAAGAATTTATTTCAGACCACGAATTGGTGGAGTCCGAGGACCACGTGGAGGTCAATGGTGTAACGTTCAATAAACCATTTGTTGAGAAACCGGTGTCAGCTGAGGATCATAATATTTACATTTATTATCCTACGTCTGCGGGCGGTGGTAGTCAGCGTTTATTCCGAAAAGTGAGTATTTGCATTCGATTTCTATCCTCGTCTTCGAATATGGCGAAAAGAAGAAATGAGAGCAATCTCAATGGAAGAATTTCCAATTATTCAATCATCACATGATCATGAAATTAATTATTGCTCTCCAGATTGGTAGTCGAAGTAGCGTTTATTCTCCAGAGTCTCGAGTACGAAAGACTGGCTCCTACATCTATGAAGATTTCATGCCGACCGATGGTACGGACGTTAAGGTGTACACAGTGGGCCCCGATTATGCCCATGCAGAAGCCAGAAAGAGTCCAGCTCTGGACGGAAAGGTGGAGAGAGATTCCGAGGGAAAAGAAATTCGATATCCTGTCATCCTAAGCAATGCCGAGAAGCTAATAAGTAGAAAAGTCTGTCTGGCTTTCAAGCAGACCGTCTGTGGTTTTGATCTCCTGAGGTATTGATCCGCTAGCATGAGCAATTATTGTCCTTGATGTCGAGTTTATTGATTTAAAAAAAAACTATTTTCTAGGGCAAATGGAAAGTCATTTGTTTGTGACGTCAATGGCTTTAGTTTTGTCAAGAATTCCAATAAGTATTACGACGACTGTGCCAAAATCCTGGGGAATATGATACTCCGGGAATTGGCACCGACTCTGCACATTCCTTGGAGTGTTCCATTCCAATTGGATGATCCACCGATTGTACCCACTACCTTTGGGAAAATGTAAGAGATTTTTATGAATTACCAAGTACTCTGGATAAATTACAAATTGGGTAATGGAACAATCATTCGAATAATCTCAACAGGATGGAACTGAGGTGTGTGGTGGCAGTGATTCGGCATGGAGATCGCACACCAAAGCAAAAAATGAAAGTAGAGGTCCGACATCCAAAATTCTTCGAGATCTTTGCTAAATATGACGGTTACAAACACGGCCATGTGAAATTGAAACGCCCTAAGCAGCTCCAGGAAATTCTCGATACAGCGAGGAGCCTTCTCGCAGAAATCCAGCATCGAGCGGCCGGGCCAGAACTCGAGGAGAAACAGGGAAAACTGGAGCAACTCAAAAGTGTCTTAGAGATGTGAGTAAACAGTATTATGAATTTTCCCAGTTATATTTTCTTCGGCAACTATGATTGTTTACTGATTGAGGCACTTCATTGGTTCAAAATTTTTTAAGCGTAATTACTTGGAGGACAAAAAAAATTAAAACGACAGAGAAAACGATGTTTCAGGTACGGCCATTTCTCCGGTATTAATCGAAAAGTTCAGATGAAGTACCAGCCACGAGGCAGACCCAGAGGCAGTTCGTCCGACGATGGTAACAGCCACAGTATGAACCTTCCCATTAATTCATTAACATGAAAGTTTTTTTAGAACTTACTCTCATCACAACATGTATGGAAAAATGCTGGAGGGTTGCTATACATTCAGAACAAAATTACCTTGGTGGAGGTATTATTTTTTTGAAAGAAGCATTTTTTATAAAACGTTTTTTATCAATATGGCTTTGGAAAAATTCTAAAAAAATTCCGTCAAACAACATAGAAAAATTAAACTTCCAGCCGGAAATTCCATAGCATTTTTTCATTCATTTACAACTCATCAATAAAGGGTAATCAGTCACCAACAAATCATCGAAGCTCTCCAAGAGGACTCAAACTGTAATATACATCCTCTCAAATTTCGCTCCTATTAACAAATTAATAAAAAAAAAATGTGTTTTCCAGATCGCTTGGGTGAACCTTCACTGGTCCTTATATTGAAGTGGGGTGGAGAGCTTACGCCGGCGGGTAGGATTCAGGCCGAGGAATTGGGAAGAATTTTCAGGTGCATGTACCCCGGTGGTCAAGGTAGACACCTTAGTGGTTCGTATCATGCGCAATTGTGCTTCTTATTTCATTTTATTTTAAGTTTACGTCGATGATATCCTGATACGTAATATTCAATGGTATTGGGATGTCGATTTCAAGCTCATGGAAAGTTTTTTCACGTTGATCCATCTTTCTTATTATTTTTGTCACCTTTGCACTCATTGCAAACTCATAAACGCAAATTTTTGGTAAATTAATCGTTGATGTTTGAGTGAGAAAAGGGATTGTTAACTTATTGCAAATTATCTGTCTCTTTGTTTTCGCTATAATTCCAGAGGATGACTCAGAGATGTTACCAAGCCACGGTAACTTTTCCAATTTCAATGATTTTTTCGTTTGTTTGATAATGTTTTAGATCGCAGATTCAGGTTTTTCAATTTAATTGTGCCACAGGGGATGAAAAACACAAAAATAAGAATTTTTTTTGGTACAGGCGACTCTTTGTATAATATACCTGCTTCGGTGCTTACTTCCTTTATTTTCGTACATATATATATATATTTTTTTTATTAATTAATATTGACGCGAATACATATTTGATAATGTGATCCATATCAAATGAAATATAAGAAATAGCCCAATTTTAAGTAGTTTATCATGATGACATATTTTTTGAAATCTTGAGTACAACTTAGTAAAGTTATTTCAACGCTTTACACTTGAAAAATACCCTCAGAATCGCCTGTAATTTAGTGATGAAATGTTACTGTGGTTTGAATTATCATGTACTCATATATTATGCACAGATTTTGTGTTTTTAATTATTTTCCTTATGTGGCATGATATGAAAAATTATTATTGTGAAAGTTTGGATCAAAGATTTCGTAGAAAAGCTAATAGACCATGATAATTAACTGGCGAAGCGATGAACGAGAAGAATCGATTCGGCGTGAATTTGTCTTCTTGGTGTATCTGCGAATTCGAAAAAGATGATGAGAGAACTAAAAAAAATATTTCGCCATCTGCTTTGGATTTCGAGATCCTCGAGAATTCAAACTCAGTGAAATTGATAATCTCTGTCCACGACTTCACGACTGATTTTTTCACTTTCCGATAAGCGAATGAATATTTCAGGGGAATACGCAGGGGCTCAGGGTTTAGGTCTATTGAGGCTGCACTCCACCTTTAGACACGATTTGAAGATTTACGCGAGTGACGAAGGTAGGGTCCAGATGACAGCAGCTGCCTTTGCCAAGGGTCTTCTGGCGCTAGAGGGGGAGTTGACACCGATTTTGGTGCAAATGGTCAAGTCTGCTAACACTAATGGGCTTCTTGATAATGACTGTGATAGTAGCAAGTATCAAAATATGGTAAAAACCAAGCTCCACGAGCTTCTACAGCAGGATCGAGACTTCACCCCGGAGGATCGCGCGCAGATAAATCCCAGCAACGCCCTGAGCATCAATGACGCCCTGGACTTTGTAAAGAATCCAGTCAAATGCTGCCAGCACGTGCAATCTTTGATTCAAAAATTAATGGACATTGTGCGCCTGAAAAAAGAAGATCCAAAGACGAAAGATGCAATTCTCTATCACGGCGAGACCTGGGAGTTGATGGGACGTCGCTGGGGAAAAATCGAGAAAGACTTCTGCACGAAGAACAAACGCTTCGATATCTCGAAAATACCGGATATTTATGACTGCATAAAGTACGATCTCCAGCACAACAATCACACGCTGCAGTTCGATCACGCTGAGGAGCTCTACATTTATGCAAAGTATCTCGCGGACATAGTGATCCCACAAGAGTACGGGTTAACAGTCCAGGAGAAGCTGACAATAGGCCAAGGCATCTGCACACCTCTTCTGAAGAAAATACGTGCTGATTTGCAGAGGAATATCGAGGAGTCAGGGGAGGAGACTGTGAACAGACTGAACCCGAGGTACTCCCACGGTGTTTCCAGTCCTGGTAGACATGTGAGGACTCGTTTGTACTTCACCAGTGAGAGCCACGTGCACTCTCTATTGACCGTCCTCAGGTACGGGGGTCTCCTTGACGTCGTTAAGGATGAACAGTGGAGACGAGCTATGGAGTACGTGTCGATGGTGTCGGAGCTCAACTACATGTCCCAAATAGTGGTCATGCTCTACGAGGATCCGACCAAAGATCCCAGCAGCGAGGAGAGGTTTCACGTCGAGTTGCACTTCAGTCCCGGCGTCAATTGCTGCGTCCAGAAGAACCTGCCCCCAGGTCCTGGCTTTCGTCCTCACTCGAGGAATGAAAGTAGCCATAATCTAGAGACCAATTCACAGTGTAGCACGAGGATTGAGGAGGAGGAGGAGGCCTTCCTGGGTGATCTATCGAGCCCGATAAGTCCTCAGGAGACGTCGGATTCATCTCCACCGCTTATCGAGACGGAGAACGCTGATTCTACTCTGGGTAGTCCAACTACGAGTCGAGCCATCGATATGATGGATCTGGATCCTAATATGATGGATGAGCCTTATGATTCTGGCTTTCTCCAAGGCTCAGCGCCCATTCCCATCAGTGCTAGGACTGTCGCAGGACATGAAGCTGCCAGGCTGGGAAGCCAATTGGCTGCCAGTCAGAGGCAGAGGCGCGAGAGAGAGGCGGCTGCCAGCATTAGTGAGCCTAGAGCCCGGAGTTACGATCATCAGAGGCAGGAGAAGCCGGAGAAAGGTGAGTTTTTGCTGAAATCGTTTGGCTGAAGCCTTCAGAATTTTTGTGGGATTATTGCACGATTGTACGGGGAATGAATGATGTTGCATGACATTTTTATACATATTTTTTTTTTATTTTTTAATGGAGGGAGGGGGAAGGGAGCTTGGAGAAAGCTAGGAAAGCAGAAGTCCATGCAAAATCAATTTGGTTGATTTTCATTCACTTTTGGACTCCTCTTTCTGTTGATTTGGATCGTTTAGAAACGTCTACTTGATGTCTAAGACAAATTGATGAAGAAATTGTGCAGCAATGTGTCCTTGTGTTTCTTCTATTCTCTTTTGTAGCTGCAGAAAAGCTGCAGTATCAGAGTCTGGATGCTGTCAACAGAGAAGGTACGTCCTGGGTGATGATCATAACAATCTTTAAAACTATACTTTGGCCTCTTAGACATAAGAAGAGTTCAAAATTTGGTTGTTTACAATTGTTGACCATGTTTTTTGTGTTCAATAATATGATATATTTACACTCACACAATTTATTCACTCGGTAGCAGTTACAACTTTCTCAGGAGGTGATAAACTACATGATTATAATATTTTATTTTTATTTATTTTCTTTTTTCATTGAAATAACTCTGCTCTGCGATGGTTGTGCGAGTGGTGGCCCTCGATTACGCGAATGCGTTGTGACGATTGTCGTTTGGATCACAAGAACCATGGACTTGTGGTCCATCCCACAGTTGTTTGGAATGAACCCAAAACAGATCCATATATCCCCTCCGGCAATTATTTCGAAATAATTATCCATTGGAAGAAGTAGATTTTGGGATTATTTCACTGCTTTGGGACACATTTTTATGAGACAGAGGTTTTTCAATTCTGCCTGAGACCTCTGACACATATGCTGTACACAAGCTGTACACATATCACACTGCTGTTGCAACTAAACCGCTTGAACAATCCATTGATGAAGTGATAACTGGCATTACGCAAAATTCGCACCTGTGTCACAACTCTTTTACTGAATCCTTTCTTTTTAACTCAATTTGTTCAGGGCTTTTGCTTCCTCTGGCTGTTTGTCTGCATGTGTTTTTTGTGAGTGTGCCCTCCAAACAGAATCATGTTTCATCACTCAACAAAAGAAGGTTGTATCCTTTCAATTATGAGTTACTTGGGTTTTCTTTTTTGGTTTACGAGATCGTCCGCGCGTGCTACGCACGCGCCATCTTTTCCAAATCATAAGAATTGAAAACTCTAGAAAATGAATGCTCTTATTCTATCTTCGAAGTTAAAATTAAAACTCATGGAAAAAGACAATTGGGAAAATCTTAATATATTTCGATTGCTCTAAGATTGCATATACTATACAGTGCGAGGCAGCATACGGTATACAGAATCGAGAACATTTCCGCAAATTCGAGATTTAGCTATAATAGCGACAGCAATCAGTCAAGTCAGGAAGAGGGCGTTCTTAGTCTCATAATAATCTAATCTAATAATTAAAGATTTTCTAATTATTTGTGAACATCAAATTATGCGATTGAGATTATTTATTCCCTTCACATAACCAAGAACATCGCTGCTTGCGAATTTTTTTTCGTGAGTAGTAGTGCAGGAGACATTGTTGCCGCACCAAGGTGTATACCTGCGACTTACAACCGTAGGGAAGGTTCAAACTGAATGTCTGCAAAAAAATCGCGTTTTAAATTTTTATTAATGAAACCATTAACTCCAAATCTATGCCACTTGCGTTCAATAAACATTTACAGGAGTGGGACGGATTTTGAAATGAAAACAAAAATAATGTTCCAACAATTATAATTGACATTACAACATATGTTAAGAAATATGAACAAACATTAACATGAATACATCCTTTGTATCACTTATCTGTGATTCCGGAGAGCTTTATCTACTTTAATCATAAAATTAATTAGTCTTCAGTTTTCTCTGTTATATATAAAAAATACAAATGTTTAGTAATACTTTTTCTTCAAAAACAGGGCCATATATTGAAATAAATTCTGAATAAATACTAATGTTCATGAATAGATTATTATAATTCCATCTGTTTTGGTTGTTAAAGCTAAATGAGTATTAACCTTACTGCTATGAAGTTGGCAGTCTTTAAAAGTAAAAAATCAGATTCTTAAAGAGCTCAAGCTTGTCAATGTTTCATTTTTGTGTAAAAAAATAACAGTATTAAACTTGTTATAGAATTAAATTTTTGCGTAAAAAAATAACAGTGTTAAACTTGTTATAGAACTCAATTTTTGTGTGAAAAAATAACAGTCTAGAACTTGTTATAGAAAAAATTTTCAATTTTGCAATTGAACTTCCAGAGTAAATAGCACGTCATTAAAGCTATTCAGCTTTCAGTTTCTGAAACAAAAAAGATTATCTGTTCTTAATAACTGTTTAATGAATGATTCAATGCATTTTCATTTATATTTCCATAGAAAATTTTTTTTATTGATGTTCTAATGAAAATATTATACTGAATTCTGCTTGAAACTAAGCCAACATTAGATGAAAATATTGCAATATTCTCTTGCATTGAAGGGAGAATAGTGAAAAATTAAAAGTAATTAAATTTGGATAACCATAACCATTAATAAAAAAAAGTACCTTATTCGCGACGTCCATCGCCTCTCCAGATGCAGATTCAGCTGCCCCTCGTTTGAGAATGAGAGGAGGTGCTTCGACAGCATCATCCAACTCATCTTCATTGAGGGCTACATCCTCAGTCAGGACTGCAATGTCATCCATGCTGTTAATATTCAGAACAAAACCATCCCCACGACAATCAACTCGACCTTTAATGGTCATTTTGATTCCCTCGATCAAATCTTCTCTCGGGATGTATGTTACCACGTGAATGGTCATGCGATGGACCCTTGTGCAAAACATGCCAGATCCATAACTCGAACCACTTACCGTGGTAATGCTTCTGAATGGCTCTTTGAGCCATCCAGTGATCTGGACTGGCCCGCGAGCAGCACAAACGTTCTCCATCTCAATTTTTTATATGAGATGACCTTCGACCTTCCATTGTCAGCTCCATTCGTAATGTTAAATGTGCCAAAGATGTCGAAAGTGCTCCTACGTGCAAATTGAAATTCTTTGTCGCTCACAGTGTCCGTTGATCGCCGATACTGTGGATTGGCCGCTTTAATAATCCCTCCAGTGATTTTTATTATCTAAAAAGTAAAATTTCAAATTTTTCATATATTCTCATAGATATTCATTCAGATATTCGCATAGATATTCATATAGATATTCATTTTGTTTCCAAAACAGAAAACTGACCTAGAAAACTGAACTGGGCATTTATGTTATTTATTCGTTGATATTTTTTTTCCCTCAAGGTTCCCTACAAATAAATAACGTACGTTCTTACGTTCATTTGTTTGCAACGAACCTATCGGGAAATATTCGATAATTTCGGAGCTCTTGTGGTATTATATGCGATAATTTTTTCATAATTCTGCCAGTAGGCTATATATAAAAAAAACAAACGATAACTTAACCAAATAAACCTCTCTTCATTTCATGGCACAATTCTCTTTGCCGAAATTTGGATAGGAAAAATAATCTCCTGAATACCACTCGATCTTCAACATTATCGAGTATTTCCCTCTAGGTTCCCTACCACTCTTGTGGTATTATATGTGACAATTTCACTTTTTTTCTTTTTGAATGGAAATCACCTGTACCTGATACATCTTGATCTCATCCTTGTATTTGAGAGCATCATCCCCCGAGCAAAGTATGCGAACCCTTCTGCCATCATTGTTATTTAAAATGCACTTGTAAATCCACTTAGATGGAGACTTTGGCAACTCTCTCAGGTCTTCAATGCTGTCGACGTAGCCGATGATTTTCCTAAGAAAAAAAAATGAAATTACTCTCCGAACACGTGTCAATGATAGGTTATGATGATTGAATGCATAATAAATTTTTGAAATATGTTCATTTTTTAAAAATAATAATAGGAATACTTACATGAGTGTAGCTGCAACATTGAAATGATCAATGGCTCTGTTGGTCGTATATTTAATAGGTGGAGATGTCATGATGTTTCACGATTATAAATTATCTCCTTTTTATAATAGGATAAAAACACTCAAACACGTTGCCAAATGTGATGGTTTTTACCGGTTCATTTGTTCCAGCCCAATGTGCGACTAATATAATCGACAGATGTCGCTTCGGTTTCTGTCTTACGCAGCCCACTGCAACTCCTGCTCGATAGCTGCCCAGATATTGTCACGTCCTAGGTGGCGCTGATGGCTATATGCTCGATCTCGCTATATGCTCGATCTCGCTTGGGAGTTTGAAGATTTGAATACGCGCCAGGGTTTTTGTGCGCGTTGGCAGAAAAAATAAAGAAAAAACGATAATTTGTTGACATTTAGTATATTATAAAAATGAGAATGACGTGCTTATCTTAGCTATATACATACAATAATTAAAAAATATATTAATCAGGGAATTTGAACCTAGTCCGTACCAATTCATTAAAGCTAATCGAAGATGTGTGATTTTCAATGTTTCCACGTAATGACACAGATCTGGGTTTTTTACCTGGCATTTCAAATCAAGAGAATTCCAGTCCTCGGTCCAGGGAAAAATGGACGGAACTACTCCTTTTTTCAGCCGTGGAACTTTTAAAATTGTCTAAGACATATATACAAATCTTTTTTACCCGAATATGACATTATTTTTCATGAACAAAAAATGTGTAAACATACCTTGCCGAAAACTTGTCCATTTCTAATTATAGCATCTCTCTCTGTTCAATCTATTTCCTGAGTTTCAAAATGTTTTTCACACACAGCTCTCCCAACACTCAAATCATCACGATTTAATGCAATTTTCCACTCTGCTAATCTTTTTTTCGTAATCAAAAAAAAATGTACTCTCTCGGGATTCGTTTTATAAGCCGATTTGCATCCTTGAACCGCGCAAGATGGCATTTTTTTTTTCGCAAAAACCACAGAAAGAAAAACACAATTTGAACGCACATTCAATATGAGGATTTGCCATAGAAATCGAGGAGTGGGGATGAAAATCGCAGGGAGGGGATAGAGCATATAACATCCTGCGCCATCTGGATCGGTGACAATAACGGGGCAGCAAATCCTTATGGGTTTTAGGTGAGTTTCAGTGGGCTGGTCTTACGCTTACGCATTTTCGAGATATTTCTTCGAGAAATATCGATATCGATCTGTACACGGGTCTCCTTTTTATAATAGGATCAATTGTTCTTTCATTTGACGAGGAAATCAGAGAATGATTTCACGTGATGAATTTGAAACACTGATCCCCTCGTTAACTATCCGGATTAATCCGGATGAAGTGCCGTGTGGATGATGTTTCGAGTGTATTATTTCGACTGTTTTTTCACGGATATAACCGAAAATATATACATACTAAATAATACTTCTTCTCTGTTATTATTAATATATTTTCGAATGAAAATCTCAGAATACGGAATATGAATCGACACACGCTTTGATTTATCAAATCAATAAAAACAGCTGAGATCATGTTCTCGGATATAATCTGCTGGATAATTAACTCTTGACATTCAGCCGCGAAGTGGTCAGAGAAATCAACAGTTCCCTCGTCCTATATTCATTGACAAAATCCTGTTTTACCACTTCGCTGCTGATGTCTGAAGGAGAACCTCGTATTTATTTTGAGTCTTTGGTACTGGGTATTTACAGCTTTTTCTTTTTCTTTCATTTCTCCCATCCCTCCATCCCACTGTATCCCGTCATTAAACAATAAAAAAATCTCCAATTAGACAAATCACCTCGGTCGCGTCACAATAGTCCGCCAACACTCTCAGAATCCCGTAATCTCCTCGGCATACCAATGGCACTCCCATACACACTAAGCTCACCGGAGTTTCCAGCGCCTCTCTTGGACTCCCTCCAGGAGCACGGACCCCTGGTGACCCTTCACAATACCTCCTTGGGCTCGCCCAAAACAAAAAGACCGTCGATTCAGATATCTGAAGACGTTAAGCCTTTTCTTTCCGTACCCCAGCGCTACGGCCGTTCGCAGTCGACCTTGACACTTCCAGTGGTGGAAGTCCGCGGTGAGTTCGTCCCGGTACGCTCCCGATCCCTATCACCAAGCCCTAGAGTACATTGCCAATGTTATAACTGCAATATCTCCGAACTAATACTCCAAAGTCATGACTTGAGTCCCTCTGAGCGCTCAAATTTGCAAACTTACTTCGCCCGCTCGATGTCACGTAAATTTATCAATTGCTCGTGTTACGGTGTTTACGTTGAGGATCCAGGTGTAGTCCGCCGCCAGGGTGATATTTCGAAAATAAAGTCAATCGATCAGTCAAGAGATCGTCATTATCTCGTCATTAAAAATTGTCAATTAAATTTTGATAAATACCTCCGTCATCGATTAAACAAGTGCCACTCGTGGCCACTCATTGTGAGGACCGAGGCTGATACCAGGCATGCTAGTTTACCACCAGTATCATCATCATCATCATCATCAGCATCATCATCATTATTATTCTCCTCTGATTGTAGTAATAGCGCAACGCACAGTCATTGTGTTAAATATCACAGTAGTTATGCCTGTAAGCACGATGAGAGATACAGAAAAACACAACTGTCGATTACCTTATCCAAAATCCACGCGCAACGATCCTTCTCATCCCCAGACACAAGACCTACGATCATTCAACCTGACCCTACATGCACAGCAAGGCGCCATCGTCACAGTATCTCCGGGCAGATGAGTTATTTCAAACTACTGGGGTACAACGTTACCAAGAAGCTAACTGGTTCGGCTAATAGTTTATTCAGTACTGCTGTTATCAGTGGCTCATCAAGTGCTCCAAATCTTAAGGATATGGTGCCGCAGCATGCCTCAGCTGTTGCAGGTGAATACCCTACACTCAGAATGTTAGAGTTCTTTGAGAAATTAGTCTCAACTTGAATCCGGAATTTCCATTTATTTCTTCATGCACTAAAAAACGTATGAATAAAGGGAAATTTGTCTGAATATATTAAAGACAGTACATTAAGTACATGAAGACAGTAGAATTTTGTGTACTCGTTGACGCTGATTTCTCAAAAGACTGCCGCCTTCTTAGTGTACCTTTGGGACGTCTATGAGTATGAATGACACTGGTCAATATTCTGAATATTCTGTAGCTATTGAAGGGTTCGGTGGTGTCCCACCTATACGACCTTTGGAGACATTGCACAATGCTCTGTCGCTTCGACAGTTGGACAGCTTCTTGGAGATGATGACGAGTGCACCCTTGTTCAGAACGCCAGCATCGTCTCCACCGAAATTTCCATCGCCGGGGGGATCTCAGGGGTCCCTCGTGCCACATTTGTCTATTGGAGTTGCCATGGAACCGTCCAGGTGAGGAAGCCGTCATGACATTTTATTTTTCGATCATTACACGTATTTTATGTTTATTAGCTAAATCATCAAGGAACAATTGATATGCAATATGATAATATAAAATAAAATGTCTCAAGTTTCATATCATAATTACCAATTCTCTTGGGATTCAGAGGCGTTTTTTTCGACCGGCGCGGATAGGTCTGCATTCTTAATGATATTTTCAGGTACATTTCCACGTCTGGCCTTGCGTACAAGACGGGACAGGAGGGAGAGGCTGGCGATCATCGAGGACAGTTGTCTCCAACGAGTCCAAACAGTAAGTTCACGAATCAATGAAAAATGAAAAATTCTAAAACCATTTTATTTCTTAATCATTCCGATTTCTGGACCTCTTCTATTATTCTTCCTCAGGCACCGGCTGGAGCAGCGAACCCCAATCATTCCTCTCCTCAGAACCGTCATCTCCTGCCCCGACATCAGCAGGTGAATGTAGTATGTCGATAAGTCTCATCAGCAACGACGGAAGTCAGACATTCGGGGGCCCCAAATTCTGCGCAGCTCCTTGTCTGGACATGGACTTCAACGACTTTTGCATGGTGATGGATCAGGACAGTAGGGAGGGTCGAGGCAGTATATCCTACACAGACTATTACAGCAGCGAAGACGGTACAATTCGAAAGACGATGGAGGAGCCCAAGGAGTCATCAATGGAAGATGAGGAGGAACACACGCTCACCCTGAGGCAGACTAACGAGCAAAAGAAGCAAGACGTCCAGTCGATCTTTGACCAGAAGTCCAGTGGTTTCAAAAAAATCGGAAGGTTCCGAGTAGAGAGCATGGAGATCGCCGAAGATGACGTGAGGATTAAATCTGATGTCTTGAGTTCATCCCAATCGCTGGAGAAATTAAAGTTTCACAGCATTTCACCCTTGAAGAAGGAAGGGAGTGATGATGGAAAGAAGTCTAGGAGCCTCAGAGTCAAGAAAGGAAAGACTATTTTGAGATCCCAGAGTGTCTCCGGGGCACAAACGAATGACAACGCTGAACTTACTGGCGTCTACGAGGGATCACTCTCAACTACGAAATTGGGGAGTTTTTCCACGATGACTGGAGGTGATTTGGAGCATTGGAAGAAGTCCGCTGAGGAGAAACCTGTGAGACCGGACTCATCCGCTGACGCCGCAGATGAGCCAACTCTCACTCTCGCTGCGAGCCTCAGGGGTAACTCCAATGTCACCATTGGATTTGATATTAAAAGTGATAAAGAGTGAGATATTTTCAGTTGGAAGTTAAGCCATTCCGAATTCGTGAGCTGGTATCGGAGAATGACTCTGTGAGGACTTTCATGTTTGTCATAGTATTTTTTAAAAAGTGCTTAGAAGCATTCTAGAGCCTTGACGGAAAAAAAGTACCTGGTTACTGGTGCTTAGGATCATTCTAGATAGGAACGAAACATTCGTGTGACGCAAATCAGCTGATACTTAATAATTAATGTATTAGTAGTATATCTTTTTGTAAATTAGTGATTTTTTTTTTCATTTCAGCGGAAGCCATGCGATTGTTAATTAGATTATTTGTATGAATTATTGTTAAGTAGATATACGTCCAGATTATATGATGAATAAATAAATGTTGAACATAAATTGTATCAGTCCTATTAAATTTTTCCTCAAGAACATTATTCTTCTTTTTATTTCGTTTCATTGACATAAATTTGTGCACGAGATTGGGAGAAGAATCCAATAACTTTTACAAAAGCATCGACGTTTTTTCTGTCATCGATGTGTCATTTATTCTGACAAAAGCTGGAAAGAGATAATCGGACGAATTGGTTCAAGCTCGAACACGTGTGCGATTCCGTATATTTCGGTCCCCTTTTACCCATTTTTCCCTAAATTTACCAAAACTAATTCCGTGGCGAAGGGTGGCGGGACTAATTTGAACTTAATCGTCATTTAATCCGATTATGTATCAAGTAAGTTGGGCAACAAATTAATAATTTTCAAGGAAACAACCGAAATTGGTTGCTAGTATTTTTTTAACCGACAATTTCTTATTTATTATTTTTGTTTTGATAGTTATTGAGCTTTGAATAATTTCCATAGGATTATTTAGGCTCTTGTTTGGGAGATATCCCCTTTCTGAGTATTTATACGGTGGATTAACTCCCTAAAAGGCGTGAAAAAAGGGTAAAAGGGGAATGGGAGAGGGGGAGTAACTGGGCGCGACAAAATGTGGCCACAATCTAAATTTCCGATTTTTTTTACTCGATTTAGTTTTTGGTGACGGATTATACGGAATATCGCACGAAATAAATAATTTTTTAGATACTAATTAGATTTGTTTTCTTTTAATAAGAATGTTCTCCTTGAAGTAAATACATGAGCTTAGAATTTCTCTGGAATGAAAACAGTGCTCTCAATACTCTCAACCTTATGACACATCATTGAAAACCCCTCGATTGGAGAATTGTGTCAACAAAGTGACTGACTCGTTAGTGTATTGGCTTGTCACCTGTGCGACTGGGGTTCGATTCCTCTTGTACCGATGATTTTTCAACATCCACTATAGCCGCAGTGGCGAAATTGGTTAACGCGTCAAGTTGATTGATGTCCTCTTTGTAGATCCAAGAAGGTGGATTGGAGTTCAAAATAAAATTGCCTAAATTCCCGAAGATCCAATTGCGCGACGTATTTAATTTAGATAATCAATAACTTGGAGTTCTCGGTTCAAATCCGGGCTGCGGCACTTTTTTGCAATTTGCAAAGAACAATAGAACCTACATAAATTATTTATTTGCGTTCAATTATTCATTGAAATAGTTGTCCTTTAAATCATATCCAGTTCATTTTTTTACTGTCATTAGGACATTTCCGAACCTCCAGGAATAAAAGGACTGGGATACTTTTAAAAATGAAAGATAATCAGGGAGCCATTTCACTCGCAGACATTTTTCAGAATTAAAAAAATAGTAGTAAAATGAAACTTCAAACAACTCATTGAATGCCATTTTATTCAGACGGTTTTAAATTTCTGGAAAATGTCTACAAAAGATGTGGAGAATTAAGACATAATTTTGCTCTCCTGCGGGTCTTCCATTTTCTTCATTCAGAAGAAGTTGAATTTTCTCACCTGAAGATGAAAGAAACTCATTGGGAAGTACGAGGACATTTGGTTTCAATGAAACGGCGGAAATACTATTTTTATTTTTCACTGGGGATAAATCCACAGTGATATACCTATACTATAATATGCGGTGTAGACGTAACTGCAAGCTGACGCTCTGGATCAATGCTCCAGGCGTCGGCGCTCCACCAACACCATTCTCCATTTTCCAGAACTTCACTCCTGACTGTTACCGGGAGGTTCGAAAGAAAAAAAAATTGAGGAACCAGAACTAAATAAATAAATTGCAAACTACGAAATCACTAGCGAAACGGTAAAATGAGATTCCTCGACTCACCTCTGATTCGACCGAGTTTTTGAGCAATAAATAAAAAAGAAAAATTTGTCAATTTTCCCTAGAGTTCAAGATACTCGAAAAGCGAAAAAAAAATATTATAACTGGGGGATTAAGAAAAAACACAATATAGATAAATTTATGCACCCCCCTGGCAGTGCGTCGGGGGCAAATATGACGTTTGATTTGATATGGAGTCACTTGACTAATACGATTTTAATTAATTCTGTTACAAATAACAAGAGATCTGTCACACTTTGGGCGAGACCCCTTGCACCCCTCCTACATTGGCAATATGTCTCACATCATCCCTCTTATTATTTCGATTAGTGAATCTCTCCCCACCGAATATAACACTTGTAAGTCCATTCATGGATAAAAGCCAAAGCTTTTGGCAGAAGACTTGATTTGTTTTTGTCTTGACTTGTATGATTTTTATCATGAAAGTTGTTTATTTTTAAAGTTTAACACTATTCACCTTTTTCTAGAATAATTTGAAAATGAATTGTTAGTATTGCTGAAGTATTTGTATGAATAACTTTTGTTGTGAAAAAAGAATGTTTAAAAATTGTTTCCCTGGAACATTCTTTTTTTCAATGTAATGTATCGCGAATAAAAGTGACATTCAAACTGTCCGTTGACATTTTCATGGAATTTTGAATTTTTTAGTCCCAGATATGTGGAAAGTTCATGAGTCGTTCGAAATTGTTGATTGATATTGGTGATAAAAATAAAGAAATAAAAAAATCATGTGGTGAAAAATGATGGAAAATGTAAAAATCTATTGGGAGCCCGCTTGGTCGAGCAAGTGCTTTATTGACAATAATCTCAACTGCAAGTGGTCGTTCGCCCCACCCTGGCGGGAGCCGGAACAAATGGGAGACGATGCCGGGGCAAATCTCCGCGCAACCCGACCAATCCCGGCTCGACGATGGCAAATGACTGAAGCTCACGGAGGCGGAGTTAACACTTGAATCCCGTTATCATTCAGAAAATCCTCGGGCTATCGAGATTAATCCTGGGGTGTCGTCACTTCGTGGTTAAGTGTCGTCCAAGATACGTCGAAAGTGGTAAAAGATAATTGAATTGGTGCCAACTAATTAATGAATCAACGAGTGGATCGCGCACTTCCCAGGATAAATAACACTAAACTAGTGTGTGTTCCAGAGCTTTCTGTCAATTTGCCGCTTTTCATAATTGGAAAAAAAAATTATTAGGATTTTATTGATGGAGTTGATTGTCTAAGTGAATGGTTTTATGTGATTTTCGATTTTTTTTCAAATTATCACAGGACAGTGGGTTGATATTCCGGTGGATATGAGCTACAGCGAACCATTGTGGGAAATTAACGGAAATCAAGGCCCAGTAAGAAATAAATTATTGTTTTTTAATTGAAATAAACATTTTGAAATTCAATTTACGGGTTCCAGTGAGTGACTCGGAGTTTCCGAAAGCTATCAGGCTTTGGGCAGAAGCTTGTCAGCAGTTTTGAAACCGCTCGACAAAATGTGTTAATGTTAATTCGCAGATATTCCTGAGAAACTGAATATGTGATTTAAAGTACGTTGTTTTTTAGTACGTTGGTGGGGAAATGCCTGGGTATCCAATGTGGGACAGTTCGGTGCTCTACCAGCCGCCGCCGCCGACGCATCCCCACGTCAACGATCACGGCAACGGAATATACCGTCAGCCCTGTGCTCTTCTTCACCAAAGGTTTTACCCATTCTTCAAAAATTCAACATTATCCTATTTCTGCAGTGAAGTTCAATCTGAAGAACGATTGTTCTGGCAACAATTAAAGCCAGTTTTCGAGTCGGACTTTCTGGTCTTCCATTTGTTTGCTATAATAAACATGATTGTTCAAATTTCCTCCAACGTCTGGGCGATTTTTCCAAGATCGTTTCTTGAAGAAAATTCTGAAAATCATCAGTGAATTTTTTTCGACTTAAATATTTGCCAAATTCTCAACTTTTTTGTTTAATAACTTTTTTAAACCTTATTCTTTTGCGGACAGAACGAGACCAATAGGAAAAACTGTTGATAATAATAAAAAAAAAATCCTCCCTTGATGATGTTTTGAGAAAATCGGCATCCTAAAGATATTCCAACGTTGTCTTTCGGAAAAAGATATCGGAACGATTTTTTTTCTATACGAGATAAATTGTTTTTAATTCCTGGGAATTTTTAATAATTTATTTCAGTCGGTATACGTCAAACGGAAGGATCCCGAACCAGCCTACTTCCACAACCAAGAAACCACGACGACGGGTAGCTTCGGTATCACAAAGACGAGCCGCCAACATTCGGGAGAGGCGACGGATGTTCAATCTCAATGAAGCTTTCGATAAACTTCGTAAAAAGGTAATGGTTTTTGGGAATAAAATCCAAACAATACCTGTCAATCTTTGCGACAAAACTACCTTCTAGGTCTAATTGTTGCTTAAAATTTATTTTCGTGTAGATATTTAAATTTTTGCATAATTATTGTTTCAGGTTCCAACATTCGCTTACGAAAAGAGACTTTCGCGGATTGAAACTCTTCGTCTGGCCATTACGTACATCGCATTCATGGGAGAATTGCTGGGAATTGAACCCTCCAGCCCCAAAGCTGACTACATTCCACGAGAGTACTATCTGCCGAACTAATAGCAGATTTTTCAAAATTATTTCCGTACCAAAGCAGGAAACCAAAGAAAACCACAATCGTCGATTGTCTGACAGTTCTGATCCAACGATCAGATAAAATTATGTTTACATTCGTTTACGATGTTTTACTGTATAAATCCAATGTCTTCCACAACTATAATTTAAGAGCAATAAAATGATTAACGATATTTCAATACACCATTTAATTTTCATTCATAGAGCTTTAAGAGTTTTCCAGAAGTTCTCAGAATTTCTCCAGAAATTTCCCGAAGACAAGTGATTTTCCCCAAATTAGATTTTGAACCCGGGTGATTTTTTTTCCGGATTTGGGGGCCTTACAGAGCTCAAGTGAACTCCCCCCGATGCGAAAGAAAAGGGATCACAAACGGCCTTTAATCGGGTTAACGATACCTGACCCCGGAATCTAATTCTTTTATAAATCAATTTCACAATTGCAATGGGCAACTTACCGACAGACGAAGAGTTGTGACTTTATCATCTGCACCCAGGTCAGAACCCTAAAGAACCACCCCACCTTCTAGACTCTCCCTTATCGATGAGCAGTAAGTGCCGTGGACCAATGTCATCATCGTATGGCTAGATAGAAAAACTGGATCAAAAATAAAGCCTCTAATGGGCTCCACTAAAATTTCAAAGGAGGTAAATTAGCTAATCAATCACTGAATAGTGTTAATGTGCAAATAATGTGCAAGAATAATCGTTCGAGGGGTCGGATATGTCTTTAGAATTCAATGAAACTTTTCCATTATCATTAGCTATACATTAGCAGCCACACACACATACAGCTGTGTAATTTTTTCTTTGGGAACTCGCGAAGTTATTATGTGTTGATTTGAGTTTGTTGATTTTCAATTTTGAGTGGTGTTTTTTGACTGAAGGTCCTTACATTCCCCCAGTTTTCCCGTATTTGTTTCAAAGTAATTATTAAAAAATCTTCATCACGCGAAAATAATACTCAAAGCTTAATGTCCATTTATTTTTTCCATTGACTTCTCCCCTGAATTCCTGGGAGACAAAATGATTGATCACTCACCAGAAAAAAATGACAAAATTGATGGAATTCATGCTCCCCCCCGATCATCGAATTTTTTTCCCTCTCTATTCTCCGAATAGATTTTTTGCTAAATCGTTCTCTCGCTGAATTTAATGCTTTGATAATCCTTCATGACTGGTGTGTATCAAACGAGTGGGCTTATCATATTAAAACCCGCTCAATTGATACCAAAGTGAGTGTATAACTCGGCATATGTGCACCAGAAAGTCAAACCCAGGGGTTTCCAGTAGGGGATACTCTTCTCTCATGTGCGAGCACGCCTACCCCCCGCTGTTAAGAATTCATAAATATTTGTCAGGGTTTTGTGAACCCTTTTTGTCGCCCCTTAGTCCTTATTTACACTTGTTATATTCACGATACGTCTCTAGCAATTTTTTTCCATTGAAATGTTTACGAAAAAAATTAAATTGTGAATTCCCAGTCAATGATTTCAATAGACAATTGATAATTTGCAATTTGACGGGAGGAAAATAATGGGTCAACGTCATTATGCTCCTCTCGTCGTCAATAATATAATGTAATTCGTGAGATTATTCCATTTGTTACGGTAACAATCTTCCCCTTACAAAAAAGTATGGATTACCCTAGCGACGAATGGAATAAAATCGGAAAAGTGGACATAGTGGACGGAGCAAAATAAATGGTCTCAATCATTCTAGAAGCGGGAAAAGAGTCGGCCCACAGGGGCCCCTTGAATATTTAAAATGTGATTTGTTCGTTGAAGCCGCCGAAGCGTCCGATGCCCGGAAAAAAGTCGAGGAAACGTGAAAAGTGGTTAAACTCTTTGCTCTTGGGTTTTGTTTTCTATTTTGCCATTTCCACATTTTTCCTCTTTTTACATGCCAATTTAACCAGGAATATTTTAATATGTGGGAGCAGAGACACAGGGGAGTGCGAGATAACGCTGAAGGTTTTTATATTCCCCCATTTTTCCCTATTAAAAGGAGTAAATAAAGAATTTTTCATGAGCACTAGCTCTTTCAGCTGCGAATTCATAGAATAAAACTTTATTCGAAATTTCACTACTTCGTTTCAACAATATTTTCGCCGAGAATTAATAAATTTATTGATTATTACCTAATCAATAATTTCTACATTGTAAATCAATTCTCTATTGGAGTCTGTTAAATTATTCATTTGTACTAATGAAAATGAAGTTTAACACCCAAAGAAAATCTAAAATTGATCAATTTATTGTAATTGAATTTCTCTCTCGAGTAATGAACACTTTTTCATATGATAACTGCGATAATGATGACGTGTAGATGTTCTTGTTCTTCTTCTTGACAAACCCCATTTGTCCAGCGATTGTTAAACAAGATCAAATCGAAACGATTGGACTATTACCCGTAACCTTTTATTCATCACACGCGGAAGGTCTACCGTTCTCCAATGATGTCTCAAGACTAACTGGTCCTTAATCACCAAAGTTGACACTCTAGACCCATCATTTGACAAAAGGCCCTGGTCTATTCGTCCCTCTGTGTTGGTTCATTCAAACTATTCTAAACCCTTCGGTACCGCTCTGAGAAACACTATAAAATATTGACCTGGACAGACGATTAATTTTTACCCCCACCTACCAATATACCAGTCTCAATATAAAGGCCTCAAAATTGAGAAGCTTGCCCCCTTCCACGGCGTCACCAGCGTCAAAATCCGTGAGAATCCGGTAAACGCCAACGCCCATACGAATGAAGAGGCAGGCTCCGAAGTATTGACCCGGGCGTACTCGTCCGCCATCGCTATACCCTGCATTTCTCAACCCACCTCTTTACCCGCTTTCATTGCAATTACCTCTAAAAAATTTTGCTAAAGTCAACCGAAAACTCGAATAATCTTCGGCCATCACTTCGCGCCAAACGATACAATTTTTTAGGGATAAAATTTATTTAAAAAAACCTCATGGAAATTTGTATCTCGTTTTTATTGTGACGACAGGATAAAATCCTCCGCATATGTTCAGAGAAAACTAGCGGGTTATCTGCCATATGATGTCACAAATTTAATGCAGGTTTATGTACAATTCAGTTTATGATTTCCCCCTGGGTTATAAGGACATCTCCAGAGTGTGAAATAATCCCCTGTTGTCTATTAAAGCTATCGCTACTATTTTTTCGCGATGGGGTTGATGAAATTAATCGACTGTAGCTTCAAAATGAAAATCGACGAACAGAATGAGATCGACAATGTGTCAGAAGGGGAAAGTGTCAATAATATTGTTGAAAACTGAGATAATTTTTTGAAATAAAATTAATGTGTAAGCTTAGCGTGTATTATTAGTGACCTTGAAAATAATTAATAACGCCACCACATCATAATTGAACCAGAAAAATTGTAGAATCATTTGAGATAAATAGAAAGTGTAATACTGATTCGTAATATTTTTTAGTCTTTTGTTGACCCGAACTACCTCGAATAATTTATCTCGCCTTTACGAAGGTAATATTCAAAGACAATTTGCCGACTAAAATGTTAAAGGCGAGATGGAGGTGCGGGCCAGGCCGCCTGGGTATATACGAAACTCGAGCTAGATCAGGGCTCGTAACAGCGCGGTAGCCAGCGCCTTATTGCCACCTACCTTGCCTCCCTTACGCTATACAACACCCCCTTTTTCTCACCCCGAGCTTGGGAGAAGGGAATTCGTTCGCTACAGTAGGTGTACAGACAGTCTCAAAAGGTATTCTTGGATTTTCACTCACCTCGAGGGAAGCTCCAACAAAATTTAAACCTCGGTATCATGAAAAATGTCATTTAGAGGCTGTCATTCAGACCTTGAAGAGTCATCTAATTAATTAAAGAATATTATTGGAGCATGTCAATGTGGCTTGAAAAGAAAATGACAAATCAATATTTATTTATTGGCGATCGTTCAGTTTTGGCCTCTCCAGTTCATTTATTTTCATAATTTTCTCTTGATTAAAAAAAATTATAGGTTATAAACTGGAGCCGTAACCCGAGCTACCTCGCTCATTGCCCCCATTATAAGACCCTCATACACCGGGTAAAGAGGGGGTAGGGGTAAGTTGGAAGCGTTGATAATGCTCCCGGTGAAGTTTATAATCGAGTTAGGTGTTGGAAATCTCGGAGCCAGGATAGTTACTTGATTAAATTAGGGTATGATCGGACTAAATTGGAGATATTAAATTTCGCTGAGTTGGTTCAGCCGAAAACCCCAGGGCTGATTGTCCTCATGAAATGATGGCAGGAAAAACGACATCGAGTGTAGTGCATGGTGAATGTTTTTTTCCTGGGGATTAATGGAGCCGAGGACATCTGGGGTGTGGGGATGATGCTGCAAAATGGCAGTACTTGAAATGTGAACATTTGTGTCGCACCGGTTAGGGTACTTATGAAGCGTCGAGTGGAATCCACTTGGATAATGGTCCTTGAGATCTGTGTGCGCGCCCTGTGACGCTGGCTTTACGATCTTGCCGACATCATCGAGCCATGTTCAACAGGCTGTCTTCATGTACTTTTGCTATTTATCGAATATTCATTTTGCCTTGAAATTTTCTCTCGAGTTGATCCCTCTAATCACTGAACAAGAATTTTCAATATGACTCTTGTGTAAACCCACAGTTGACACTTTATTGATAATTATTTGTCTCAAACTGTGAATTCAAGTGGAAAATATTACATTTATTTTTAAAATTGACTTTTCATCATTCCACTCCCAACAATTGACTTTACCCCCACCAGTCTTTTCGACAAATAATAATGTTGAGAGAGGACCAAGAGAATATTTTTTTAAAGCATAAAAATCCCTTAATTTTTACATCATCTGTTTAATTTAAAAATCACTCATGAGTGCCATTATTGACTTTTGAGAAATACTCGTTTCATGTCCACCGACGTGACAACACCTTTCGAAACCTTTAAAAATATTCAAAGCCCCCCCGATACGTGTGAATCGGGCGTTAACAAGCACAGACACTTGAATTAGGCTTCTGTTTTCAAATAAAGGTCCTATCCCACAAGACGAAATCTCAAGCATTTCAGCAACACATGTCTCCAATATCTCTCCGATCAGGGCCCCATCATAAAGACGTTCCTTTTTTTGTCGGTTTAGGAGCAAAAAACTACTGCTCGATCAGCACTCTATTGCATCTGTAAAGACACTTCTCGTGTTATGCATTTTCGGGGGTTGAGGGGAGAGAAAAAAAAAATTAAGAGCTCCACTTAGCTATATAGAAGATTTCTTCCTGTAGTCGAGACCATTTCCGGCCCTAGATTTTTTCCACTTCCATCGGCTTTATTAAATCACCTCAAACATTATTTGACATTTTGACATAGATCCATTCACTGGTGAAATTATAATTATTTTAAAATTCCACGAATTAAGGCTCCATTCTCCTCTGCTTTGTACTGATTAGTTTATATCATCTTATTTATTCAATTGGGACAACAAGTAGGATTTTTTAAATTAGGTAACTACTGTTGCTAGCTTTTTCCCCGATAAAAATAACTCAGAAGTTAAATACATTGATCAGCATGAATTACCGATGCTCTGGAAGGAAGAAATGGGCATTGAAAAGTGTCCGTCCTTGAAGTTACGCAGTCATTGCGAGGTGTTCCGGAGTAGTAAAATTACTTGCTGGGCGGTCAAGCGAAATATGGCCATCAAATATTACCCGAAATTTTCAAAGATCCATTGTCAAAGAGTGGCCGGGTAGTTAACGACTTTAAAAATCTCTTACCATCCCTCCAAACAGTCCACCGAGGGATATACTCTAATAGGTTTATGAAAATATTGTGCCATATAGAAAACCCACCTCCAAACCCCTTTGTAATAAATACGTAAACCGAAGGTCACGGTCATTAAACCGTAAACATGATTAATTAACTAATAATTTATTAATTTACAACACACAATTATTTTATTATCAGTTGAGTGGGCTGGGGGATATTTGTTGTCTGATTCATTGAATCGAAATAAGAGGTTCCTCAATTGCATCAACCGTCCGAGGCATAATTCCAAATATTGTACAGAAAATGTAATTAGAGATATATTAATTGGATGTATACTTGACACATGTGACATATTTGTTCCTAGGACGAAACAATCACGACTTGCTATAATTTCTAAAATCTTAAATAAACATAATAATAATAATAATAATAATAATATATTTATATTGCATTCTCGATTGATTTTTAATGCATTAAAACCATCTTGCCAGTTGGACAACCTTTCCCTGACCCACCTCACTTTAACAGCCTAATAATCATCGAAAGTACAATAGCCAAAATATTGAATAAAGACCAGTTGTGTTCTCGGTAATGACCGTAACTGTCAGGAACTAGGAAATCTCAAGTATTACTACCCATTATGACGGCAACTAAATGCCCTTTTCATTCCTCAAGATAATTTGCAATTTATGCCAGCGGTGTGGGTCGCCTAAGAACCATTCCGCCGAGTAATTCTCAAAGTCAAAATTTTACAGTCCCCTCGGCAGTTATATTATGACAGTCCAGCACTCCTCATTACGCTGTTAATCCTTGTTGAGAATTTTGTAAAAGGGATCGCTTTTATTGTCGTCGACTCGTAACGGTTTTGAATATTATTTTAATTACTTGACTTTTGGTTTAATGAGGGAAAAGATAGGATTTTTAAGAGGAAATTGAGGACTTGTCTGACCTGTGTCCGAAAAATGGGATAATCGGTTTTCGAAAGATAATTTTGACAATGAGTTGGAGGAGTGAGTTTATTGTGATTTAGAAGGATGCTGGCATAATTATGTTTTTACCTGAGCGGCCCGGGCTATTAATTGCTAGTACTGGAGAGCACTTTACATCGGCTATTTCTGTAGGACCCACCTCTGGAGCAGTATTGACAAATTGTAGAGGTAATAAATCAGCATGGGATGGGTAATTATATTAGTGGAATCATCAAATCATTTCTTTGATTCCCCAACTATTGGGTTTCGTAGTGGGGCTAATTCGTTATTGACTGCTGTCGTTAACAAATATCCTATTTTATCATCAAATTTTATTTTTTATTGCAAATTACCTTTATAAATGCCGTTCGGCGAAATCTAAATAAAAATAAAAAATAAAAATTATTTAATTAGCCTTTAATGAGGCTGTCGTCGCGCTGATTTTGTCAGAGTTAGGTCAGACTTAAATTTTTTTTTCTATCAATTTCATTAATAAATTTGAAAAAAAACTAGGATTAATCAATCACATTAACTGCTAGACGTCATTTATTCATGATTCATTCAATTTTTCGATTTGTTCGTCAAACAAATTCTGCCATTTCGTTTTCCTCACGCCGGTGCAGCACGTAAACCGGGACTACTGGCTTCACTGAGTATTGATTTGCCGTAAAGGCCTTTCCCCAAATGTGAAATATATATTGGAACACTGGCGAGTTGATTATCCGGTTAATCAAGCAGTTTAATCAGCGGCATCATTGCAACCACATCCACCCTCACCACCCTTCAACGATCAATTATTTCCCTCCGGCTCTGCGAAATGCCCTTGTTGTGACGTATACTCCATCCCTTTGGTCAAACCATAAATTCTCTTAAACTAGAATTTCGTAAATTCACAAGTAAATGTTCGATTTGTAAAGACGCAGAATTATATACATTGACACCTTTGTCTTGGGTCATAAAATGGCTGCGCTGGATGAAACATAATATGCTATTTTTACACCCTACCACAATGAATACCCTCAAAATTGGATCTTGTAATGCATAGCCATGAACTTCTTCGAGTTAACAACTTGTTAATTGTCTCTAAATACCAGTCGCCATGATCGATAGTAGGGTTCGAGATAATCCTTCACTGTAACCGTCAATACTGCTTATTTTCTATGATCGTTAATCAATTACTGCTAACAATATTCTGTCACAGTGAAACTGATCCACAAAGGCAAGGAAAAGAAATAATGTGAAGCTAATATAGGTTGTCATTAATGACAGTCGAGGTAAACCGCTCGCCCTCCGAAAATGTTTTCTCTCTATTTACTTAAGCTTCAGACAAAAATGATCATAATTAACGATAACGATAACTATAACTATAACTATAATTAACGATAATTCCAGAAACATTGATAATTTTCTCCCCCAATTTGTCGGCCATGTGCAAACTGAAATTTTCCTGAGAAACGGAACAAAGCCATTCCACTCAGTTGGGGAAAATATATTTGGGTGGTTTTAATGGGCCTACCCCCTTTTTTGTGATGTTTCTGAGGCCCGAGAAAGTGCTCCATCGTTGGCCGACGGCCAGTGGTGGGTCGCGCTCTCTCCCGAGCAAAAAAGGGGACCAACAATATTTTCCCAACTAAAAGGATTGACTCTCTCTTCTGGACAATCTTGACAAAGAGTAGATGGGGCAAATAGTGGAGCAAAAAAAAGGGTTGACTCCCGAGGACTAGTGGAAACACTTGAGAGGGCCCAAAACCCATTATAAAATTTAGAGACGCGTATTTCGGTGAGCGAGGGATTAAACATAATTTTATTGAAGGTCAGCAAGTTTTTTCCGCCTTTATTGATGGGCTCTTTATTACTTTTCTTCAACCCTTCCGAATTTACCCGGATTTAGAAATATTTACCATCCTTTATGACGTTGTTAATATTTCTCTAAGTATTGTTTACCGATTTTCTCAGAATCGTAAACAGCTAAAGATTATCGGATAATTTGGGTTTTTATGTCAGGTGTCGAAAATTTTAATGATGCGATTATTATTGCTGAGAAGGGAGAAGTAGAAAAATTGAGGAAGGGTCTGGAAAATGTTATCAGTTCGGAAAAACTCGCTGCAAGCACAAATTTTATTGGATTTTTATCTCAGTGTAGGCTAATTGCGCAACAGATTGGCCTTCAGGTGCATAAATATTTTTTTTTCACTAAAAAAATTTGAAGGTTACGTCAAAAAGCCCCTGAGAACATTCGTCACATTGTACAATACAAAAACGTTCTGTCGCAAGCGTAAAAATGAAGCAGAGAACCCACTAGACGAATAGAAAACTGCTCCATATTTTAAGGGCGCTGTAAAGATATTTCAATTTTTGCTCCATTTTAAACGGTTTTATGAGTGCCCCAGAAAGATTTTTAGGATCTTTTATTTCAGGTATGCAAATGAATTCGAGGCGTTTTTTACGAATCCCACGAATTCACATACTCACATAAAAAAAAGACGGGAATAAAATTTAAAAAATATTAAATCCTATTGGAAAATGGCTAAACACATTAATTCGTGGTTAATAAGGTGTCACTACTGATGAATAATTACAATAAAAAAATATTTGACCTGAGAGGTCATAATTTATCCAGAATTTTCTGCATTTTTAGAAAATACAGTCGTAAAAATAGAATAAAGAATAAAGTACCGGTTCAACAGGAAAAACATTAGTCCCAAAAAGTGTGGTCCCGTTTTAGCTTGGGTGTACTTATTAACAATAGCCGTAGACCAATAAAATCAATACGTTTTTCAAGAGGTCCAAGATGTGAATTATGACGAGAAGGGCCTGGTACAGTTGTTCCAGTTTCGGTTTTCAAATTGGTACCGTTCACGAGGTGAAGTTAAATATTGCGATGACCGTCGCAAACTCCGCAAAGTTTTATTTTATCTGGGCCGTTATCTCATGCTGCAGGTAATCGAAAAGTCAAACCGAATCCTACCTTTTCCATAATATCGCATAATATAAAAGTTAATTCCCAGGTCGTAAAGCCTAATTCTCGGACAATTGTGCAACGTCAAAGATTGAAATGCTAAAATTTTTACGGTTTCTGGAAGGGATTTCTCGGGAATATTCCCTTACCAAGGAAGGACGGAGGGAGGCTGTTTCCACTCACCGTCAATAATGAACAACAAGTGATTAAAGTATTTATAAATAGAAGGGAAATGTAAATTATTTTACACAATGTCATAGAGAAAATTGAAAAATCTGAACGAATGGAAAATTTCCATTCGCATGAAAAAAAAATATGATTTTTTTCCAAATGAAGAAAATGTTTTGAGAAATAATTGAATTGTCGGGAAAATGTGAGGAATTTTTTTCCATCGTCAATTGGAATTTAGGCATTCAAATAATGGCGGATAATCACTCGAGTGGTAATTTTCTCTTTGATTTCTTCCCCCATGAAAAGAAAAATCCCTATTTACCGATATTAAGAGTAATACGAGGAGCCCAGCAAAGGCGTTACTTCCTTCTGGTGGGAGTAACCAACGGTTGGATCTATCCAATAACACGACGGGCATTCCGAGTGGCTTGCCCCCACCACGCGTTACCCATATAAAGTCCCAGCGTTTCATTTTTGACCCTCAGTTCCACTTGCGAAGTGAATGAACAGGAACAAACTCCAGGACATTTAGTGTGTTTTCCGGTTCTCGATAGTTCAATAGCAGTGATTACCTCGTTAAGTGTTACTTCAAGAATTACAGTTACTCATACTGTCAGGGTGAACTAAAGGTGGAACTATACGAATGAAAATGCAAGGTTACCAAGGAAGAACATTCGAGGACGATCAGAGAGGCAGAAGAGACCAGGAGACAATCGTCGTCGATCTTGTGCCGCCTCAGTATCAGCTGAGCCCACCACATAGTCCGCAAATCGGCACTATCATTTCAAAAACTCCAGAGAAAGGTGAGATCAGTTGGGGGAAACTACTCTAATGATATCAGTTTATGAGACTATTATTAGAAACATTTCGTAGACCAGAAAAAATGATGCAGCGAATTTAGAGAAGAAATTCACTCAGAATTTTTCAAGGCCAATCAAACAATTAAAATTGTTTCCGTAATCTGTACTTGAATTCCTTGAGCGAGCCCTTATTTGCCTATTGTGCGTTTATCGCAGGTCAATATTTAATGAGGGGTTCATTTTATAATCCTCCCCCCCTCTGATAAATTAACAGTTCTAGTACCCGAGTAACCTGGTAGGGATCTACATTGAGGGTTGTTCCTCACCGTCGGGAGGCTATTGGGAATAAAGTGAAATTTTAGTTTTTTTAGTATTTCTCCGGACTTGACAAAAAATGTCAAAGTCGCGATTGTCGGCTTTCAGCGGCATTTCAAAGAGAGGACCTCCCAGTGTTCCCTATATTACCAGCAAGGGGTCCTTGGGAGTGCGGTAAACCCCCGCCGAATCTGACCATTTGTCTTTTTATTGTCCCACAGACGCATCATCCCCGAGCAGTCACCAGTCCCAGTGTCCTCAGGGATCGCTGAGCAGCATGGATCCAAATATTCGCCGTTACCGTACAGCCTTCACTCGTGAACAGTTGGCGCGTTTGGAAAAAGAATTTCATCGTGAAAATTACGTCAGTCGGCCGAAAAGGTGTGAACTCGCTGCCGATCTACACCTGCCGGAGGCAACAATCAAGGTGAGCATCCTTCGACATTAATGGGGCTGCTGATATCGTTGATTCTTCAAGCGGTAGTGTGTTTGACGGGAGATTATAGCTTTTAAGTTATTTTATGTCGGCGGGATCTTACAACCACTCGGCAAACAGCTGCGATTCACTGTGTGCTCAGAGGGAGGTGTCAAGCGAGTCAATTAGCAGTCGCTTTTTCGGTACTTCGAGAGTCATAAATGGATTTATAATTCCGGGGCTTTTGTTTCTTCGGGAAAGTCTATCTGTCAAGATTTTCCCGCCGGTCAAATGATGTTTGTAAGATTCTTGTTAAAAAAAGCAAAGTGTATTTATCGAGTATGCTTTTTTCTTCATAATTAAATTAAGTTAGACTTTTAAAAATAATATGATTGATGGGTGCTCCTTCTGGACTTTTGAGTATTTCTTTTTTTTATAAAAAATAATTTTTTCGTATTGGCGATAGGTGTGGTTTCAAAATCGCAGAATGAAAGACAAACGCCAACGCATGGCCATGGCCTGGCCGTACGCAATGTACACCGACCCGGCGATAGCGGCTGGTCTCTTTGCCGCAGCCTCAGCCGTCATGTCACCGTCACCATACCCGTCACCCCCAGTGCCCGCTGGACATCTCGGCGTTACCCCACGTTATCCAGCAGCAGCGGCAGCGGCTTATTACGCTGCCATATATCATCCCTACAACAGCACCAACAGTTCACCTCTCCACTGTCCGCATCCCCAGTCACCGCCGTATCCACCACATCCTCATCTCGTCCAGCCACACCATCCCCTGCCGCCCCTTCACCTACCCATCACCGACGTCAACAACTTCGCCGCCACGCCCACTAGTCAAGGAGTCAATGCACCAGCCAGACCTGGAGGTGAATACAGGCCTGCGCACGTACCCGAACTCAGTCCTGCGCACTCAGACGCCTCGAGCGACTACGACTGCGCCTCATCACTTAATCATCATCAGGGGCATCATCTTCAGGGAACCGATAAAGCATCACCGCCGCTCAAGCTGCCTGTTGGACTGAATCTCGTTGGACTCCCTGCGCAAATCCAGAGTATTCAGAGTGCCTTCGAGAGCAAGCACGGAGGATATCATCATGGGGTCCTGGGATCTACTTCTGTACAAAGCACCAAGATTGATCCACCCAAGCTTTTCCAACCTTACAAGAGTGATATAACGGAGAAGGCGTGAAGGATTCTAATGCCGCGGGGGTGTCTGGGCATGTGCAATCGAGACCTGAGGCATAGTGACAGAACTTTAAAGATTTTAGGTTAATAAATTTGTAAAAAGGAAGAACGAAGGAGCCCAAATCAATGAATGTACAAACCCCTTAAATTCATACTGTTTTATATACCTTTCGGTAGACATATTATTGTCACTGTGCGAATAAGTTGTACAGTATTTAGAATTAAAGCCATTAAATTTCTCTTCATGTTGATCCTTAGTATGTAGTTATTTATTGTGATGCCAAATGTGAAGTCTTTTCAATCTATGTGTGTATATAAGGAGAAAAGAAGCAGGAAAATAAATATTATATATGAACTTATTTACCAGCTTTTTATTTACTTATTGCTACACTTTCATTAATATGTTTTTATTCTGATTGATCTGAGAAAAGAACTTCTCTCATTATTTGTTTTTTCGTGTTTTATCGACTAATGCTGAATTCTTTTGAAATGTTTCAATGAAAAAATTCTATTTTTTAATTGATCGCGCGATTAATGTTAGCGTACGTTGTTTGGTTGTGATGTTCCATTGAACACTGATAAATCAATTACAGTAGCCAAATCTCTAGATCACCAAAATTAATGTTAATATTGTGGATGGATTACTGCACATCGTTTAATGCCCGTCTCGTGTCCAAGGGAGAGAATGTTGGGTGTAAACACAATAGTTTAAGGGTAACAGAAGTACAGGGGAGGGATTAGTTTTATAGAGAAGCGATTTAAAATGAGCAGTTGGTTGGCTTGTATTCCCGGCTCCAATTAACTCTCTCCCTCCTTTTCCTGGGGACGATTCCGCCCTGTTTCACAACTTATCTCCCCCAAGTCCCCTGTGTATCTCCCCTTGACATGACTATTTCATAGCTGTGAACATGAGAGGGAGACCAGATTATTTCGAATAAACGCTGGGATGAGCCAACATTCTTCCGGAAATCGTCGAAAAATTAGATCTAATGAGGGATTTTTTTTTTATTTCTAGGCACTGTTCTGATTAATTCCACCCCCGAGAAACGTGAAACTTTCATGTGGGTTGATAATTTATTATTGAATTCGTTATTGTCAAAATTGACATTGACATATACTACAGATATCATCATTTATCTTCAACCCGATCCTTTAATAGATATTATTGAATGCCAGTATTATCTGCCCGCTTCCCCCCGCCCGACAGTTTTCCGAAAGGTTCTAGTTGCACGTCGTAAACTCATAAAATTCCAAAATCCCGCATCGAGGCTCGAAATACTCACTCAAGCAGCTAAAAACTCAAATAGAAAACAACTAATCTACAGCCCATAAATACCCGATTGCCGTAGCGTAAAAAAATCATCGACAAAAAATGTTGGGGCATTTTTTTTTGCCGTAAAAATCTTTTCATAGGGGGGTGGGTCATAAAGCCTTTTGGAAAAAAAATTCTAGAGTCAGAACAGTAAAAAAAATTTCCGCATACTTATTTTTATTTTTAAGGTTTGATTTTTACAACGCTTTGATGGTTATTTGTGAAAAGTCAACATTTTTTTTTCAAAATTTATTTTTTGATAATTTTAGTTTGAAATCTTGAGAGTTTGATCGATTACCCACTTGCACAATTTTTTGGATATTGCATTGACAATATACATGTCCCCTATTTAAAAAAACCCTTTACAGATTTGAAAAAATATATAGAGTTGTCCCAAATTATAAACATTATAAATAATTTATTTGACAGAAATTTTCATTGGCAATAGCTCCATGTTTTTAGTTCCTTTCGTGTTTGTTTTCATACTTAGTCCTCCAGGGGTTGCGATTTTTCCGTCGAACTTCCGAAGAAGAAACTGTCACCGTGGGTGGCTATTTCCACGCTTTCACTATAATTCAACGTGAAGGCGCGTTTCTCGAGACTCCCTCTCCCTTTTCATTTTCAGTTTTGACTTTTCAATTAGCCGCAGACTTGCCTTCACCCAAATATTGTGCCTCAGTTAAATTCGTCATGGATTGTGCCATTTGGAAAACCTGCATTTTTCCGGAACAAAAAAATTGGTCTGGGTAAATTATTTACACTGATTTTTCGCGCGTACTTTATGTATCTATTCGGCACACCGGGATGTTTGTAGCAATATTTGGGCTTCTCACTAATCAAGCATAAAGGAATTCAAGCGTTGACCATTTCGTCTCTCCGGAGTGTAAACGACAAGAAAATTCGCTGTGGTACATTCCCCCTCTGTCACATTTTCCTCTCCTGATTGATTTCGATGGTCAACTGATTTCGATATAAAAGACCTCATTTTCACAACTTGCCTCAATCAACTTAACGCTCTTGACGTTACTCCTTTAATGTTCTTTCCATCTAAGCTACAAGAAAAAATCAGAACTGGAGTTTAATCAAAGCTCCACATTAAAAAAAAATAAAAAAAATTAACCTGCAGAAAATAATAAAATAGAATTCAATGATAATCCCAAAGATACAATAGACACAGGCGCATGGCCTATAAAATTAATCGGCTGTTTGATCTCCTGTGGGACACCAATTTTCCCTCATAAACGTCGAGCCGTTGCGAATCACCCTATATCCACAGTCCAATTGGCTTCCCCAGCCTACTCGATACATCCCGACCCCCGCCCATCTCGTAAAAATGTATTTCTATTCGATATAAATATAATAAACTTCTGTGCCCGATAAAATAGCGTTAAGTATCGCAAATCGATGAGTTTTCCCTTCGATACATCGGGTGTAACGAATTTAACGCACTCTTTGGAATGGTCCAAGCCAGGTTGTGCGTGGGAAGATGTTGAGACGTGTGTCACCGATCGAAATCGATTAATTGTATTGAAGCAGAGATACTTTCAACTGAATATATTATTCCATAAGTGTATGAGCGCAACTAGCTACAAATTTTCAAGCATCTCCCCCACAATTTAACATGACAAAAATTCAGAAGCGATCGTTGACCTGAGCAGCCACTTTTTTCCTGCCAAAGACGAATCTTCCTCGAAAAGTCCCGGGAGTCCACCGCAATTTAAACCACTTAGGTAAACCACGCAAAAATTTGACCTTGTCACAGGACCCGACAAAACCGTTCATACAGCTTACGTGTTTCTATTACCGTCATAGCGCATAAATTTTCCGTTTCTTTTTTTTTTGGCTTTTTCATTTTTTCGCCGCTGAACGGTGGGACCACCAGGGGACTATTTTCCTCAAGGGTTTATGTGTTTATGCTTCTCCAAATTTTTATGACATGCCAGCCGTCTTCGTGGCTTTGCTACGGTTAATCGTGTGTTGTCACCAGGGAGGCACCCGGAAATCTGACAAAACTGATCGGAAAAAAAATTTTTTACTAAAAAATTTCGTCTTCAGGAGGCAATAATTTTCCTTTTCCATTGCCAATAGCTTGGTGATGATAGAGTGAAAGCTGGTCATTTCTTCAAATAACTAAACATTTTGATGGAGCTTCTGAATTATAGGTGACTGGTCCCATTCGCATCGTTCGATCGCGAGATATCGACAACAGAAAAATCCGAGGTGATTATAAATTTTTTTTAATGAAAAAATTCTTCAAATGTTTTTGTTAATTTACTTTTTTCCTTTAATCATGATGGATAATGTTGAAAATGCTGTGAATACCTCCCTGCACGAGTTGAATAGCGTGCCGTAGCTCCGACTAAAGGTATATCTTCAGAGGCACCGACAGTTCTTATTGTAAATCATTCCACGGTTTTATTTTGGTTTATTATCTGCCATTCTACAACAAAATGTACCACAGGGTGTCCTACGACGATTGTTGGAAACATGCAATTTTAGGGAAATATGTTAGGACCGTAACGAAAAACGGAACGGAAGACATAACAGCATTTTCCAGGGAAATCGGGAAAACGGAGAAGGGGAAAAGGGTAGATTCTAGAACCGAAGGTACTACAACACTCGAGAGCACTTTCAATGGCTTCGAAATTCGTGTCGATTCGCTTTTCCAGTGTGAGATTGTGTTATTTCATCGATTCAACCATTTCATAAATATAAATAATTATCAATGTTGGCTAAATCTCTCATTTTGTGAATTTATTTATAATTTATCTTGCACTTCGTTCAATGAAATTTTCCACAACTGCAATTGATTTACAACCATTATTAAATTTTCATAATTAATTATCACAACTGTATAAAGATTGTTTGTAATCCTCAGTTCCTTCGCGAAGTAAAAATTACTCCGAGGTGTAACACAGATTAATTAGACGGAAAGGTCGCGTTAAACATTGGAATGACGCGTAAATTAAGAAGATGGACGACAGCCCCATACAGATGAGAAAAGCCCGCTAGAGGTGAGACAGGCAATAAAGGTGTAAGGCAAAATGGGTAGGCCAGGTCAAGCCAATGTATCTAGGTGAAAAAAGCTCGCTTAATTTCATGAGGGTGCCTGATTCATTTGATCCAATATCGTCCATCGTAAATTTATCACAGAACTAATAAACTATCGCGAGAAGGAAATTTTCTAAATTTACGTCACACCATCAACGTTATAACATTAAGCGGAGGAAAATAACCGTATATTACCACGTGGAGAATTGTTTGCCAATAATTTTTGTGCTGATGAAATTTATATTACTCATTAGTTATTTATAAAAAAACTCAATTATTATTCAATAATTGTATATTGTACTTCTAATGGAGGGAGTATCCAAGTGTGTGTGTGTGTATGTGTGTATTTCAGAGATGTGATATTCCTGTGAAAAGGTTATGTAACTTTATCAAAGAGTGAAACAACCAAAATCATAATTTTTCATCAATTTAGCGCTTGAATTCGTTACAGAAGTTGTAAATAACTGTTGAGGCTGAGAAAGGACTCCAACTCCGTTGGTTTTGCGGAGTCCCGGGACCTCTGAGTTTCGCTCTTTCTACCTAATAGTGGGTTTATTATTTTATGGTACTACCTTATGCACATGAAACCTCTTCGGGACGTTAGGGGTCCAGTTTCGCCTTTGGTCCGGCCATCTCACTTGGAATATTCGACAAACGCTTATTCTGTTCAGTAGGTATAAGCGACCAACAGCGTAGGGGAGGCTGAGAGGGGGTGAGAAGCGTTACAAGATTGTAAATCATGAGAATTTTGGAAGCACGGTAGCTAGTCCGGGGAAACCAAAGTGTCTGGCTTCTAAACTTCTTCATCCTTCATAATTTTAACGTCACGGAAGCGGGGGCCTTGGGATATGAATCAAATTTCTCAAGGACGCATGTTTTGAAAGTTGGCGACGAGAGGGGAAGGATTCTTTAGAAAAAAAAACAATGCACCTTTTTTTGCTGAAAAATCCATTCCGCTGTGAGAAAATTAATAATAATTTTTGTTTCAACACCTTATTTCGTCTATATTCATTATTTTTATGAATAGTAAGACGCTTTCGTTGAATCGTCAACTCGAAAAATTAAAACCTTTGACATTTGACTCTTACGCATCCCCTCAATCATTCGAGTTAACGTCCAGAGAATAAATAACTCATCGACAGTCTGTGTCCTACTCAAGGATGCAATAAACATTGTGTAAGATTTAAAAAGGAGACCTTGAGAATTTTCACCGGACGAGGTGAAAGTACCAGGACAGCTCTACTGACCCACAGCGAAAAGTTCGGGGTCCTAAAATTGAAAGTATACGTCAACGCGATTGGCTTCCGGATAATTTACAAGGGAGGATAATAATTTTGAGTTAAGGATATTTAGCCATGTCCTGCGAATCTTATTTTCTGTTCGGCTAATTGCGCAACGTCCAAAACCAACTTCTTCGGTTTTTCCAAGCAGTTGCCTCGTGGATAAATATCTGCAGAAGTATCCAGACACAATTTCAACCAATTGATTACAATAAACCCTATCTGCCGTGTCCCTCCCACCGATGAATAAAACTCATTGTCATGTCCCTTGTATGTCCTCCATATCCTTCGAGATAATCATTTCGGGAATTTGGAAGTTACGAATGCGGACATAATTTTCCCTAACATCCTCTCTCCTTCATTTTATTGCCCGACAAACGCCATGAATCTTGATCTTGCCCCATTCTTCTCTATCTCAATCTCTCGGACCCCTCCCCGAAATGTAATCTCTCACAGTGATTGCTCGGAGCCAATGGCGGAACGTCCTTATCACAGCGGCGAAGCGAAGGGTAAAAGGAGAAGTACAAAAAAAAATCCAAATTGCGTTGGATCATCTCCAATCCACGTATCCGCATACAAGAACACAGAGAAATTTAGTGACATAGGTTTTGGCCGATTCAGCATCAGATCGATAGTGATGCATGGGGGGTAGTCACCCTTACGGCGAAAATCCTCGAATAATCGATTTCAAACTGAATCGTATGATTTTAGTCAATTCAATTCGTAGTTTGTCGTTTTAACGAAAGCACTTTTTAGTGAGTTAAGGGAATAGGAATAATTGACAAAGGGCATGTTAAGTTGACATCACGTCTACACCGTTTCAGGGTTAGGGAGTGCACGGCGGGTGATTCTTGCCGGAATACTGTACCCTACTGAGGGGACAATGATGCTAATGCTGAGACCTTGACACAATATTTTGACGTACCCCTCCCAGTGAATTTTTCTCGAAATATTTAGAAGGTGAAACGTTTTAGGTGATGCATTGACTTTGGGAAAATTAGAGGGGATTAGGAGGAACTAATGGACCAAGATTATTCACGGCTAGGGAGATGTAATTGTACATTTGGAATCAATTGACAATGGGAGAAAATTCTTGGGAGTTTGAGTGAGTATTGGTGGGGTGGAAGTGACTCGATGATTCGTTTGTTATTAGTTCGGTGATAAGTGGCTTTAACGTGAAATAAATATTACCATAAGGATTTTCTGCTGGTAATATTTCTGACATTTATGCTGAAAGCTCCTCATTGGTGAAATAATTAGCAAATTAACGAGTCAAAAAATTTTCAGAAACAATTTAAATGAAGGCCTCAGGGACATTTCACTTGAACTGAAAAAAATCCACTCGTTTTGTTCGAGTATTTCACATTCGTTCTAACCTTGTGCGGAAAAAATCCTGGAAATTTTCGGCAAAGCCATGAACACCTTGGATTTCTGTACCAGTCGGTCAATATTTCCAAAATATTTAGTACAAGCCTCCGCCCTTCTCCCCCGAAAAGATGGCACGCGCCTCGGAACTGGAAAAACCTCACTTGGGAGTACTCCCCAGGAGATTGAAAAAGTTGTCTCTCTCTGAAAAGAAAAACTCTCACCTCATGAGGTTTTTCTGTTGAAAAACACGAGAGGAATCGTCTCGTACCTCTGACAACCTTGACCGAGAGAATCGCTGATGCCGCTCCCTCGACTCACCCCGGTGCAAGTATTTTCATGCCAAAATTGTCTCGTCTCCCGGTGGAAAGTTTTATTGGTACATAAATAATGGCCTGCGGACATTGTTCATACACCCCACCTTTACGACCCTTTTCCCCCGAAATATTCTTGCATCTTTTGTTGGAAGTCACCCCCACGGCTTCTGTATTATGTATCATGACGCGGGGGTGTCCCGACCCGACAAATTCATCAGCGAAGTCATGATTTTTTCTCATGTCTTCACTATTCTTGTTAAAATGTAAAAATCCTTTATCAACTGCTTCCCCTAAATTTATCATCCCCTGCCTTAGAAGATTAAATACAACTAGAGAGGAAAATGAATATGGCCGGTTCATTATCGTCACTACATCAAATGTAATGCCAAGATCATGTTCAGTATTTGACCAAAATAACTCATGAATTAATAATAATTTCTGGCGAATGAAAATATTACAAACAACAACCCCTCTACATATCACGTAACCTGATTATTGCTTCAGTGAAAATATGATGCGGCGGAGTTGTAGGAAATGAGGAAAAAAAATTTCGTTGCGACTATCTTTCCCCTGAAACGATAAAACGAGATGAGGTAGTAGGTGAGTTGTTATTTATGAGAAAGCACGATAATGGTACGTATGATGGGGCTCCCTAGGAGCCGCGACGGAAGAGGAGGCGAGTGGAGAAAATATCTGAAGGGTTACCATGGCAACGGGCGTTGTGTGGGCGGGTACAAAAGGCACCACGCGCTTGGAGAGAGAGGCTGCCATATTGGTCTCCGTCCAGCTATCGATAATAGGAAAGATAAGGTCGTTTCACCTCCTCCCTTCCTTTGTTCCACGGCTCTGAGGTATGAAATATAGTTTATTGTTGCAAAATAGCAACGTCCTTTTCACTCTCCAATAATTTTCGTACGAAATTTTTCAAAGTAGAATTTCTCAGTCAAATAAAACCATTCGGTATTCGATAAATTTTTTCCTCCCTCCAGCGTCCGTCTTTGGTAATAATAAAAAAAATGTTTATGGTTTTTCTCTCAATCCATTCATTGTCAGCCCAGGAAGACATAAACCGTCATTCAAATTACACTAAATAGAGGGACTTAAATGAATTTAATGGCGAAAGCAGAAATGAGAGAAAAATTAAATTGCACGAGTTAATAAATACTTTATCAGGACACAGCAAGAATTTAATTGAGAATTTTATTCTATTATAATTGCAAGTTGCGCTTACAATGAGTTCATTCCGAACTAGACGAATGCATGTTAATTAAAATAGACGGAAGTGTGAGGGGTGAGGGAATAACTTTCCGGAATAAATTCCAAGGCAGTTAATCCGTTATAGTGCGGACACGTTAAACTTGTGGGGCCTTTGAGTGGATGAGGGAAAACAGGGTATTCGCGCATAATTGGCTCTGAGCATCGCCACCTGAGACCCGAAGCTTTGCCAACCGCATATACGATGGGGGCCATTTCCATTCCCCGTGTATAACTGGGCCATTAATCTCGTTAGAAATATTTAAAGTTTAAATTATATTGTGAACTGTTTGCGCCGTTCATCATTCCAATCGTATTCTTTATTATTTAGACGATCAGCTACATTTGTCGTCAATTTGTTATCAATGAAATGAAGGCGAAATTAGTGATTTTACAGTTGAAAAAAAAAATGGAGAAAAATTAAATCACAGAAAATTTGTTTGAGAGATAATGGATATGATCCTGGAGGTAATTATTCTTTGGAGGATAAATTTAATTACAATTGATTGATTTGACTCTTCAAAAATTTTTTCTGTGTGAGGAAAACATCACAAGAGCCACCCGCAATCTCTGTCGGTAAACATAGCTCGTAAATAACCGATAGGAACTCATCTCACATCTTAATGGGCCCCTTTCAATGCCTCCGGGGGCCCTGAAACGCTGAATTAGATTCGCCCAGCAGTCTTCCTTTAACCCCCACCCCCACCTGAGGGCCTAATGCCCAACAATGACCTCGCCACTTCTTCTTTCATCTATTCGGCTACTGAATTCATTTCAGGGAGAGGGGGGGGGGGCGGTTTGTATACTGAATTCTGGTATTTTCCTGTCGTTTTGTGAATCAATCACCGACATCGCCGTATTTGGCCTATTTATGGGTTTAAAACATCACCACTAACACAAATACCGGACATATGGCCCGATTTTTAGTGCGCGGGTGGATGATAAAGGCCTAGTTTGAGGTTAATGGGGCCTGATGGGCATCAATGGACGACTTCGGCAAATTTTTCAACCACTTTAATTGCCCATGGACACCTGGAGAATCACCAAGTGGAGTGTGGACAACATGTGGCTGGTATGGCGAACGATTTGTCAATTGAATTCTTACAATTTCGTCGCTCCACTATAAATTCTCGGAGGGGAAAAGAGGTGTGAGACTCGGGGGGAATTAATACCATAAATAAACTGCGATCGCTCTTATTTCTCGGAACGAGACAAATGTCGATGCGGGGGAGAGTGGAAAATTTGTTGGCGAGATTGAAATGTAAAAAGGTGAATTCGAAGTTGTGAAATAAGACTTCCTCATTCCGGGGGTTCGCTTTTTCATTTACCGAATCAACCAAAGTTACTTCAGAGTTATGTAAATAAACAAAAAGTCATCTGACTCTATCAGTTTAAAAACATGATTTAAAAATTGGCGATTGTAAGACGTGTAGATGTTTAGATTGTGAACAATTGAAAGATAATGTAAAATCTTTGGTGCACCGGGGGGTTGAGTAAATAAGAAGAATATTTAAATTAAATAGAGAATGAACATCTAAATTCCAGTGTCCTGAGTGTTTCAGCCGGTTTCGATGAAAGAGTAAACTAGATGGCTATACCATTCGATTTTCGCTTGCCAGTATAAAACTGTCCTCTCAGATCACCCCCATTGCCTCCACCTGCATCTCTCGACCATCTCGGGACTCGAATTTCCCTAGAGACCCCGTAAATGGTTATTTATTCTTATTTTATTTATTTTCACAGACTCGATTTGGAATAGATTCACAATTTTCGGGTACTTCCTCTTGCCAAAGGAGTTCGCCATTGTTTCAACGATATAACAAAAAATATTTTATTATTACTATATACAATGAACAGGTTTTACGCATATCACAATTATTAAATAGTCAGGATATTTGCGGTTTTTACAAAAAGGAGAAATTTTCGTCAATAATTTATAAATATTCTGCCCACTTGGAATAATAACATTGATGTTTTTTTTTATTATACAAATTCGTCTCGTGGATTTGTTAATGGACTTGTCATTGGATGAATTCAGTGTTAAAATTCATATATTTACGATAGAATTAATCTTACCAGAAGTTTTGGCATGTGGAGAGATGGGCGTGGGATCCATTCAGAAAATCATCTGAATTTAAGGAGGGAGTTGGTGAATAAATATTTGAAGATGGGAAAACGATTTACTCTCTAATTAGAAATTCAACGGAGTAAGTGATAAACTGTGATGAGCCTGTTTCACCATTTCTAATGGTACATGGTTCATTCATTTTGCCAGTGAATTGGTTTCAAATTTCTTTCATAATTAAAAGTCCGACAAAAAATGTTTTGATGTCGTCATTTTTTTCACACTCAAGATATCCCAGATATTTCAGTAATTTAATTACTAAATTCTCTTGGAATTAGTGTCTTTGGGGAAAATGTGAAAAAGCAAAGAAAAAAACATTTTTGACGGCGAATTTTCCATCAAAAGTCACTTTCCAGTTGTACCACTTCGCCACTGGACTCGATCTTTCTCTTTTTGGATTTGCCTATGAGTTAATGACATATGTAATCCAGTCAACAGTTTTAGCTACGCGATGGTAGATACCCGGCTGTCCCGGCTGCGCACAACTGTATCCTGCCGATACAATGCCGATGAGGTACCAGCGACCGGTCCTTTCCAGCATCAGAGGACCTCCGCTGTCCCCCTAAAAATCAATATTCCCATTTTATTCCAATTTTCTCGTCACAATGATCCTCTAACTTTGAGATGGAACAATTCTCACTTGACACGAGTCCTTGCCACCCCCTCGATAGCCAGCACACATCATCTCATCGTAGATGACAACGTTTATTCCATTGGTCCTATGCCATCTTTCGCACACTCTGTTATCGATTACTGGTACATCTACCGACTGTAGAGTCTTAGGTCTGAGTCTTGAGCCTGTCGAAATTTCCATCTCACAATAAAAATTTACACAACTGAAATTATACTTAAAATTGAAGTATTTCAAAATAAAATACCCTATTTTTCCTGTTAAATCTTAAGAAAATTAAGACAATTAATTCCAATAATTAATTTATCAAGCGTAATAAATACCTTCGGACAGTCTTTTTTCACCAAAAAAATTGTTATTTACTCTAAAGTCTTTCTAGATATATTTCTCACCGGCTTGGAGAGCTCCCCACCCGGCCGCCCAACCGTATTGCCCCAGGAAGTCCTCATTCTTATCCGGCAAACAAATCGGCGAAATATGTGCCATATAGTGGACGGGTCTGTCAAGCCTGAGGACAGCCACATCAAACCTGTCCGCCTGCGGGGTAAATTTGAAGTACGGATGCACCCGTATCTCCCGAACTCCAAAAGTGTAAGCCGGAAGGCTCTCCGAGGCTGAATTAACAACATAATCCCCCAGGGTCACTTGCACTTGACGAGCAGAGGCTCTGAAAAATTATTTCAGTAATTACTCGCACATTTTCACGCACCTTTCAAACCGAGTAATTATTTACCCCCATAAAACGTCAATAAACTCACTTGGCTACGCAATGTCCTGCTGTCACCACGTGGTAGCGATTGACAAGAGTTCCTCCACATCGACTCGATCCGATGCGAATATAAGCCTGTGGACCGAGTATTATTGTAAATAAACAACAATATATTTATTGTATAATTTAATACTGGACCCTAACCTGCCAGGGGAAGCTTCCGAATCCTGCCTCATCACCACCCACAATTCTTCTCTGGGCGGTCTGTTTCGTCGATGAAATTCCACACTCTAAAGAAAATAAATTCGAAAAATCTTGTACATCAGTCACCCCCAACAGCAACAAGAACAACAACAATAACGCATCCCCCATGCATAAGTGCAAAATCCATAAATTGTCGATTGAGTGTCAGTAGTTTAAAAGTCGTTAGACTTGGAGTAATTCACGCATTAGAAAGGTGGATGAGATGACAGATAGCAGTCACGTGCTTGTGAATAACATTAATTTTCATTAAACTATGTTAAATCATCATCTATTAATTTCTCAGTTTGTTCTCAAATCATGCAGTTCAATAATTAAAATGTGGAGAAAGGAGATGTGTCAAAAAATTTTCTAATAAAACCTAGAAAATATATTTCACAGCACTCATTTAACGGCAGAGATGTGGGAAATGATTACTTTGGAAAGCTAAAGAAATTTCCTATATTTCTCCGACCAAACGGTGAAACCACTTTCGATTATATAAACACTGACTTCTCCTTATTATAATATCAAAATTCTCAAATTCAAAATTAATGTTTATGACTGAAAAATTTTACATCATTAAATGTGCTTTTGAATAATATAAATCATATTTAATTCATTCGATTATATGTTCATTTGCGAATTATCGCAGTCGGAAACTTAATGAAGTGCAATACAATTTATAGGCAACAATTAACTCTGTTATGTTTAAATGATGAACTGATTAAATCTCCTTTTAATTACTGAATGTCGTCACATGCATGAGGGCTTTGTACGTAAACTTACGCTCGTCACTCGCTGTGTCCGTAAATCCGTCCAAATCAAACTGCTGATGCAACTGTTCTCTAGGCGCATCAACGAGATTTAAATCATTGCTAGTTTTTTTATCTTTACGATGGCAACATGCGTACATTATACCACCACAACTGCCATCCAACAGACCGGATGTCATCCAGCATTTAAGAAAAAATTCACAGCTCCTTCCGTCAGCGCACAATGTATCGTCACCCTGCCACGATGGTTTTTTTTCATTCCGCGGTATTTCTGGATAAATAAGAATTTTCTTTTTGCGAGAGAGAAAGATACAATTGCCAATTCCTTCATTTTGATGGTAAATTCGTCTCAAATACACCTGAATTACTCCAAGTCGTGGAATTGATTCTTTTTCTTTTGAAAATTTAACGTCTATCGCGAAATCATTTCAGTAGAATACGTCACAGAGTATCTAATTACCAGGAGAACATTCATAATGTCATCGTGAGGGAAGAACGTTTTGCAGTCAAGTAAATAAAGCCATTTGTTAAAAATTAAATTCTGCACTGAGAAAAAAAACGAAAATGTCATTAAAAAATGCTAGAATTGAATATCTCCGGATCAGCTGGGTGAGAGATGAATTTATTCCCTTCAACAAAATAACTTTTCACTTACAAATAACTCCAAACTTTTTCAAATCACATCACTGAACCAGGAGATATCGACGGTCAAGTAATTTATCTTTTGTTACTCCTTAAGAATATTTATATTCGTCACTGTAGTAATTGCCTTGTTAGTGGGATATAACCAAGCAACTTGCTTTATTTTTCCAGACTGTTATATGTATTACGACAGGTCACTTATCATATCAAGCATAAAATGTTTTGAATAGTATTGTATCTACCTGTATCAACCTTCGGGTAATCACTGTAAATTTGTTTCCGGTGATCTAGAAGGACAATGATGAGATAGCGATTAACTATGACAAGAGGTAAAATTTAATGTCATTTAAAATTACTCACAATTATGATGTGAATGATTTGAGGGTGACGGAGTACAAAAAACAATCGCATTAAAAAAATTGAGGCCAGGGTAATATATTTAATATGGAAAATCGCTTCATCATTTGCTTAAATAACCCCTTGAGCTTTTACTAAAATGGATAAAAATATACAGTAACTGATTAGAAACCTCTAAACTCGTCGTCAACCTCCGGTGACACATGATTACTCGACTGGAAGAAAGATGCTCCAGCCCCAGAGCCTGGAAATGTGGGAAACTCATCTCTGAATATCAACCTGGGGCTCCTGTGGGCCATAACCGGTGCCGCTGATTGCCTCCAGTATGACTTGGACTGCCGCCAGGATGATCCCGGTATCGGGGAGAATCGGGAGATCGGGTAGACACCCCTACCACTCGGCAATGCCTCGAAATACCCGGGCACTGGAAATCTCACGAATCTTCTTCGCCTCAATAATCGAAAATTCGTTTGATTTACTGGCGTTTGCATAACATTGCTCTTGGTATCCGATGGCACTCGCACCTCTGTGTATACCCATTCTATCATCAACAGAAATGTAATGATGTACCAGCAGCACTCCTTTCTTGACGATCTCATTGTTTTCCTGGGAATTATATGAGAAAGTGACAAATAAATTTCTAAACATATTTTTCTCATAACATTGATCTTCATGTGAAAAATTCCCAAGTGAAGGGAAAAATTTATTTGCAAAAACCAAATGCATAATAACCCCTTGATATTGCAGTGAAAAAAGTATTTTCTAATTTTCAACTCTTACTAATAATTTTATTAAAGAAAAAGAGCTCCATTTGAAAGATATTGTGTTACTGTTTTCTCGAAAAACATTGGAAACTAGTAAAACCTGATGAAAGTGATAATTAAAATCATCCGAGAATAATGAAAAAAGTGAAATCCCGAAAAAGAATATTTGGTAATCGATTGAGTCACAAAAGTGAAATCAAACGTGAATAAAAATGCAAATAGTCACAACATATTTCTCCTTTACATCACATATTGACTGGGTAATGAGTGAAAGTGATGAAGATTCCTGCACACGCGGAAGTCGTGGACATACGTCGAGGTAAAACGGAAGTATAGTGTAGTGTATGCTGAGTACTTCCCATCAATATCAACAATAAAAGGAATATTTTAGGATAAATGAAACTGCGAAAAAAAATTAAATAAACACTATAAGCTATGAATTGCGATTAACAAGAAGGCATTTTTAAATAATTTTTTTCAATACATGCTAGGAAAAGGTAGCGTTTTGATGCCCCATATAAACATATATACAAAATGAAATAAACTAATTATAAAGAATATAATAAATAAAATGAAAATTCGACGAAATTTAAAATCACGTTTTCAACAATTGAATTCATATCTGCAAAATTTCTGAAAACTCGGAATTGCAAGTAAATTATTTTATGAACTTTAGAATAAAAAAAAGTCACGATGATTTGATGAGATGAGTAGGGGAAAGTGCTCGAAGTGTTAAAAATATTGAACTCTCGTGTTCTAAAGGGAAAGTGCTAGTGTTGTATCCTTTTCTTTCACCTCGTAGTTTCATACATGTGAAGGTGAGTCACAACAACGCACGAGCAAAAAGTGGTTTATTTGACTGGTTTCGTAATACCATCCGGCAAAATATTCACGTAGTCCGGATATGTGAAGCTATAGGCTTTCGCATACATCTGGACTTTCACGAAATCTCGCGGCACTGGGAATAACAAGTTTTCCATTGAATATTTTGTGTCACTTAGTTACAACATTATTTTCAGAGATAGCCTCTTTTCATCAGAAATCACTCAATTCTCTCGTGCTTCACGGTGATTATGTAACGGAGACTAGCCGGATGTCAATGCACTCGATTATAAGAGGGATTAACGGGAAATTATCCAGTCGGGTTATTTCATAGGAGGCATCAACAAAAAATCCGTTAGGATGATGAAATGCCCGATTTCATGTTTTACATTATTTATTTTCAATTATATTACTGTATGTTTACAGAGTATGGCCCAAACAATATTATTTCTCAACAATTCCCCAACTTTTTCATTAAAGTTCCTCCTAATTGATTAAAAATGCCCAATTCTTCATTTTTTTTTTCAATAGACTAGTTTGTTAACGATTTCCAATTTTTACCAATACATTTTCCCCTTCAGTTAAACTGGGATCAGTGGGAAAATGGCCGACCTCTCGATCCCAATAAAAATATTGTGAACCTCAGAACCATCTGATTTCCAATCCCCAGGATTTAACATTTCACGCTCGCGCACTCGACCGTTATGTTAGTGGGTCATTGGCTTAGCAATACACCCGTTTAATGCCCACAACCTTAGTTAGAACTGACAGGGAGTGAAAGTGCAGCGACGTGCACACGGATTGCGTCGTCGATCCCGAGAAGCCCCCGTGAATTTGAAGTTCACGTTCACGTTCACGTTCACGTTCACGTTCGCCGGCTTGTTTCTCCGCCCATCCTATCACCGCCGGAGTGCATGTGTTTTCAAGGTGGTTCACATGATAATCACACCGGTCAATATGATTTTTCAAACTTATTCAAGTCTTCACGAGTCTCTATTTCTCACTCTCCAAATTTACGTTGGAATTTTGTCTCAAGCCCTCACTTACTGTACCATTACTTTATTTATAATTAAATTAAGCGAGTGATTTTCCCAGTGTTGGTGATACGAACTTTCACCTCGAGAGCAGTCAGTCGAAAGTCATGGGACTTCTCCAAATCTTATTTGGATTTGCATTATGTTTTCCACGAAGTCGTCTCCTTTCAGCGCTCATATTTACAGAACCCTTAACATGATTTGCAAGAGTCGACCCTCATTCTAATGCTCCCAAATTATTTGTAAAAGTGAGAAACAAAAAACTTTCATTTTCCACTCTCCATTTAATAAGGAAATTTGATCGTAGGATAAATAATTGTCTTTCTAATAGCTCACTATCTAATGTACAGACACCTCGTCTCCCTCAAACTTTTTGTAGACCTCTCATTCTGGGTCACAAAAAATCTATTATCACAGAATGTCGTGTGCCCATTAGATCGAGAGATAATAAAGAAAAACTCAATTTCTCATACAAAATTAACCAAAACAAATCAATCCTTTCGATTTTATTTCTCTCCTCCTCCTCCCTCTCCGGTGGTAAAAAAAAATCATTTTCGCCTTCCGTAAAAACCGGTCCAAAGAAATCGCATCTTTCTTTTTATCCCCCCTCCCTCGCCAACTTGACGTTCATGTGGCCTTGAAACGACTCTTCACGCTCTAATTCCCTCATCTCTCTGATTCCCCACCCCTCGAACTCTTCACACTTTCGTCACTAGTACTTTCCATTGTGTAACGGATTTATAAATCTCCACCCCCATATGCGAAAAACGTTTCACTCGTGCGCATAAACGTATCCTTTGGAAAATCCATTCAAACCGCTGAACAATTTATTTCAAACGACTGGAGAATTTAAAAATCCTCACCAAGACGATAAATCCAATCTTCCAAATCTGTTGTTCGTCGTTGTAATCTTCAGTTCTTGTTAATGATCTTCACAATCACCGGTAATACATCTCCCCAATTTTCGATTAAATAAAAAACAATCCTAAAAACTTCACTTCAATTTTCTCCTCTTCATCACCGAAAAAAAAACCAGATATCACTTATTTTGTCTATTAATATCTTCAATCATTTTCGTTAGGATTATTTTCTCATCCCGAGGAACAGAATGTACTAAGAGGACTCGGACTTGAAATTATTGTAAGAGGAGTGTTTATAATTTTTATCGCGAACGCTCGGTCCAGGAGCCGGCGTCGATGTCCAACGACTGGCGCCCGGCTAAACGCACATTTACACTCCTTACTCTCTGAAAAACCTCGCGCTCCGCATGCCACACCACACAACAAACTGAGTAACCCAAACGTTAAACACAAACCCGTTGCCTCCTAGCTCTCACTTTCTCCGACGAGTTTGTAGTTTCATTTTGGTTTTGTAAAACTCTCTCGGCTTGATTTCTCCCACTCCTATGATCATCTCGAGACACTGATGGAGGTATTCCTTCCTCCGAGGCTTCCGAATGGAAGGTATGCTATCGTTGAAATTAAGTTACCCAAGAATCCCCACATTCTGTTACATTTCAAAGAAGAATATAATTACCTTTTCAAGATTTTCAAAAGATGTTGCTTTGTTTTCACAAATTCTGTGATTTCATGAGGAATTTCAATTTAACGAGCGAATGAATTAATTTTTTTTGGACACATTTCAGGAAATGATGTCCTTTTTCAAAGATCATGATGAATATAATTATTCTTCTTAAAGATTTAATGGAGGGAAATGTAATTTTTTTTATTCTAAAGATTTCGACAGTCAAATAATTCCTTAACAGCGGGATCCAATTATGACAATTATCTTGCTCTGGAAAATGGGCTCTTTTTATGACCTAGAGTGAAACCCCTCGATGGACTTCAGTGTGCTAATGTGGATGAATAGGTGTGAAAAATTCCTATAGTCGATGGGAAATGATTTAAGTTCGTGGAGTCATTAACGAAGAATTTAATAAAAATTTCAGGCTGAGGCTGCGTTGAACCCAAAGGACAGAAAATATGTAAAAATGAAATTAATGCAAGTACACCCATTCCCACACAATATCTTAAAACATTAGAGTTATCCCATGCAATAATCACCTAACCCACCACCAGTCTTAAATAATCTCCCTCAAATACCTTGCGAAATAATTCTTCAAGTTTCCGCATTTGACCCAAATTCAAACATAAATCCATTCCTCCATGAAATTAGAAATGAAATAATTCTCTAGGAACTGACGTTACACTTTGTTGGACATTGTGAAAGATTAACTTGTACTTAAACAATTTTTCTAAAAGCCTCGATTTTTTTCCACAATTTTATTGTTATGCCCAAGGAAACGCGTTCGGGTTGCGAAAAATAATTGTTTTGAGGACATCTGAAGTCTCTTTGTCCGCCAGCGGCCGTAACGAAAGTGGCAATTCTCTCCTCCAGTGTTGTTTCTTCTCACTTCCGCTGACTCAACACTAATTTCTTGAGTTCTGTCATATTTCGAACTCAATTATCCGGTTGTATTTCCACCTTTTATCAGTAAATAAGCGACGCGATTTTGACAAAACTCCTTCGTAGAAGTGCTGGCTTTTTTTCACGCTCCCGTTGGGATAAAACAATGAGACTATTTTTTTCTTATCTCTCAACTTCCAAAGGAGAGAATTTAGGCATTATCCTAATGGTAATTATTTTCCATACGAATATCGCAAGAAAATGGGAACGGAAGTGTTCAATTTTTTTCCCCCCTAAATGTTCGATTATGGATTTCGTATTCTTTTTGAGACTGATTTTTTTTTATGTATCACTACTTCATGTGCCCACAGATCGGCGCCCTTAATTTTTGGTGACTGCGGTCTCTATGAAATCCTTGAGGATTTTTCGCCTAAAAGTTCTGGAGGAATTCCCACACCTAAAAATGCTGCATCCCATCGCTGAAAGGAAACTGAAACGCTCAATTGCATGATAAACAATCTCCATTTGAGAATTCCTTGTTTTTACCTCTCCGACACGTTCTTTCCATATCAAAAACTGGGAAAAAAAAAAAGTTGTAACACATGACTTTCGAGAGTTTGAATACCGGAGAAAGTTCAAAAGCATTATTACACCTATCATGATCTCGTTCAGAGGAAAGGAGCAGGAGGAGCAGCTAGACTAGTGATTTTTTTTCTTCACTGCCTAATTTACCGCGTCTCGTAATGTCATAATTCCATACATTTGAAGCTCCCCCCGCTGGCGGAGGTATCAATCTTCTCGTTTCAGAATTTTCAAGTCTTTCGAATTTTTTTCGCCTCTCGCTGGCTGAAATCATGGAGGGTTTTTAAACTTTCCACTTGATCTTGACTGAACATATCTCGTTGTCGTCATGAACGGATAAAACCGGATGTGGCTTGATTGGAAAGTACCACGAGTTTGCACCACCAGATCAAAATTCGACGAGTTATATACCTTCGAGCACTTTTATTTTCATTCATTTTCTATTTCGTTCTCTTTATTCTGTTCGTCATTTTTTCCTCCCGAAGGATCGGGCGTTTCAATGGAAAATTTAATTCCTAACATTCCATTCATTCCATTTAATTGAATTTTAATGACATTTGTATGAAGCTGTAAATAAATATTGTAAAATCCCTCAATAAAAATTATAACTCCAAATATATGAATTAAAAGATGTTGCGGGTGGGCATCAGCGAAGGTTGATCTGACTTTGTCAAAATTCAACGTCATTTCCCACCAACGATCTAAGCAGAGTCATAAAAACAATGGTAAAACAATAAATACATCTCTCCGGCGGATAAATAAAGCCTCGACTTTCAAGTAAAATTTCTAATTACGCTGGGATGCTCGGTGTTATGTGAATGCATACGAGCTATTGAATTTCTTATATATATATATCTACACCATGATTGTATTTGGGACCTACTTTTCGTATTGGCCACCGACGTCTCTGCGCACGACGGGAGAAAGTAAGAGGACTCGACAGAAATACTTTTTTTTATCATTCTTTCTGGACTTTTTTTTTCTCTTCCATTTCTTTCTTTTCAAAGAGTTGCCGTCGAGGAGAATCTGAGTGGCTAGTGCTCACTCGTGAAAGTAATGCGGACTTCTGGTGTATAGGTGCCATTGAAAGGGGATATCCCACTGGTTTTTTCATTGTCTGCCAAGTGCATTAGGATAATTCATGACATTAAATTGTTTATGGCTTGTTAAAAACGTCTTTAAAATATTTAATTTCGAGGTGGGTAGAGAGGACTGGCTTCCGCATTTTATTTCAAAAATTAAAGTCAGTTCCATTCATATTTATTACTGTTACTGATTTTTTTTACTTGTAAAGGAGATCAGTGAGTAATCCTTGACATCACCTCAAAAACCGCCTGCCAACTATTTCGATCACTCCGCACCAGTGCTCCCTATAATCAATGGTTATCATAATAAACTCAGAACCGGGGGGTTCATCGATTTTCCTCCTCCATAGAAGCGATGGTAATAATTTATAATAATAATAATAAGCAGTAATAAAGATTATAATCGGTTATTAAAAAAAATAGCACTAAAATTGTTATTTATTTATTATTTAGTTTACGAATTTATTTTTATTCCTCGGATTTTTTGTGAGGGAGAAATGTATATAATTCAGGTTGCTGTTATTCAACATTTTTGAGACATTCTGTGCCTGGCAAGGGATAACAGCGAGGAAGTCTCCGCTGGTACCGATGTTGACTCCTTTTTATTAGTGAAAGTGAATGACACGTGAAGATACTGCCGAGTAAAAAATATTCAGTTGTTGGTTTCTGTTTCCTCATGACAGCATTGGCAGAAAGGACTCAGTTCAATTCAATAAAACTGCTATAATTTTTCTTATAAAACCCAAAAAAACGATGGATTTATGTATAACCACGATATCAAGGAAATACCACGATAATAATTTTACCTGATACTCCACAAAAGGTAAAAAATATAAACTCTCAGGAGTATGACTAACGACTGCATTAAACGGTTTACCAATCACGTCTAAACCATAATTTGTGTTATTACTTGACACATAAAACGATGAAGCGCACAATGCGGCCAACAATATTGCCAGCGAAGGAGAGAGGGGATATTAATATTTATTTTAATATTTATATTTCAATATTAATACTAATTAGTAATTCCAAAGATCAACACTTGATTAAACTATTTCACAGATACTTGAAGAATCGAAAAACCAATATTTTCATAGAGTAATTCAGTCTCAGATTTACTCACAAAGAAACAAATACACTATTTATTCGACTAGATCATTTGCTTAATTATCTTCGAAGAATTCTCGTCAGGAGTGATTTTCAATAAGAGCAAAAACTATTTATTCCGTAGTTTCGATTTTCTTAGTCACTCACGTTGATTTTTTTGTTTTCACTTTTTAAATTTCCCTTGAGTTAGCACCGGCTGCTATCTGTAATGAGAAAAATTTTATTTCATTATAAAATACTTTTACTCCTCTCGTGAAAATCCTAATTATTACGTCGTAATTGCCAACAGAGTGACTCGAATCGTACGCCTCATTCACTTTCAAAAGTTTTTTTTTCTACTCCAGTGATTCCTGACGAATTCAACATAACATTTCGAAATGAAAATAAGGGAGACTCTTTCACACTCCAGTGGGAGCGCTATTCCATTTTTATAACTATTATATTTCCAATTACTTTTTTATATTGTTTATTAGCATCTGTATATTTAAAATTTTTCATTGCTTCCGGTTGGAAGCTTACCCGGAATCATACCTTTTGATTACTCATTATTTAATTAATGGAAGGTGAAGAGGAGCATTTTTTAATAGCCTGTACTAAATAATGAATAATGAAAGACTGACTTCAGCTACTAAGAGGAGCCTTGAAGAAATAACAGATTAAATAAGTCATTGAATACAGTTGGAAAATTTACGATTCGTTAGACTATTATGGAATAATATCGACGTCTTTATATTTACCAGATTGACATAAAGTATTGCTGGTGTCATCCCCAATTCCGTCATCGTTATCGTTATTGATGTCGTAGCCGTTATCATAATAGGTTTGTTCAATTTCATAATTTTGCGGTGACATATGATGGTCAGACCTTCGGACGCGGTTGAAATACCTCAGAATAGCTTCTAGGCGATCAAGGGATGGGAGGGAACTACCGTCGGACATATCCATGGCTCCAGATAGTGCACGCTTGCCGTAACGACTGCCCAGGAAAAAACGATCTGGCCGAGATGATACTTTTACCGTGTCTTGCGTATTGGATGCATGATTGGATTTTTGATCACTCCGAACTTGTCTACTTGAAGAAAAATACGGCAGCGCAGCAGGGGCTGGAAAAAAAAATTCGGGTCAATGAATTCGAATGAATCGAATGAACCCCTCGAAATCGTTATAAATTTTGTGCAGGATTTTAAAAATTCACAAGGTCTGGGAAGTTGTCCCTTTATTGACCTTTATTCTTGCAATTTGTAGAATATCACATTGAATTAATTGAAAATTCATTGATATCGAGTGAAAAACTCACGGAAAGTTAATGGAATAACTTTAATAATTGTCTTTTCGATTTTCAAAATGCGAAATCTATCTAAAAGTCGGAGTATGTTGTGACGCGTGTTGACTAATTGTATCCCAGAACCAGCGAAATGCAAATTGAGGTTCACATTCCCAGGTGTTTCCGCATTTTCGTCGGTCTCTCTGATTAAGAAAAATTCTCCAAAGGTATCCGATGTCTAAAGCCAGTTCGTTAAATACAGAGCATTGTCGCGCGCCCACATACACACACGGCCACAGGTGTCATTACAGGAAAATCAAACAGTGTAATGAATGTCAAACCACAGAGCAAGCAAAGTTATATTATGCCATGAATTTGCTATAATTATTTCATTTGAAAGAACCGAACATTAGGATTTCTAAAGGAAATTCAGTTCAATCAAAATATTCCCATCAAATTTATGCCCAGGCATATATTTTTCTTTGTTAATAGTCAATAATTTTGAAGTGATGAATAGCAGAGTCTCCATGTGTCCAATAATTTTAATAGAAAAATCCACAAGAAAAATTCAAACACATCAATCACAACGTATTGACTTTTTCCCATTAAATATTGCATGGACTCTGCCCTAAACCAAAATAAATTGAATAAAATTTTATTTTCAAAAATCTGAAGAAGTACCTAAAGCCAGAAATCCACATTTCAATTTATATTCTCGCCAAATATTTAATGAGCATTATAATTGAAATCTTGTTGCGTGAGCACGAAAATTAAAATATGACAGAATAGAATGTATAGAATATTTCCAATTAAAGATAATAATTTTTATATTGATTTTAAATTGTTGTAAAAATTGCACTCACATAGATGTGACTCCTCTCGTTTACCATAGCGTCCCTGCGTGTAAAACGTATTTTCACCCAGGACGACATTGACTAGCACCAGGACGACCCACAGGCTCACTATCAGGTCCATAGTATACACTGGTAATATTTTCTCCCTCGATAAGAAACCTCGATCTGGGATGTGAAATCGAAAACGAAAAACACCATGACTCCCTCTCATTGACCCCTCGTTTAATATTTATTCTGAGGGTCGATGAATTATATATTGGTTCTCAAAAGGAGATGACAGGAAAAAAGCACATTTAGTGGGTTATCTTTTGAAATTTTAAAACGGCGGAGGGATGGGGGCGGAAATTTTTTTTTACATCATTTACAGGTCGATGGAGGAGTATTTGTTAATTAAAAAACACATATGATCAGAGCAGAACGAAAAAGTTGTAGCAAAAAGTGAAAGCTTAATTTAAGAAGATACAGAACAATTTGAACAAAAAACAATTTGTTTCTAATTGTTTGTCTCTATCTGTAAATGATAATTATAATAAATTGTGAATTTACCTGACTTTTTTGCGGACGATCCAACCATTATTGTTCACTATTTTTTATTCACATGCCATTTGCATCGAAAATGATGTGAGGGAAAAAACATTGGTTTAATTAGATTTAAATGTAACGTTAGGGAGATGCGTAAAATTACGAGTGGAATTCCTCACGAATTATTGAGTGTAATGTAATGCAATCACATTTGTTTTCCACGCTCCAGTTCAATTTTATCTTTCAAGAATCTGAAGTGCACCGAGGAAACATGCAATTTATTGACAATTTGGTAATGAATATCAACACAAGGACTTTGACTTTTCAAGGCAATTTTTAATAAAAAATTATCAATAAAAAAACATTTTTGGAAAAAAAATGTTTTTGCACCATTGTTGCATTTAATAATATTCGAACAAAGTCAAGGTTCATTTATTGCTTGTAATTTTTAAGAAGACCATTATTTAATTGACAATCTACTGTTACTTGATGGTTTCCTACTTCACAACGAGAAAATATTTTTCAAAATATTGTAAATTTAGAAAATTAAATGGCCTTTATCAATCTCTATAATGACAATTCCGATTCGTATGTGAATGTGAGATTTCAAAGAAAAAAAATTGAAAGCTTCAAAGAACTCACGGAATAACAGAGAGCTGAGGGCATCCCAGGGGGTGAAACGACTATGGGATCCTCCAGCACCGGCAGAAGCTTTATATACTGCCGGGTAGTCCACCCACCTTCACGAAGAGGGATCCACCACAGGCGGGAGGGGACATGTGACAAATTATCTTGCTCATTTATCCAAATTTCCCCATTCCACCGGAAAACTATTTACCTCCCGAGAAAATATAATTCTGTCAATCGACTGCGTCTCTGACCAATAAATGCACTGAAGGTTTTAGGGCAGTTTTTTAAATGAGTTCATCCCTATAAATTAATGTTCCATGGTAACTACAGTTGTTCAATTATAAGCATGAAAAATTATATACCTGAATGTTTAATGATTTGTTGAATAAGAAGAGAAATAAATCCAACAGAGCAAATCCTGAAATGTTTATTTTTTTGTAACATTCGTATGAAAATGAAAATTTCTGTTCATGTCGTTTTGATGTTATAAAAATGCACAGTAATTGAATATATTTATAATTTAATTTGACCCATATTCTGAGCAATCCCCTAAAATCAAAGGTTCTCTTCCCTATTTTGCATTTCACTGCATCCGACAAGCAGAGATAACAATCAGAAAAATTTTCTCACTGTCGGCCACGAGATAAATCATTACCCCATGTTCAAACATAAATTAACTGCTCTCCCCCAGTCTAATAACTCAAGTGATAACTGACTACGAAACACGTTGAAATTTGGATGAGTGAAATGAAAATATAAATCAAATTCAATGTTTAAAAAAAAAATTTATGTTATGTTTCAAAATTTGGGGTGTGATGTGTGAAGTTTTTTCATTGCTCTCATGAAATATACATTTGAAACCACGTGGGATGACCTTTTGATGAAACTCATGGGAGATATTATCTTTGGTTCGTCCCCTATCGTTTCGAAGCAATCATCAAAAATTCACGTAAATCCGCAAATTGGAAATGTATTTTTCATGAAATCCACTGACTTCGATGTCGACTAATTTTTTTTTTCCTCGCAGAATGCAAAAATCACGTACCCTATCTTGAACTTCAAAAATGGAAAATACATATGTCTTCTCTCCTGAATTTTTATGTTTTGCGAGACAAAGGAAAGAGAAAAATGGAATAAAAAATTTAAAAATCTCCCTTCCCCCTTGGATGCGCTTCAAAAATTGATAACTGACTAAAAATTGAAAAAAAAATTTAATCAGGTAGATAATCGAGTCGTAAAAAAGAAGAAAATGAGTGAAAAATTATTTTCCTTTGACGTAATTAATTAAACAAACGTAATAGACTGGAGTCAGGTATGATTCGTCCACGTGACGATGAAACTCCCCGGGGAGCTCTTGGGTCTCACCCGAGCAACCCACTAACACGCACCTTAACTCTCTTCTCGCTATTTTACTATCTACAACGTCGCATACTTCACCTAGGCCATAGTTAGACGAATAATAGTCCCGATGACGAGGATAATTTTCCAATAACTGTTTCATTGAGCTATTGAATTATTTTTGCGTGTGGGGGGTGTAAGCGTTTTATATATTTGTTCATTTCATTGTTCAAGATCATGATTGTGGAGGGAGACAGAGCAATGCATTGTTTTTTACTACACCTTAAATAAAATTCCCCCTCACTCAACATAAATAATTAAAATTATGATGAGCAATATAATTTCTATTTGCTATTGGGAAAGCAACAGTCCTGCCGCCGAAATTTTGCAATCACTGGTCCCCTATTTTCGTATAATCTCTTCTCCGAGATTAGCACGGATTTGAAAGGACTCAGTGAGATAATTGAGGGTGACTTCAGGAACAAACAGCGGAAACGTCTGATCTGGGGCACTATCTCATTTATCAGAAGAAATCTCTCGTTTCCAGATTGCAACCGAAGACACAAATAATTTAATTATTATTTTTGTATATCGGCTAATCAATTTTAGATCGATGTACGTATTTATATTTATGTAAAAATCTTTCATATATGGATTTAGTCCTTTAAGATCTTCTGATGACATTAAGAAATTCTTTCTCTTAATCGATTTTTCCGATAAAGTTATAGAATTATAAAATTTTCTCAGAATTAGTTGCATAAAGGAAGGTATTTGTAGCGCTAATTTCGCCGTTTGCCTTTGCCAATTTTCCAATCCCTTGATCATGAAAATCAACAAATGATAAGAAAATTGCTAGATAAACCCTTTGAACCAACCGCCGACGGAAGTTGTACAGTTGTGCATGAAGATAACTCGTATTTCATCGAAGAGAAACTGTGAAAAATTTGAAGTATGGCATATGTTCCATGTTTTTAATTCCCATCTGCTGTACATTATCGATTGTTACTAAATGAGCCCCCCTACCATCGGTTCCGACCACGTGACAGTGGCGAGTCGCCACCTAACCTCCAAACACCGTCAGGAAATCATAATTATCAACAAAGATTCATCTTTGATTGTCGACATGATGATTGTTTCGTCATTAATGAAATTTTCGCGCCCCATTCAAGGAAAACTCCACTATCGTCAGGCGGTGAGTGAATTTTTGCCTTCAACTGTTGTCACTTTGTCGAATGAATTATTGCGGTAGCGCATAACCTCGCTGAACCTTCACTTTTAATTGATGAACTTTATTATTTCTCTTTTACTTGAATCTCATCCTTATTTGTTTATATTTTTCTACCCTTGAAGAAAAATTCAAAAGACTGTTTTACGTATGCTTTATCGTGACAAAACTAATTTCATTTAATTTAATCTCAACCACTTGGAGGTTAAATTAATTATTATTCAATTCCTGCCAACAAAAATTTCGATAATGGATTCAAGATATCAAGATACTCCACAAAAGAGGAGCAATCCGAGCCGGAGATTCCGAAGAATGAGCTCGAGGACATGATCAGCGCTCAGCTCCAACCGGAGAAAGGAAAAATATACGATAAAAAACCGTTCAAACTGACCATTGAAGCTGGCAAGAAGTATGCTTGGTGTACCTGCGGCCACAGCAAGGGTCAACCTTTGTGCGATGGCTCCCACAGGAACACTTTCATGAACATCAAACTCAGGCCCATATTCTTCAAAGTCAAGGAGACCAAAGAATACTGGCTGTGCAATTGCAAGCAGAGCTCCAACCGACCTTTCTGCGATGGGACCCATATGAGAGAAGACATTCAAGCCAAGATTAAATAATGAATCATATCGTGGGGGAATTATTAATATTATGTACTGAAGTTTTTGTAAATATATTGAAAGAGAATGAAAAGTACTGTTTTATGTGAATTAGTCTCATATAAATATCACTAGAAAATATTTAAAATTTAATTAGGGAAGGAAACTTTTTTCAATGTCATTATGGCGGTATTTTAATAATCTTCAAGATTAAATGAAGTTCGATTTAGATGAAGAATGATTGAAGATTTTATTAAATTAATTTCAGGTTTTTTTCTTTCAATTTTCCCATGAAATTACGGAATTCAAATTTTCCCGCACTGAATATCTGATGCAGTCCCTACTTCCGGATAGTCTGTCCGATGATTGGTTGATACCCCTCCCCTCCACCCCAACTAATTTTCAAACAACGTGATTCACAGACAAACGCGTCTGTTTTCCAACGTATTTTCAAACCCGTCAAGCATACGGTTGGTCCCTGTCATTTTTCCAAGATTTGTAGTGTTTTTGAGTCGAGGCAGGGATCAGGAGTCTCCTGAATAATAGAAAAGTAGTGAGAGGTGCTCTGGAATCATGAAGTCATCGTAAGTAAATTAATTTCTTCGGTCAAGGGCTAAAAATTGAAGGTTAGACTCGCTCAACCCTCGATGTGGTAGATTTTGAAATCAACTTTTGTACGATCTCCTGTGACTGTGCGCGGAAGAGGAAATTTATTATTTCACTTTGACAATTATATTACACTACCTATCTTCTGAATGTATCATAAAAATGGGATACAGAAAAATTGCTATTAGTTATGAAAAGTCTCTGATATTCCGTAAAAACTGAAGCGATTTATTCATTTAAACAATGTTTAAAAATGGTAAGAGTTGATTGAATTGCACTCCGATAAGTCCCAGCTATCGATATAGAACTCCATACATTTCCAGCCGTCCGAAGGCCCCGATGTCCGCACGTAAACCAACGCGCCCACGGCTCCAGCAAGCGCTGTCAAAGGACCCAGTGCAGGTCTACTGTCGAGTACGCCCAATGCAGAGTCTATCTGATGTTACTTGCATGAAAGTGATCTCTCCTACAACAATCTTCATAACGCCCCCCGAGTCCTCCACAAACTTTCGCTCCACCACGAAAGAGATCCAGACAACGTTCACAAAAGTGTTCACCCCCGACGTCTCCCAAGGAGAAATCTTCAACTCCGTCGCACTGCCCCTTGTCGAGAACCTCATTCACTCGAAGAACTCCCTCCTTTTCACATACGGTGTAACGGGCTCGGGGAAAACCTTCACAATGACCGGCGAGCCGCAGAATTCCGGGATAATGCCGCGTTGCCTGGACGTTCTCTTCAACAGCATCTCCTCATACCAAGCGAAGAAATTTGTCTTCAAACCAGACCCTTTCAACACCTTTGAGATCCAGAGTGAAACGGATGCGATGTTGGATCGGCAATCAGAGCTACACGCCGGCCTGACGACCCCCCGACCCCAGAAAAGCAAATTCAGACGTCAGGACAGTGACACCGACAGCAATCCCCCACTGCCACGATCGCCTGACGAATCCCAATCGCTAGCGGTAGATGAGGACAGTGTCTACGCCGTTTTCATAACCTACGTCGAGATATATAATAACTCTGTGTATGATCTTCTCGATGATGAGGAGCCGAAAGGCAAAACCCTCCAGTCCAAGATCCTCCGTGAGGACGGAAATAAGAATATGTACGTGCACATGGTGACACAGATTGAGGTAAAGAGCTCTGACGAAGCCTTTGAGGCATTCAGGAGGGGCCAGAGGAAGCGGAGAGTAGCTCACACTGCGCTCAACGCTGAATCTTCACGGTCACACTCGGTCTTCACAATCAGATTAGTGCAGGGACCATTAGACAGCCAAGGAGAGAACGTCGTTGACGACAAGAGGCTGATAGGAATTTCTCAGCTTTCGCTGGTGGACCTCGCGGGATCAGAGAGAACAAATAGAACGAAGAATACCGGACAGCGGCTACGGGAGGCCGGCAACATAAATAATTCTTTGATGACCCTGAGGTCGTGCTTGGAGATACTGCGAGAGAATCAGACAACTAGCAGCGCCAAGATCGTCCCCTACAGAGACTCAAAATTGACACATCTGTTCAAAAATTACTTCGATGGTGAGGGCAAAGTCAAGATGATTGTCTGTGTGAATCCCAGGGCCGACGATTATGACGAGACGATTCAAGTTATGAAATTTGCGGAAATGACGCAGGAAGTGCAGGTTGCACGTCCCATTGTTCCTAAGATCGATCTCGGCTTCACCCCGGGAAGGAGACAGGCGAACAAGATTTTCAAAGAGGCCAGAAGTCGCCTGGAGGGAATGGGGAGGCCTGAGGCTGCTGATCTAGATCTTGATCTCGGACTTGTATACTCGCTTGGAGGAGCCTTCCCTCCGATGGAGGTAAATAATCCTCATCATGACGAAATTATCACAAGTCTGATGAGATTTTTGGAGCACAGAATCGCCAGAAGAAACCTGTTGAGATCTGATTTGGAGAGTAAACAGAATGACTTCAGAAAAATGCTCCATAATATGGAACAGGAGAATATAACGTACAAGGTTGAGAATGCCTCACTAAAGGCTGCCAACTCCCAGCAGAAAAAGAAACTCAGCACTCTGGAGGATCATGTCTGTAAGACTGAAACACAAATCGACAGTCTTCTGAGAAAGCTCAACGCTGCGAATGAGACGATACAGAAGCTCCAGGCAGAGCTGAGAGACAAGGATCTTTGTCTTAACCAGAGGCTCATTGAGAAGCAAAAGGTGAAGCAGAGGTTCAATACCAAGATGCAGCAAGAGACTGATAAGATGAATAAAGAGCTCGAAATGAAACTGAGGCAGCAAAGGCTGAGAATGCAGAACCAGACGAAAGCCACTGAGGACAGGCTGAGACTTGTAAAAAAGATCCTGGATGACGATGGCAATATCGTCATTCCTGTGGAGAAGGAGAGAGTCGAGGAGCGAATCCCTGAGACTGTCTCCGGAAAAATTGCTGCTGCTGACAACAGATCTAGGAGGGATAAAGTACCCGTAGCCAATTTGAGACACAGAAGGAGTCAGAGTGCTGATCGCTGGGTTGACCATAGGCCTGGGGCTCTAGTGCCCATTGGTACTGTTCTACAGCCCTTAATGAGAAGAAGGAGAAGCATTACGAAGCTGACGGATCCGAAAGAGATCACTGATGGGGCCTCCAAGTATTGTCTCATTGCGCAGGAACAGGACACTGATGGTGAACTGGAGACCAAGCTTTATAAGGGGGACATTGTGCCTACCAGTGGTGGAGGTGCACAAGTCCTGTTTAATGACGTTGAGTGCCTTAAGCAGATGTCCCCAACTGCCAGGCGGAAAAGGAGTGGCGTCAATGAGGAGGAGCGAACGTGCGAGGAGATTGGCGAGAGTAAGAGAGCCAGAGTTTTTAATTAATTTTAATATTTTTGGGTGGAGAGGTTGGGAATTTCGGACTTTTTTAAGGACCATCTCAAAATCGAAGGCAAATTGCATCATTTTTTTTCTAATCTGTCTTGGAAAAAACTCTTGACGAAAATTTCCATGTCCGTCTTAGATTCAAATATGTCTCTTAAAAATGCAGTTCTATTTTAATAAACGTAAGTATTTTGTACTAGTGATGAGTCATTGATATGGGCTTGGAAAATGACAATGTTTTGAATACTCTTTGTAATAGTATTTACAAAAATAAATTAATCACTATTTAATTCGTAATTTCCTTTATTATTCTCGTACCTCCTGCCTCTTCCAATTCATTCATTAATACCTATAATTCCTGGACAATCTAGCCGATACATTTTACCGACCGGTGAATACTGAATATATATACATATATATGAATTGCGTATATATATATATATGCAATTTCTTTACTGATTAAAACCAGTTTTTTCTTTCAATTTAAATTCAAATTATATCTCTCCGTTGTTTATTAGGAAAAATTCATGAACAAAGAAGTCGTATTGTCACTGAAAAATAGTTGTTTCGTGAAAAATAATCACTAAGTGAATTTTCTAATCAAACTTGAAAAATTACATTTTTTGAGGGTGTTAAGTTTCGTATTTTGTGTAGATTAGTGGGAGAAAAATAGTTGCGTATATCTTCTTCATTTTCTTTAACAGAATAAAAATAATAGCATTGGCAATTGTTGATATGAATAAGCTAAGAGTGAAGAATTCTTCATAAAAAAGACATTTCGACGTTAGAAAAAAGAAAACAAAAATGAGAATATTGTTCTTAATTAAATTTCTTGAATCTAGGACGCAAAATAAAAATGAGTGAGCGTATCTTTTCATTTTTCCTTACATCTGAATATTTTAATTTCAATTATTTTTTGTTTATTAAACGTATTGAAACAATGAACATACAAGGAGGCGTCTCCGTTTCAATGTTGAAGTAACAAATAAAAAAAAGGAAATTTTCGAGAGGAATGAATTAGACGCGAAATAAAAATTGAGGACTAGATAGTGGTTTTACCTTAAATGTTTAAAAAATAAATTTTATATTAAGTATGGGCATTTATCGATTAAAATTCTCATTAATTATAAAAAACGTTTATCAATAGGAGTAATGATTAATAGTGTTTTTCTTTCTCAATATAATCGAGTCAACATTTATTCTTATTGTATTATTGATTTGTTCCAAAATCTCTCTTTGTCGCTTATCCATTCGAATTCTTTCATACCCATCATTAATTTTTTTTTCAACATGTGCCTCGCACTCAAAGCTAAAAAAAACATTAATCACAAGAGCAAATACGGAAATTGCTATTCTTCTTTGTGTGAAGGTGAAGAAACTCGACGCTAGGAATGAGAAGATAAGACATGATTTTTATCGATGATAATGCAGTGATGGGAATCGATGATTGATTGAGTAGTCAGGCAGGATTAGTCAGTTTCACTTGAGGGCAATTCATTTTCTCATGCCTTCATATTTTTCTATAGATGAAAGCTCGATTTGATCACCTTTTTAAATGTGAAAAGTACTCCTGATAAGATTTTTTCTGTTGCAGAAACAAATTGAAAACTTAATGACAGCTCAATTCATTTTTGGTGGAAATCGCTTTAAATTATAGACATATATGAAAATAGTTACTGAAAATTTTACGGTAAACAAAAAAATAAATCTCCTGCCCTCAAATGGCTAAAAAATCCCGCGTCAATCGACCCCCCATCGATCAATCTCACCGTTAAAGCCTCAAAAATATCAATAAAATCTCGTCTTACTCAATAGCCTTGCTCATGAACTCGATAAACCTCTTCCCATACTGCTCCGGATCACAAGTGGATATTCCATCGACATTAGCCCCATATTTAACAGTTTTAGCGGCCTTTGCAGCTTGCTTCCTAACTCCGTAATGCGTCAGTACATCAATAATAGCCAAAAAATAAATCTCCTTATTGGTGGCCCCCTCCTTGCTAGGAATAGCGTAGATATCGAGCTCTGGAATAATGGCATCATCGTACTGTAAGCTGGCATCCCTCATGAGAGCAGCATGTGGTGACTCAGGTGGTGTTGTCATACCAGTTACCCCGGACCACCCCCAAACTCTGTCTATTCCAGGTCCCCTAGAGTCCAAACCACTTCCCGACTCACTATCATCCTCGTCGTCGTGATTCTCCTCATCCTCCTCCCTCTCAGCCCGCTCCCTATTCTCCTGTTCAGCCCTCGCGCAATCGTGAAGGCCAAGGAGCAGGGAATAATCCATGAGGTGAAGCCTCGTGAGAAAATCGACGTCTGCTGTGAGAGTCTCAATGAGCTTTGATTTCGCCTCCTCACCGATGTAGATCTTCATCCCTTCCTTGACGAAATCGTTGTCCTTGTACGTGGGGAGATCTTTTTCCTTTTCTTTATCGGATGCCTCGCGATCCACTGTCGAACCCTTCAAGTCGAACTTTTTGTGCGTTGTGAGGTGGTTCGAGAAGACGTTTCGAATCGCCACTACGTAGTGCTCCACTCCGTCTACTGTCAGCCGATACATACCCAGGTACTGGGGGAGAAGGGTCTTTCCGTGTCTTTCAACTATGTACTGTAAGTGAAAATTGCCTGAATTTATTTGCCATTGACACGAAAAATAATTATTTCTCATTACAATATGAAAAAACAATTAATGATTCCTCATTTTGAAAACATTTATGTGCAACGGAGTGAATGAAATAATCAATGAATCCTTACTGGATGATACTGCTTGAGAAACGAGTGCATTCTTTCGACCTCCTCGCTTGTCATAGTCTTGATAATAAATAATTTGTCATAGGACTGATAAAACTTGGCTCCACTTTTTCCCGATGAATCATCAAGCGTTGGTTGCGATCTAAAATCAAAGTTTCACTGTCAAAATTTGGAGATAGACGTTATTCCAATGACAATGATAGGATTAAGCGTTGATATAGTAACAGAGCTGAGTCTTAAACCATCTGAAATATTCTCAATAATATTAATCAATTTTGTCAATTTTCTGGAGCCCAGCTCTGTCAACGGAATCATCATTTGTAAAATCACGATTTACATGTGAGGATAAGAAACGGAGAGTGGAGCAGAGCATGAAATGAACATGATCTCAAGTAAAATAACACACAAATCACACGAATCAATGTCTGCATGTGATTAATTAATGAACAAGCGAAAGCATTTGCAAATCCATCAAGGACTCCGGCAGAATAACCAGGTGCTCTCCACTGTTTTCAATGCACGATTCTATGTGTTTTTCCTCTGTCGGAAATACGTTTATTTCCTATAACGCTTGATATGACTCCTCACTCCGATATTATTGAATTTTTTCCCTTCGTAATTATGAGTTGATTTATGGTCGCGTGCCTGTGGGCGTGTTACAATAATTATAGGCTGGTTTTCTAGTCTATGTAGAATGTGATTCGTGGGTTAGTACTTCGTGCACAAAATCCTTCTGTTTTTTCCCATGAAAAATCAAGTTCTTGGACAGAAAAGTAGGAAAATGTTAAGGAAATCTAGGAATTTTTCCATTTATTCATTTAACTCTGGAGAATAATTGGATTTTCGAAGAACTCTACGAGAGAAAGAATTTTTGAGCAATACCGGAATTTTTAAAAATTTGATTTTGCATTTCCAAAAAAAAACAGTTTTGTTCTTTTGAGTGGCAAGCCAGAAGTACCATATTCAGTATTTTTAATTTTGTTGTTTCGATAAACGAAACAGTGGCTTCCCAGGATATCGTTTTAATCTGAAGGGACAAAATTTTTTTGATCTCATACTTTTCTCATCAACTTCCTTCCTCCTCCCCCCATCCCAGTATTAAATATTCTTAATGATCGACAAATACTATTCATTAATTTTCACTATGTCAAATATTACCACAATTTGTCTAACCAATTGGATGACTCACAAAGTGATTTGGAATTATCATTTTAGTTGTGTTCATTGCAATTATTTATTTATTTCGTTAGCCACACGTAAAAAACGATAAAGTGATGGTATAAAGATATGTTTTATGAAAATATTTGGCAGTAATGAAGAAACAAAAGCTCTAACCTCAGTCGTTTGGGTTTAAAACTGTAGGTACGTTGTGGCTTATTTATATTCAGTAATTTAGACGCATTATTTCCCGGTGTTGTTACATTTATTGTTGGAACAGTGGCTGAACGTTGTACCATTTGTCGTTGTTTCATGGATATCTCGTTGGTTGTGGACAATTCTCGTTTATCGGTTATTCTTGAACGTCGCTTGAGACGCGAAGGATTAAATGCACGACATCTAGTATATACATATGTTTTTCATCTTAATTTATCATTTTCATCTTTGGATATATTCAAAGGCTTCAACGATACCAGTATTTGTTGGGGAAAAAAATTTACTTTATCTTTTTCATTAACTTTTTGTCAGATACAAAAATCAATCTCACCTCGTCATTGATTCCTTGTAGTCCAAATCATCAATCCCAAACCTCTCGCGTAAATTTCGAAACACGAGAGGACAGTACTCCTTAATTTTAAAGTGTGATGGCATGTTCTCTCTGCGAAAATAATAATTATTTTGTAACTATTTAAAATTACATAAGATAAAAACAATTTACCATCCATAATCTCTAGAAGAACATATCTTTGTCCAATAAACATTAGAGTACTTGAGTGATTTGGACGAGTGGTACATTTGTTTTCAACGATTTGCAATATCTAACTTTAATATCACGTGTCAGTAACTGGCAGGGGAGTACCAAAACGGTGGTATATTTAGATAGTAAATGGCTTTCCTCTGCCAGACATTGAATATTGGTTTTATATCTGGCAACTATTGTTTACCTTGTCTACGAGCAACTTATTTTTAAGCGAGATCAATAAAAAAAAGAGGATGGTACAGAGAATGAGTTCAGATAAACTACAAATACTCGATTTTTTTTTATCAGTTTTAATTAATTGTGGTTTGAAATTTAACGCGGAATATTGTGAGACTTTTATTTCCCCTTGTCATATCCTTATAAAGTAATGAAACAATATAAAACTTATCGGGAGGTGAAAAAAATGATCTTACTTGTTGAAGAGGTGATTGTCGACTTTGAGTTTGCTGTATGCCCTAAAATCGTCGGGGAGGAGCATTACAGGTATATTCACATGACTCAATTCATTTATCTGCAAGAATCACAGGAAAAATACATGTTTAATGCAACTTCTAGACGTCAAATTCAAATTGATATTGTATCCTTTTGAATAATCAGTAAGATACCAAAAAAACAATGAGACATTTTTATTTGCGATAAGATAATTTTGTTGGTTAAAAAAAAACAGAAAATTCAATGCAGAGAGAGAGAAGGAGATGGTACAGAGCAGCTCCAACAGATATTATCTTTAAATTGGCAGAGTGCAATTCCACAATTTTTCCTTCATTGCAAAGATATTTTCATATTTTCCAAAATGAAACCTGACTTATAAAAACGCACCATTAGTTGCCCAGATATTGACCATTGGGTTTGCTCCAGTTAACCTCGTCTCCCCCCCGATAAATAAACCACCTGAACTGCATTGTTGACAATGCAATTGCGTCTATAACCCCTAGATTCCCATAAACACGAAAACCCAAATATAAAAAGAAACTTCCTACCGTGTGATTAACACCCCACATGAAAACACTGAGAAGGGGCTCATTGGCACGAAAAAGCTTGACCTTTTGGTGCTTGACACGAAAGTGCTTCTTCTTGAGCTTGGAGAGGCCCCCCGACATATGCGGAATTGCGGACATGACGATAATCACAATGAAATAGTCGAGCCACTGGAAAGTTTTCCTGACCCTTCAATTAAACTGGCAAAATTATCGACCCCCTGGGGTTCTTAACCCCACCACTCACTTTTCGCACCACAAAAATGTGAGATAAACAATCCAGGGGGTACACTCGATTACGCCGTTGACATTTTCACTCATACACACACGATGGAAAATTGATCATTCGATTCTCACGGGCCAATCACGAAATAGAATAATTCAGCCCGATTTTTTTCAGCGAATATTTCTTGGAGGGGGTATGTTAGGGTCTTTTTTTGTTGAAATTATATCGACATAAATTACCGGACCGCACACTTCGACAGTCAATCGGCCACTGAGGCTATGGCCCTTTAAAAATGGCGGACAGGAGGAGAGAGGAAAAAGGCTGAGCAACTAGGGCATCATGGGAAACCACGTCGATAAATTCAAAATGGAGGAGATGTTAGAGCGAACAGCGGGAAGTTTTAAAAAACATTTGCTTCTCGTAGTCGGCTCACGTTTTTCAACTGTAGTGGAAGATTCGTTTGGAAGAAATACATATCAAGCCCAGGGCTATAAATTTATTTATTATAGAATTTTATTGAACTAAAAAAAATGGGGACGTCATGGTCATAGACATTGGAAGTTTTCCATTCTCAGTTGTAGACTTATTACTCTTACTCAATAAAAATCTGTATATTCCGAATATCTAGTGCTTCACAGTATTGCTACCGATATAACAATAAATAAATAATAAATCAAAATTACTGAGGTTTTAAAAAAAGAATTTAAATTGAGGCGGCTAAATTTAGTGGAAAAATGGTGGTCATGGGGACCCTGCACAAACCGGTCGTACGCAATGACTGGAATGATGGCATTTTCACCCATTGTTGATGACGATGAATAAAGCTTGAATAATAATTGTCGCCATTGGGTTCGTTGCGATAAACGCAGACACATATTATGTTTTTTCCTATTAAAAATGTGCAATATTTGAAAGGATGCAAGGTAATTATTCAATCGATACATATAAATGTTCGATAATCGACAGAAGATATGCTTTTTTGTAACATATAAGTGAAATATTTAATTTCTAAAATTTTATTTCTACAAACTAATAAAAAAAAAATGTTGGTTGCAAATATTCTTAGAATTTGAGATATGGGTCGAAAGCTAATCTAATATGAAAAACTGCTTGATCAATTTTCCTCCTTTGCACCTGCATTATTAATCCATGATCGAATAAATCTTTAAATTTTCTTAGGCAGATGTATTATCGAGACTCCTATTCGCCCTGCCGAGTCGTGCAATAAGGTATATTGAATCATCTTTACGCAACAATTTAATTCAGTTCAGTAACGAAAGAGTAGAACGCTTCAAACATCAATCGATCGATCGATATCTCGGAGGGAGATAGGAAAGTTTTGATGAATCCATTTTTGGCAACTCATGACTTGCTCGACAAAGAAGTTCAACGATATATTCAAGATATTTGCTATAAACTGAGTAGTAGTCAAAATGAGTTGGATCGTTCAACGATTTCACTTCCGAACTTTATTTTGCTAAGTACATTATATTTCTGCAGCTCCGGATACAACGAATATGACTACCTACAAAACAGCAGGCTGCCCACAATGTATTTTCAGAAATCTCTGCCCCGATTGCCCATTCCAAAACTAGAGGATACGTGCAAACGATATCTAAAAGCTCAAGAGCCCATTCTGTCTCCGGAAGACTTCAAAAAAACATGTGATAATACTGCTGCATTCCAATCGAAGGAAGGCCCACAGTTACAAAAAAAACTTCTTGAAATGGACTCGAGTAACAAGCACACGAGCTACATAAGTGAGCCGTGGTTCGACATGTACTTGAGGGATCGCAAACCATTGCCAATTAATTACAATCCTTTCATGATTATGGTGCAAGAAGATAATGCCAGTTATAATGAACCTCTTGTCAAGATTACCAATCTCTTGATATCATCCGCTAGGTTCATGAATTCATTGAGGGCCGGTATCTTGAAGCCAGAGGTCTATCATATGAATCCCAAAAAATCCGATACTCCATTTTTTCAGACGATAACAGGACTTTTACCTTCGACCCTCGCAACTTATGGAGCTTACTTGTTCAAGGTGTGGATTGTTCAGTGGTTTTATGTGATTTAATCTCACGGATGATCACTTATCCTATACTTTAAAAGATTTACATTCCCAGGCCTTCCCCCTGGACATGTCTCAGTTCCCGTACCTCTTCGGAACGACACGAATCCCTGAGATCGAGAAGGATAGGATCTACAACAATCCTACTTCGCGGCACGTGATAATAATGCGAAGGGGTCATTTCTATTCGTTCAATCTCCTGAACGAAAACGGGGGCATTCGTTCCCCGGAGGAGATAGCCTCAAGCGTCCGGTCAATTCTGAACGATACACGAGGGCCCAACGAATGTCCGATAGGGATCCTGACAGCCACAGAACGTAATCAGTGGGCTAGAAATCGTCAACACCTTTTGAGTCTAGGTAACGAGGAAGTTCTCAGGGAAATCGATTCAGCGACTTTTGTTTTCGCTCTGGATGACGACTCCCTGGAGGAAAATCACAATAAACTACTCCGGCACTTTTTGCATTCTGATGGGTCGAATCGCTGGTTCGATAAATCTTTTTCATTGATCATCAATGGAAGGGGATATGCCGGATTAAATTTCGAACACTCGTGGGGGGATGGAGTCGCTGTTCTACGATATTTTACAGTAAGCAGAACTAAACCTACTCTTTTTGGCAATATAATATAAATATTGAAGTCACAGAATTGAATATATAAACTAACGATTGTTATAACCACACTGGACATAAATCTAAAAATAATTATTCATTGTAAAATATCAAATGACACAGCAGAATATGACAATTTTGTCTACCGCCAATAAACCCTCCAATAATACCTATTTCCGTAGAACTTGAAAGCTGACATAAAATCAAACCCCAGTTTTCACCCTGAAGATCAGTCGAAGCTCACCAATCCATCTCAGGACGTCAAAAGACTAGTCTTCAAGGTCGACGACGCCCTAAAAGCTTCAGTGAGCCGTGCTCTGAGAGAATACCACCATTGGGCCTATGGAACCCTGTCTCTGGATCACCAGATCTCTGAGGTGTTCGGTAAGAAACAATGTAAGGGCTTCGGGGTGAGTCCGGACGCCGTCATGCAAGTGGCCTTTCAGTTGGCTCTCTACAAACTCGAGAAACGATCTGTTCCTACCTACGAGTCGTGCAGCACCTCCGCCTTCAGACACGGTCGCACTGAGACCATAAGGTCTTGCACGAGTCAGACAAAGGCCCTGTGCAAAGCCATCGTCGAGAGTGGCTCCTCGAAAGTTAATGACAATGAATTGAAGAAATTAATCGTTGAATGCAGTAAATCTCACAACGGTCTTACTAAAGAGGCTGCCATGGGACAGGGATTCGACAGGCATTTGTTTGCCTTGAAGAAGGTTTGGGAGCAGAGCAAAGTGCGGGAAAGTCTGCCAGTGATTTTTCAAGATCCGGCTTATGATAGGATAAATAGGTCAGGCTGAGATCTTTTGTGCTTTGTTAAGGGGAGACAGTGGTATATGTAGGAACTTTTTTTTTATGTTTTCATATCCCATAGGAATATCTTGTCGACCTCAACGCTGTCCAGTCCAGATGTCCTGGGAGGTGGTTTTGGTCCTGTTGTGGAGAATGGATATGGCATTGGCTACATGATTCAGGACAATCGCCTTGGGTCGGTTGTCACGTGCTACAAAAGCCACCGAGATGCTACTGAATTTATTGATCATCTTGAAACATCCTTTAAGGATCTCCACAGAATTTTAGAGAGCAAATGAATGGCTGTTGGGGAAGGATGAGTGTACCTTCAAAGGGGGACTGTTTCCTTCTCAACGTTTAATAATCGTGCCAACTTGTGATATATTTTTACATATCCGTTTTCCATATAAGATATTTTTTATATACTGTTAGGATTCCATGGAGTTTTGCAATGTTTTATTGAAGAATGAAAACTATAAAAAAATTTTTTAATCAACCGAAACTGTAGATGAATATCCTTTTATCCTTATATTCAGAATTAAATGAGTGGTAATATTTGCATTAACATTTGGGTTTATTGATATTTAGACTGTTACCAGATTATTTATTAAAAAAACAAAAGTGGAAATATTATACTTTCAAAATAGAAAAATGCTACTTCAGCAGGGACCACTTGAGTTGTTCCTTGGCAGATTGAAAGACCTGAAAAATGAATTAAAGAAAAAGGCCTGAATGAGAAGAATTTTGGCAGGACAATCTCAAACACTTACTATCATCGACTGTGCAGGCATAACAGAGAATGAAATAAAATTTCGTGCTGATGATGAATAATTTCGACGATTTGAAACTATATTTTACCTGTGCAACTGTTTGCTCGCCTAGGGGAATATCATCTGTACGCAAGGCCACCCTCTGGACGACACTGGCTGCATCGGCATCGAGAATAATTCTGGGGAACAAATGGGGGAATTGACCATTGGATTTTTATTTTTTTTGGTAATGGATAACTAGGAGGAATAGAATATTTACCCTCCATCGCAAATTTCATCCATCGCCAGCATAACTATGTCTAAACTGTCCAAGACAGCTCTTTTCTCAACGTTTCTCCGCAGTATTTGGCTTACGGAGTCATAAAGACAATTCAAGACACTCATGAGAATCAGCTAGAATCGACAAGAAATCGATCCATTAAAGAAATTTGATTTTCAGAAATCAAAACAGCCAAATTTATTCAATTAGTAAATAAGTAAATTGAATTGTTACGCTACCTCATTCTCGTGAGAGCTTCCCATGACATAAAAATAGAGATCAACATTGCTTCTGTAAACACATGTCAGCCCATCTAACATAATAATTTCTGTATTCGACCTGTGAGTCTTGTTGAATAAATTCTTCTCAAAGGCCTTCTGCTCCTTCGATGTTGGAAAAATATTTTTGTCGTAGTATTTTGCCAGAATTCTGTTGCCATCGTTGTCGAGGATGGCCATCCCCTTCACAGTATAGAGTGTGGGTTCCTAGAGAGAAACACATTTAAGCCACACTAAATTGTAATAGTCAGTTCAGAAATAAGGTCTTGCATTTTTTTTAAACCATCCATTTCATATAAATACTCCTTTTCTATCATCACAATTCTCCTGCAACATTGAGTTGAGGTTATGTCCACCATTTTTTTAAGATACAGAACATATATCTTCTATAAATGCCCTTCAACAAACCCACTGATAATTGGCAAATGTAGATAATGTCTCGAGAAAATGAAGACACGAGGAGCGTTGGAAAGAAGAAAAGAAAATTCACAAATTGGTTAGACAAATCTTACCAACAACTGCCCGTCCATGTTTACGTTTGCCAGCGACGTGTCAAATTCCGGATGACGTCACTATGTGAGTCAGGTGTACACCCCCAGTATTTTATTATTTATTATAAAAGTTGAAATTGACATGTTCAGGATTTACAATGATAATTAAATTTTATTGTGCTATATACAGAATTAAAATTTTAACAATTATTGCTGGGTGACGCCATGTCCTCTTGGCCTAGGATGACTTTTTAAAGACTTTCAGCAGTTTTCGAATGAACTCTGGGCCATTCCAGTAACCCCTGGGATAAAAAAAAAATAGATTGAGGAGCAATTTAATGAACCGGGATTCCATGGAAAGTCTCTTAGTTTAAAAAAAGGCAAAAAGATTCATTAAATGACTTGCATTGAAAATATCAGTAACTCACTTCAACATGAAATTCCAGTACAGAAAGGGGAAGAATTCCTTCTTCAGAAAATACATGATCCACATTTCATTCTTCTGGTCAACAGGAAATGTCTCCAGGGGCTGGAGATTATAATCAAATTCAGCTAGAATACACTTGCCAGGAGCTGTCACCAAAGGACACGAGGCATATCCATTGTAGACGCCTCGCATGGGCTTTCTGTTTAAATCGTCGAGGATATTCTGATGCAGAACTTTAGCTTGTGAGGCTGCGTAAAAGGACAATAAAAAAATCAAAGTTTTAACAAAATAATATTGCATGTTTACATTCTTTAAAAAATCCTTAAAAATACCCAAAAATACCTAACATAATTCTAATAAATGTGTTTTTGTCTTGTTCTGCAAATTAAAAGATAAATAAAATCAATTCTACAATTCACCTATCGCAGCCATTGTTTTAGAATTCGGCGTAGTGGTGCAGTCTCCGAGGCCATAAATATTATTAAACCGACTGTGCCTCAAGGTGCTAGCATCAACAGATAGGAATCCAGCCTCATTTGTCAAAGCTGGATGATTCTTGAGAACATCTGGAGGTCCCATAGGTGGACAAACGTGGAGGAATGAGTACTACAAGCGAATAAAATATATTAAAATTATGGATAATTAGTACTATGGGTTTCACGAGTCGGGATACCTTCTGCGTAATTTTCTCCCCGGGAGTCTTCAAATTCTCGAAAGTAGCTTCATTCTTGTCACTATTTATCTCTATCAACGAGGTTTGAAGATTGACCCTGATTTTTCGTCTCTCACAGACACCCCATAGGGCATCTGCGTACTTCTTCACTCCGAAGATTACAGGGAGAGATGTATTATAAATAACTTCAATGTCTTCGCGACGATTTTTCTGTGAAAAGAACAAGGGGGAAGTAATGTTTCTCTCGTTTCGATGTTTCCTGTCAATATTTTAACAATTTATCACGAATTGAAAATTATTAGTGAATTTTCCAGACAACTTTTCAAAAATCGTGATTATTTCTCCAAAAAGTTTCATTCAATGTCTATCGCCAAAGATTTTTCCTACGAATTTTTACCCTCGCCCAGAAGTCCTCAGCGATGTATGCAATTTTCTGAGGCGCTCCAGGACACTTCACGGTTGTGTTCGGAAATGTAAAGACCCCAGGACCTCCAGTAGTTTTTTTTATTTTGTCGAATACCGCTCCAACCGTCTCTGGACTGTAAATGGAGCACACCTGAGAGTCTGGGTCTTTCAGGGCATCCACTAATCCTGGAATCTACGTAAATAACTTCTGTTATCAAGAACAGTTTGCTACTAACTCCATTTCATGAATTCCTACTTAATCTAGTGGGCTATAAAATAATCCGGTATTTAAGGATATGAATTGATGAGTACTACAATTATAAAAAATTTTAGAAATTGATGAAATTAGACTAAATTTAATGTGGCTGAATCAAGTGATATTAATCATTGCCTACTTGTCAATTTAAGATCGATTCGGATTTATAGATATTGCTAGAGTGGTTTACAACTATGGAATATGACTAATTTGACTTATTACTTTTTTCCAATGGCTATTATTTTTTTTCCTGATGTACCTTGGCCCAGTAAAGTTGCAATCCCATGGCAACAATCATTAGGTCGTACTGTATCGTGTCCCCATTGTTTGTTCTGACTGTATTAGATTCCGGCTCAAATGATGTTACACTATCCTTTATCCACTGGGATTTTTTTGGCAAAACGTTATCCATGAATCGCCTGGACGACGAAAAATCCTTTAATCCACCCCCAATCAGGGTGAACATCGGTTGATAGTAGTGGATCTTTGGAGATAAATAGAAGTTGTTCGAGAAAACACTTTACTGGCCAGCAATGTTTTACTTATTTTTTTAAGGAGGTTTTTACCTCGTTAGGTTCGACCACAATCACATGATTCGGGGCCTTGTCGAATTTTTTTGACAATTTAGCGGCCATTGTGCAACCCCCTGTGCCTCCTCCGATGACTAAAACTTTACATCTTACGAAAAAACCAAACTTATATCAGTTAACGGATAGACTGGACACAATAATCTGCATTTTCTAACTAATTAATCAATAGTATAATATTGTTCTCTCACGCAAAATTTGTTATAACATTTATTAAACTTGAAATCTGCTAGATGATAAGTATCATGCATATCTCCAATTATTATCGACTAAAAGCAGAATATTCTGTGCCGGTCTCACTGAATTGCGTATCATTACTGTTCGTAAAATATTGTAAACCATTGTTTACCTGTGGTGCATTTCTCTGGCAGAAACTATCGCTATTTGCCGTACTCTGGGAATTCCACAACAGGTGTTCATTATCAGCCCTACGTTTTCTCCCTAATTTATAAAGCTCCTAAAGTCAATTAGTCGATGAAATGAGAAGCTTCAACTTTCACTGTATCTAACTTTGTCGGCGTTGGATTTTTCTTCGTTTATTCCTTCCAACACAAGTGCTTTATAACCCTTCGACAGACGAATGAATTATGTATAAAAAATACCTCAGACCTTCAGCTTTATTTCCACTCGTCAATTAAAGGGGAACTTTCACTTTTTTCAATGGGAACCCCCAGAAGTCATAGCTGTCGTCGTGGGATCCTTACGCGAATTGTTATCAATAAATTCGATTATTTTCACCTATCGTACTATATATATATATACACTGATGACGCCTCGCTGTCAGATACTCAGTCGATAGAACTCTAAATTCAAATGTCTAATAAAAAAAAGTCTTTCATTCAAGAGAGCTTGAGAAACACAGTATTTAGATAAAAATATCTATAAAAAATGAATATTTTCTGATGGTGTGGGTGTTGGATGTTAGAGACATCTCTTTTTATTTATTTTCCGAAAATCTGTTTTACCGTCTGAATTTCGCAACAAAGATCGTCTTCGCTGCCCCTCTCGGTAACTGCCGTAGCTACTATATTAGTTCAGCCATGTTGGATCATTGGCGTCTGCAGATTCCGCAGAACACCAGGGCCCGGCATACAGCCAAGTTTACCCTATACTTGTTGCTCCGTGTTGTGTTAGTGAATCAGTCAGAATATCCTCGGCATAATTGTTTCTCCCATAAAAACACATGGATCAAAACTAAAAATCTATGAATGATCAACAACAGTGGACCTTGGTTGGACGACTAGAGCCTCAGTGCCCTCTCCAAGTGCTAAAAATCCATCGCCTTGATTGAATTAACTTTTTTTTACCCCAAATTTTTTCTCAATTTTACCTACAAAAGACGACGAACGACTATTGCCACAGCACTCCGAAGACTATTGTTGACAGTCAATCATCAATATCCAGGTAAAAAAACCATTGATAATGGGTTTTTAATTCATAATACTGGGGATATGGAGATACCTGAGTCCTATAACCTCATTTCTCTGAGGCTTTCGTGCGTGGGGGTATCCTTTTGACAGCTAAAAATAATCATCATCCGTTGATGGAAGTGGCGGAGAGGGATTCTATTTTGGAATTGTCATTATTTCTTGGAGACAAATCCAGTGGTATCAGTAGCTGAGATACTTTGCATTATTCGTCATTTGAATTTTATTTTGGTCAAGAACTTGTATGGGAATCGCCTAAGTCTAATCGTTATGCAGTTGATGTGTAGTTGGTGCGATATTTCATAGAACGAGGGACATTGAAGATTCGGTTAAGGGGTTACGAGGGTTGAAGGGCGCCAATTTGTCTGGTGAAAGACCAGGAAAAGACTAAAATAATTAAAGTCACATGGAGCTAAATTAATTTTTACTGATAGTGGTGTAGTACCAAAATTGATCGAATGTTCTTATTTTGTCACTCCTGAAATTCATAAATTATCTTCTAGATAATTCGGTGAAAAATGTCTCAACACTTCATGACAGTCTGCGTTGTCTGTGTACTATGTGCATCCCACAACCCCTGCTCTGCTCATACAACAGTGTCTCCCAATCTCCCAAGTTATGAAGATTCAGTGCTAGCACCGATTCCAAAGTACTTGCGCCTAAATTCCAACAGCGATCCTCGAAATCATCATGAAATGATGACTCCACCAGTGGAGGATCGGGGTGGTTCCCACGTGGCCATTGCACATCGTTCCAAGAAACTTCTGCACTCGGAGAAAATGAAATTGCGATTTGAGAAACAGGAAATGCCTGCTCCGAGAGAGATCGAACATCTGCAGAGTCGCGAGGTGCTTCAGAGACTGGGGCATATCCCAGAGGACAAGTCAACGGGGCAACTCACCACGGAAAAATACTCAAAGAATCAGGAAAAGATGAGCAAGATGAGGCAGAAACGCCATTCAGAGATTCAAGACAATTACTATCTTAAAAAGATATTCGATACCTTTGGTGACGGGGAGAGCCTCTCCATGGAGGGCTTTGAGAATATGTTGAAGAAATTGGGCCTCACTGATCTCATCAGAAATGTCGAGAGAGACGAGAATCGAGCGGGAGTGAACGGTAAGATTTTATTAGAATAAAACTTGCGCGGGCCGATAGCTCAGGATCGACAAAATAAAAATTTATTATTTTTTTTACTTTCATTTATGGATTTTCTCAACAATCGACTTCCACTGAAGATGGAAATAGAGACGTTTCCACCAGGTGATTAATAATCATTAGTTTGAAAGATACGACAGATGATTTGCGCGGTTGTCATGTTTTATTAACGGAATTGACGAATGGATGAATTCATTAGGCCTCCTTGGGTTAAATCTGTCACGTATAGTAGCAATTGACCCACCGAATTGTCTTCCATTGATCACTGGGGAAAGGCACTAGACTTGTTCTCAAGCTAATTATTCGCATTCAGACGATTATTTCGGGGTAGAAGTTGGGGAATTTGATTGAGAAGATGGGAACAGATTTGATAGGTCGGCACTCGGGCAGAGGTCATTTGCAGAGTTCATTTTTTGTTTCGAAGATCATTTCTCGAGGTAGTCACAGGCAATTGAAATGGTTCAGATCATTTACTTCTACGATCTTAAAAATTTAATTCAGGCTTTTGTATCTCTCATTGTAATAATGGAGAATGACTTTTTAACTTCAGGCTTATAATGAAATGAATTATTATTCCTGAATAATTTAGCTGATTATTTGTGATCTTGACTTATTATTAATCTTCTCACGTTTGCCCTTTTAATCAAACAACTACGTGAGTTTCTAAAATTCTTGCAGCAGAGGAATAAAAACACAAAGTATATCAACTCTCAAAAATTCTCAATTATCACAATATTATCTTCACTGAACACTTTAAACAGTAAACTCCAGATTAATAATAATTGAGAAGATTCATTAGAAATGGGATCCATTTTCTTATCAACTTTCAAGTCTGGCCGTCATGAGAAAGATTTAAAGCTCTGATTAGATGGAGTCTAAAAATCTGGGCTCTAGTGTTCCACTAGAATTCCCTCTTACATTTATGAATAGCAACGGCCAGTTGGTCAAGGAAATATTTACTCCCATTATCTGGGAAGCCTTGGGAATATTTGTTCATTTATCGCTTCTCCCTGAGTGCCTTTCTCATTTTCATTATTCCTCGCAATTAATAATGATACGTCACGTAAATAAGTGATTGAATAATTGCTTTTGCAGGTACATTACGTCTGGATGAAAATTCCAGTAAAAAATCAGAGGATCCCAACCATATAAATGCGAAAAAACAGGTAAATATGCACTGGCATTGTTTTCTTTATCAACGAACAAATGGAAAATGAATTTCTAAGGACTAAAATGATTAAAGATATGGAAGTATTTCAACATCAAACGAATTCCAAGTTGAAAGAATTTCCTTATTTGATCGTTTTAGTATTATCAACATTAAATAAAAGTATCATTAGAATATGTCAGGAAGTTTAGGATTAAATGGGACGAAATATTTCTAAAAAAATTTCTCTACAGTGTCTCAGCACTCGTGATTTTCTCATCCATCTCTCACCAGTTCCACACGCCCCCAACATCAGCAATCTCACACAGGATCTCTTCTCACGAGCCTGTCCTGTACTTCTGTACCATCTGACGAGTTCTTCCCCGGTGGAGAACTCTGGATGCATAAGCATGCCCACAATGAGCCAAATTCCGTTGGATCCTTCCCCGGATGATTTCGATGACGAGCCAACCCGCAATATTGTTCAGGTCTGGGTGTACTCCACGATATCGATAGTGATAATAAGTCTCTGCGGTCTCCTGGGTGTGGCAGTGATTCCAGTGATGGGAAAGTCCTATTACAATCAATTGCTCCAATTTCTTGTAGCCCTGGCAATAGGAACTCTGTGCGGTGACGCCCTGATTCATCTACTACCCCACGCGATGATGTCCTCCCACTCGCACGAGCTGGGGGTTATTCCCAAGGAAATTGACCACGAGAGCCTCCACAACTCCAATATGTGGAAAGGACTGACAGCTATGATGGGCCTGATCCTCTTTTTCTTCACAGAGAAGGCTCTGTCGGTAGTGGCAGAATGGCGAAAGTACAGACAGAGGAGGAACAAACAACCAACGAGGGTCAGAGTTATGAGAGAGAGCGAGGGACCCAGCACTGTTGGTGAAAAATTGTGCAAGCACAAGTACTCATCTTATCCGTATTGCTACGGAGAGATCACGACTAAGGACAATCATCATGAGCACGAACACAATGATAAGGAGAGGAGTAGTGGGGAGGAGGTGAAGCCACTGAACGAGGTATCGTCGAATTCGGTGGGAAAGGAGGAGACGGGAAAAAAAGAGGAATGGAAGCGCGAGGAAGCGCAGAGAAAGAGTGAGGAGGAGGGGGCTGAGGGTGATGGCTACACGGTTATTATTCGGGAGCATGAGAACAAGCATCATGGCCATACACATTCACATGGTGAGTTTTTTATTTTATTCATTTATCCAATTATTTATTGATTTTAGATTTGCATTAGTATTCAAATAATGTATTTTTCTGGATGAATGTAATTATTGAATGAAAAAAAAACATGACATTGTTTAGGACATGTCCATGCAGCTCCCGAATCCATGTCTAGTGTGGCCTGGATGGTCATAATGGGGGATGGCCTTCACAATTTCACTGACGGCATGGCCATCGGTGCGGCATTTGCTGCTAATATAGCTGGTGGGTTTTCAACAGCAATAGCAGTCTTTTGTCACGAATTACCTCACGAACTCGGCGATTTTGCTGTGCTACTTAAGGCTGGAATGTCGGCGAAACAAGCGGTTTTTTATAACTTACTATCATCCGTACTTTGTTTATTTGGAATGATATTTGGGGTGCTTCTTGGAGTTCAGTCAACCACCACAAGCTGGGTGTTTGCAGCAGCTGCTGGAATGTTTATTTACATTGCACTTGTCGATATGGTGAGTTTATAGGGAATTTGACTGGACTGTGAATTGTATGGAATTGTACAAGATTGATTGAACCCCCCGTCTTGTTTTCAGATTCCAGAATTGTCCTCTGGGCATACCGCAGAGGGCGGATCAAACTGGCAATGTGTCCTCCAAGGCCTAGGGCTCCTGACGGGACTGGGTATAATGCTAGTAATAGCTCTGTACGAGCATGATCTCCAACACATTTTTAGTGATTAAATTCACAATTGAGTAGCATTATTTCTCTTTGTCAATCCGTCACGGAATTTTTTTATCGTGGGAGTTGCAAAGAAACTCTCGAATATTAAGTAGAAACTATAGTTACTCTGAGATTCCAACGAAAGAATAGGTGGTTTAGTTTTTTTCTCTCATTTACGTTCTGATCAAGATTTGAAAGTTTTTCTAATTTAATTATTCAACAAAAAAAAACTGAACAATTACACAAATGATTGTTTTATTTCAATTTCTCGCTCTCTTTTGCTCTTTGCCTGGGGAGATATACATACTAGACAAAACGACAAAACGAGAGAAGGTCAATTCGTTGAAAATGTTTTGCTCATGTCAATCATGAATGGAAATTCTCATATTGTTTATTGCATTCCAGTTTACGAATGTTCATTTCGAACGATTTTTTTTCATACCCAATTGAAGAAATTCGTCTTTCGCTTCGTCAATATTTTTGGTGCAGAAATAAGGTGCTTAAACGTATTACTGTAATACCTAGGAACATTGTAAAAGTGTTGTGATTATTTTTCAACGACAGTTGATTTGGTGAAGCTAAGAGAATCTCATTTCACGAAGGGGAATTTGAACCGTACTTTTCATTAGATTTGTCAAAGCTACTTAACAATATCAGGAGGGGAGTGATAACACGACAAATACCAATTTTTAGAATGTACTATTTTCCTATTATCCGAAGAAGAATTAGTTTCAGAAGGAAATATGTTTAGAGCATTTTTATACCTGGAGAAATTTATCACAAAAGAATGTTTTATCACTTTTATTCCAAAGACCACGCACTAATAAAATAAATGAAGAATTAATGCCGGTGGAAATCCTATTCGTTCTCTTTCTTAATTTTAGCCCTAAATTGGTTTTGCTAAGTTCACATTTATATCAGAAATCAGCCATTCTACGAGGAAATGTTTTAAAGTCTGTTGGGACCTCGGAACAAAAATGTCTTCTAACATTTTCTTCTAGAACCATTCGTTATTGAAATACTTGTAAATAGTTTCAAGTGGCATTGGAGACTGAATGAAATGATCGAAAAGGAATATTACTTTAATTCTTGGTAAAATGTTATCACTCGAAGCCTGATGTCTCCCGGAAATTCTCTAATAATTAATAAGTCATGTCTTTCGCAAGAGTTGCAGGATGAAAAAGCCAAAGTTTAATAAATTCCATAATCATTAAAGTGAAAAATCAATCGGTATCCGATTATATTTAGCCTTTTATTTCAATTAATTTTCATTTGACACGGAAGCTACATGCGAAGGGACAAAAGGCAGATGATATCAATTAAGTATCTTACATTAAGTTGAAATGTATTTCTAATTTGTATTGATAGGAAAAAAGTGATGAATTACTTTTTCATGAGGATCTAATAACATTGAATTTTTGAAAAATTAACTACGAATTTTTAGACTTATTCACCTTATAACTATTTTCTTTTACCTTCTATTATCCTTCCACGAAGCTATCATGACTGAACGGAAACTTTTTTTTCGATCAATTCCGAGAGGGAAGGGGGGAAGACGGTACAATAAAAATTGATTCCCATCAACTGCTTTCCAATTAGATAGGGCTCAAATGAAATGAACATCCTATTTCAGTACACAATTTTATTAATCAATCACTGGAAAGAAAAAAAGTTGAAGAAGATATCTCCAAAGGTCTTTAAGGATTCACGCGGAATGTACCTTGAAGAAGTCAGAAAATAGATTCCAGAATCATTAAAGACGAACACAGAGCTCTATAAAATATTGACTGATGGAAAAAAAAATTAAATTGAACAAGACAATTATTTTAGGCAAGTTAAATGCTGAATAATTACTAGACGACAATAATCTTATCTAACAATGGCTTCAATTTCATTGATATCGCATTTACGAAAACAAAAATTTTAACTGGCAAAAAATGTCATAAAGTCGCAAATCGGTTCCTGAAATAAAATATTTACACGTTTATCAGAATTGAGAGGAAATATATGATATGGACAAATAATTACGATGAGGTAATGCGATTTTTTCGTTATGGGTCGGTCCTTTTTATTCATTTGGTTTAGAGGCTATTATTGAGATCGAGCCGTAGCCTTTTGCAGCGTCTCACTGCTACGTCGTCTGGAGAGTCGCCATTTACTGATAATAGGTCCCGCTTTCTTTCAGAATTCTATTAAAAAATATTGCTTCAGTTTCAACTGCACAGTTTAATTTCAAAGGAGATCTTGGATTATAATAAATTCTACCTTTTTGTCCCACTGCTGATGGAGGTACCTCAGTAATATTGTCGTTTTTTCAGTGACAATTACTGTAAAGAATGTTTTCAGATATATTATTTAAGGAGAGGTGAGGTAAAAAATCATAAATAAAGATATGCGGAAATGAGTTGGAAATGATATTTTCAAGATTAAACGCTGAATGTGAAAAAGATCTGAATAGAAACACTTACTCTGTTCCGAAGGATAATCTTTCGTAGGTAAATAGACCGATGGCCTCTTAACGCAGGTACGATTTCCGTTGTCCGTATGAAAATTGGCGAAATTATTTTCATTGTGGGAGGGCAGGCCCTTCAAAAACTCGGCAACTGACTGAAACAGTTAACAATCCTATGAAATATCAAGGGTTCATCGTACAAGTAATTTTTTAAACCAAAAGTAACAAGCCCCTGACTAAACAAAATTCATAACCTAAAAATTGTTGTCGAGGCGATAAACCAAACGGGGTCTAATTATTATTTGTTAAGTCTTACCATTTTAAGTTATGCAGATAGAAAATCCTAGTCTATTATTAAAAAAATTAGGTCTGAATTGTGCACGAGGTCTAAGAGATGGAATTTTAATGTAGTGGTAACGATAACTCAAACAGACGGGACAAATATGTCATTTTCCGACCTCGATACCACCCAGTAGCCGTTCCTTCGTATTGGGTTATAAGAGGGTGGACTGAATAGGGTCTCAATTCTTCGGGCACCAAAGTTTACCAGAGGAGAGCTTACCAACAGGCACATTCACTATCGTAGTTCGCGCGCCACCGCTACGAAAATTTTACAGTTGAAGCCACTCCACAAGCGTCAGCAATTTCTCCTCTAATCTCTGGCCCTCGTCACTCTTCCTCGACGTAAGAGTAAATGCATTTTATCATGTTTTGCAGATATGTTCCATAATTTTAGCTGCAATAAAGCATTGCAAATGGAAGTCAAAATGTCAGCAGTTTAATCAGTTAGTTTAATCAGCTAACCCCTCTGATTAAACGAGGCTAGTGTATGGTGCGCATGGAGACATCTCATTAGGTGGGAGCTTCCTGTGGTGAGTGCAATAAACTATTTATACATATATTTATTGTTTTTGTAATGAGAAATAACGACATTTATTCGTTCACTGGCTCTTTTTGTACATTGATCTATCGGCATTAGAATATTTTTTGCCCTCAGCTTTGGGATACATTGCCCTCCAACAAAAAGTAACAAACTTTTTGATTATGAAGATACTTAGAAGAAGGACAGCTATGATGAATCCGTACACATCTAGCAAGTAAAAATGCCACCATGCAAGCTCGGTGGCTGGTGATTTCAATACTGTACCGTGTTTTGCAGTGTATTCAACCCAATACACAGCTGTGTCGATAGCACTCATGGGTCTGTCGAAGAACAGTGTCGAAATTTTTTCAATATTATTCCTGAAAAGAAGAATAATCATTAGCCATAAGGGACGGAGTGAGATTTAGTTTTATTACCTGTAACTTGGAGTGTAGAGAACGGTCTTCACAGCATTCGTTAATGAGTCGGCAGTGATATCATGAAGATTCAGTGCAATTGCAATTTTTTTATTCGCATAGCTGTGGATATTTGTGTGTTGATCTCCAAAGAGAGGGAGTCCAACCATTGGAACTTTGTATGCAATAGCTTCTTGAGTTCCCATCAATCCTCCGTGAGTGATGAATAGTTTTACGTTTTTGTGTTCTGCAGAAAAATTGAGGTAAAATATATCTCATTGATGGCTACTTGCATTTTTAGCTTAATTTTTCTGATTATTATCGTTACAATATTTAATTTGAGCGTCTCATTAAATTGTTGCAGTATTTGTTTCTTTCCAGGTCCATTTTACTCCGATCCTTCAACTAATTGTTATGAAAAAATTGAATACATGTGATTTAATTACTTACTTAGTATAGCCACTTGTGGTAGCCACAACGAAGTCTTCACGTTACTTGGTAGACCAGGAGGAAGTGCTTGAGGATCGACTATTTTGATGAGGACTCTCACTGGTGCTATTCTCTCAAACATTTCGTAAAATATTTTGATAGTAGCTTCTGGGAAAGTTTCAATTTTCACCATCGATCCGAATGTGAAGTATACGCACCCATGACTGCTCTCATCCAACCATTTTTGTAAGTCCTGAAATTAGTTATTATTTATTGTTTATGAGCTTGGGGATAAATTTCTCTCGCCACATTTTTAAAATAAAATATATAAATATTGAAAGGAATAATGTTAACAGCAGCCTTTCAATAAAAATTTTAATTTAAGAGAACTTTGGGAGCGAAAAAATTATTTGCAAAAAAAATTTTCCCCCCAAATAATCAATTAACATCTCTGGGCAACAACTCACGGGTGTTAAATGTTGATCATCGTCAATGACGTGCAGTCCTCCCACTGCAATGATATCAGGTGTTAGAGGCTTGATATCATTAAGGCTATAATGTTCATTAACAAGTATGAGTGAGACATCTTTATAGAGATCTTTCATCGATGACAACTTCCTTCCGAAATATTTTTCCACCTGCTCCATTTCGCCCTCCAGATAATAATCAATCTGGGGCACGATGATATTTTGCATGAGAGTATTCTGTAATCGTTCCCAAAACGTCATTTGTTGACTGGAACTTGAAAATAAGCTAGGGACGTACGAAGGGTTGAGGTCATTGCCGAATGGTCCCACAAGCCAGTCTGGTAGTTTTGAGGTAGTAATTCCGACAATAGGAGCATCGAGGTGCTGCCCTAGGGCTAGATAGCAGTGGGCCAGGAACAACTGGAGACAGACAAACAATTCAGTTCTTCTTCCCAATTTTATGCTATACTAAGTATACGATAGAATATAAAAAAATGTGACTATTGTTGAATTATGAATAAATTTAATAATGATATTTATTTCTCCTAGTTATTTGCACATGAAAAATCACTGTAATCCAACTCAATCATTCGGGTTAATTACATTTATCAAATCGAAATTATTACTGACGGAAAAATCTCTACAAGGATAATTCACCATCCATCATATATTAGGTCGCCCTGAACGACCCAGGAAGGCCCAATGACAACCCTTTTACCTCGACAATAATCACGTCGTACCATCCCTTCTTATGTTCCAATAACACTTGCATATTAGGGAGACCGAGAGAATCGCAAGGCTCTATTCCAGCGGTCCTCACGAACTCACGTTTATGTAAACCCTGTTCCGCTTGAATAGTACTATAGCTAACATTATTAACAAACACAATAACGTTTTTCGTTTCGAGAACGATATCCCGATAGTTAGGAATCGGATTCTTCACTGGAAACATTCCAACAACGTCAACTTCATGCCCCCGTAGCGCTAGTTCTTTCATGAGTCTTCCGGTCATGATAAAGTGACTCTTTGCCCCTGACGGAAAAATGCCGAGAATTTTCAATTTAGTATTTCTCGTAGAATCAATAATTTTACTTTGACAACATAATAGGGTAAAAATTAATGAGAACATTTTTTCTGGCGACATTTTCAGTTTTCGATAAAGCGAGTATAGGTCTGCAGAATATTATTCCACGCGATTAAGGGTAAACTTATCAGTGGAGACATGATTACCAACGATTTTATAGCTCCCATTATCACTCTAAAGTAGTAAATAGTGATAAACCTTCTCATCTAATGTCAAGCATAATATAATTTCATCGACTTTATTTTTATTTTAATATTCTGGAAACATAATTCAACCGCGATCAGTTATCTCAGGGATTTTCTTGCATTTCCTTTATTTGTTGTTGTCAAATGTTTCATAAGAATTCATAGATAGAATTATTGATATCTTACCTCAACAATAATTACGTCATACGTTTTCGGTTTAGTCCTTAGTATTTTTTGCATCTGGGAATGGCTCAGTAGGTCACATACTTGTATGCCTGCGATATCCACAAAATAGCTCATTGATAAACCACTGAACCTCTGGATGTCCATGTAAGTTACATTGTTGATAGGCAACTGCATATCATCAGTTGCCAGTACAATGTCATTGTAATTAGCCATTGGTTTTTTGAGAGGAAATATCGAAACTACGTCAACTTCATGGCCTCGAAGAGCCAGCTCTCTCATAAGTCTTCCAGTCATCACGAAGTGACTTTTTTCAGGGAGTGGCAACATCCCAAGGATTTTTAGGGGATGGCAGAAGTCATTTTGGAGGGATAATACGAGGAGAAGGGCAAATGCCCGATACGGAGACATGGATATTTTTATTAATATAACTCGAAAAGAACACACTCGGATTAATATTCGAATATTGAGCAAAAGAAGATAGATCACTGGACGGATTAGGTTAAATAATTTTTGGGGAACCGCTTCGCTGGGTGGTGGATAGCTCGACAGTAACCGGTTATTTATATCTATATCGTCTGGCCGGCGGACCTCTCACGCGTAGTCCGTTAACTCGTAACTGTAACTGCTCGTCATAGCTACAATGATTGTCTGTAATTGAAGTGATCTTTGATAAATTGGGGCAACTGATACCAACAGGAATTACACGTGCCACTGATGCGTGCTATCGGAGTTGTGGTTTTGTGTAATAAAGTATGATCAGCAGTGGGGAATTCTCTAAGGGGGGAAAAGATTAATTAAACAAAAGTGCTAAGACATACCTCTCAAGAATAGCAACAACGTTATCCTTTACCGAGGAAAAATTAAAGTATGTGGGTAAAAAGTATTCCACATATTTTTACAATATTCTTATCTACTTAAAACAAATTATTTCTCCGAGAAAGTACCAATGCGTACAGAATATTAAAATTTTATCAAGCCAAAAAACGTACAATTAAACATCGATGGCAGTTCTGTACAATTTCAATGATCTAAAATGATAATAATTGAAATGAAACAGTGTCGCAGTACGTATTTAAATTATTCATGCTTTTTCGAAGTGGAAATTTCTTTTGGATTTTTTCCTGGTAATATCATCCTCATCAATAACATAATAATCTTCCGGATAATGTAGAGAACAATGATAAGACATATAGTGAGAAATCCATAAATGTCCAATAGGTGTAATTGCCACCAGGTCAGTTTAAGTGCCGGTGATTTCAGGATTGGGCGGTGTCTAGCTACGTATTCTACCCAATAGACAGCGGTGTCCATAGCGCTCATCGGTCGATCTAAGAATAGTTCAGACAGTTTCTCCACATTTTTCCTGAAAACAAATCATTAATTTCATTTGTAAATGAGTTATGAGCATTGTTGGACGCCTCCGAAAAGGGGTAAAACCGAATAAAAATAATTGCCTGTTGGACACTAGTTAAACACTAGTTTTTATAGACTCCGCATAAGTACCAAAAATTTTATGCGAAATTATCAGAAAATTTAGGATTTTTTAGATTATTCTGTCTCCCCTTAAGAAAATAATAAAAGAGTAGAATCTTCTTTACTTATAACTGGGATCGTTGAGCACAGTCTTCACAGCATTTGTCAGTATATCGCCAGTGATATTATCGAGGTCTAGACAAATGGCAATTTTCTTGCTTACATAGGATGCCAGATTCTTTGGTTGATCAACAAAGAAAGGAATGCCAACCATAGGAACTTTATACACAATAGCCTCTTGCGTTCCCATTAATCCCCCGTGAGTGATGAATAATTTAACGTTCGGGTGTTCTAGAGCAACACAAAATTGATAACTACTTCAGGTAATTGTTATCTTTAGTCAGTGCTACAAGAAATTTCTTTTGCAATGCATTGAAAAAAAATGATTAACTCAACTCACGTAATATAGCTACTTGCGGCATCCAGGGTGCTGACTTCACATTCTTAGGTAAACCAGGCAGAAGAGTCTCAGGATAACGTACCTTGATAAGAGCTCTGACCGGTGCTATTCGTTCAAACATTTCGTAAAACGCCCTGACTAATTTCTCCGGGGAAGTTTCAAAGTGCACCATCGATCCGAATGTGAAGTAGACGCAACCGTGGGTACTCTCATCCAACCATTTTTGCAAGTCCTAAAATTAGCCAAAAATTATTTAAAATAACCAATGGCTCTATTGATCAAATCCAACTCTTCTCATAAGCTTCATTTGGATCTACAAAAAGTAGGCATGTCAAACATTTGACATTTCTTTTAAATTACGATATATTTATTGAAAACTGGACACTAGTGAAAGTCGAATTAATCTGCTTTATAGCTGCGAAATTCAAAAGGTCCTTATGACGATATATATTCATATTAAATATATCCATTTCCAGGCACTCACAGGTGACAACTGTTGATCACCATTCGCTACATGCAATCCCCCAACTTGAATAAAATCAGGTGTCGTGGGCCGGATATCGTTGACGCTAAAATGCTCATTAATGAGCACCAGCGATACCTCATCATACAGCTCCTTCATGGTTCCCAATCGTCTTCCAAAATGCTTCTCCACGTACTCCAACTGTCTGTCCATGTGATATCTTATTTGTGATTCAACCATATGAGTAATGAGTGTGTTACTCAGTCGTTCCCAAAATGTCATGTATTGACTGCTGTGTGCAAAAGTACTCGGTATGTAAGAGGGGTTCATAGAATTTCCAAAGGGGTTCAGCAGCCAATCCACTGCTGTTAGAGAAATTATTCCCACAACAGGTGCGTTCAAATGCTGTCCAATGGCGATGTAGCAATCCGCGAAGCCTAGCTTAAAGACAATGGAATAATCTATTTGCGAATGAGGCATAGTTATGAGTAGTAGATAAACAGGGGAGACCAATGCTAGAGATCATAATGTATTGGCCGTAAAGTAAAAAGCCAAAATACAAATTATGATTGACATTAGAGAAGATCTGGGTGAGCCAAAGTATCGATGAATATTTTACCTCGACAATTATCACGTCGTACGCTCCCTTCTTAGCTTTCAAGACCTTCTGCACATTGGGATTGTTGAGCGACTCACAAGCATCAGTCCCGCAAATTCTCAACAGGTGCTCGACACATAATCCTCTGAATTCCAAGGCTTCGTTATAAGTCATATTATTGGCAAGGAAGAACGGTCCATGAGCCTTGATGTTGATATCCTTATAATTGGGTATCGGCTTCTTCTGGGGGAACATTCCTATGACATCAACTTTGTGTCCACGTCTCGCTAGCTCCTTCATCAGGCCTCCATACATGAGAAAATGACTGCTCGACGTCAGGGGAAAGATTCCGAGAATTTTGAGAGCGCTGTGTAATTCACTTTGACATGATAAAATAATAAAAAATAATGTTAAAGAATGGAGTGAGGCCATGCTAATGCCACCTTCGTTGATTAGCTCTGAGGCTTGATATGGTTACTAGCCAGGCTTCACAAAATCATATTCTCTTTATAGTATTCTGCGTGTAATATTTTTTCAACTTAAATTCTGGGTCATTTGAAATTCTTATCGTCGGTAATTTAAGCAGTGCAGAGGTGGAAAATACAGATAAGTCAATCAATTTAAAATGCTGAGTTGAAGCCATATAATTTCCACAGATAAATTTTTTAATTTGAATTTCACCCTTATCATTGTGTTATCTAGCCTCCCATGCAGATAAATTTGGGTCATTCGAAAAGGCTCCAGAAATATTTGAAATAATGTTTGAAAGATTGTCGGGAAGATCGGTGTGATGATGAAGAAAAACTATCTGTATAAAAGAAACTTGTAAGGATCCAAATATTTAACTTTATCTGTAGTTAAATGAAATAAGTTGATTTACCTTTGAAATAGCTATTGAATAACATCTCAAACTTTATGATATTTTTTAAAACTTTAAATAGATAACACATTGACCATTCGGTTCATAGTATTTTGTGATCTTGTTGTGCATAACTGAATAATGGATGTCCTTGGTCGATATGTTCTCGCGTATCTCGATTCATTGATCGTTGCCTTCCTTTTTAGAAATTAACGATTTTAAATAGGTATTTTTATTGTTAGGCATGATTGAAATTTGAACGAGTCATCCAACTATTGGCTCTGCTTATAAGTCAATGCATTACTTGAATACTGTCGGCGATTCTTGTGAACCACGTTCACCCACGTAAAGGCAACAATTTTAGCAATAATGTAGAGGGTCATGAAAATGCAAATTACGATAAATCCGTTAAAGTCCATCGGATAGAATTCCCACCAAGCCAATTTAACGGCCGGTGATTTCAATATTTTTCCATTTCTTGCCGTATACTCGATCCAGTAAACCGCCGTAACCAGAGCCCTCATCGGTCCATCCCGAAATAGTTCGACATATGTATTTCTTATTCCAATAGATAATCTTCGTTGACAATTTAAATAAATGAAGTAATCCTACGCTCAAGACAATACTAAAATTTATTATCATACTGACATAATTTACATAAAGTAAAATGACATACATCAAGACGACGACTCTCATTCGAGGACCAAGGAGGAGTGAAATAATTTAAACGAGAAAGAAAAGAGGGAAAACTAATCATTAATCATCGAATGTTTGAGTATTTACAAGGATTTGTATCCTCCAAAAGTTGATACTTCAACAGGAGTTTTAAAAAATCTAATTATGTTGAGACACAGAGCTCAGAACTTATCACCTAGAAATTGAAAATATTTATCACTGATAGTGTTTTCACTTTAGAAGGAGAAAGGATTGCAATGATTTTATCCAGAGTGTGATAGAAGCTGCGCCAGTTATTGTCCACAGTAAAAACAACCAAATCTCCCCCCCGTGTGGAAAAAATTCTGTTGTTTGAATATCTTGGAGTGATTTTTTGACGAATCTTCGGATGTTTCACTGAAAGACCCTTCAGAAAGATATTTGAAAGACAAAAAATTTTCTACACGGGGCACGTGAACGCAATACTCCTCTCCGATAGTTCCACTTGTACCAACATCTCCAAGCGATTTTCAATTAATCAAAGGATGCGTGTCCAGTGTATCCAGTGTATCCTCAGTATCCAGTGTAATCGTGCCAGGGGGTCCTGGAGGCTCTGTACTGGCCCCCGCCATGAGCTTCAGGAGTCCTGTAGTACTGGACAGATCTAGGCCTCTCATCATTTTCCGGGATCTTTCCAAGAGGATTGAACTGTGTGCTGGGAACAAAGCTCTTATGCCCCTGCTGTCCTCCCTGTGGATTGAAAGGCCTCGAGATCTTGTAATTATTATCCGATGATTGTAAAATTGGATCTCGGATCAGCTGACGATGAAGTGGAAGGACAAAACCGCTGGGGAGATTGGACTCTTGATTGAAGGATGGTGTAAGTGCTTCGTTGAGGGTCACATCGTACTCGCTCTCAGGAATATCTTGAAGTTGATGAGACACTTCATTAATTCTCTGCTTGCCGCCAGGTCCGCTTGGTCCAGTAACGTCAACTCTGTTGGCTTCAGTCGTATAAGAGCCATAAGAACTAGATGTTTCTGCGTGACCTCGAATCTCCTCGGCGTTCCAAGGCACTGCAGGCTTTCTCTCACTCTCATCTTCATCAGGCCTTCTCTGAACACCGTTGAAGCCTGCATTATCAACCTGAATGACATCACTGTCTCTGGTCTCCTCAATAGGCCTCCTCGCGACAGGTCGGTCGAAGTCAGGCCTCTTCTGTTGGGCCTCTGTTTGGATCACCTTGTAAGCATCATAAACTCGCTTGTCATCGACTCCAGAATTCCGTCTTTCATCCCCTGCTTTCTCAGGCTTTCGACGTTCTTGAGAGTCCGGTGAATGGTTTACCTCTTTTCTAGATTCAGGTGCTTTGCCACCAACTGGATACAAGCCTCTGGGGTTGGGATTCCCCCCGCGTGATGGCAGGAATGGACGTTTTACGATTCTGACGGCGGTCCTCGGTGGCGGGGACGGCGGATACTCAGGTTCATCGTAGTAGTCATCAGAGTACTCCTCGGTTTTCGTTCCTTCTGCTTTCGAGTGCTCATGATCAGACGACGGCTTGTCACCTTTCGTAGTTATGGGTTTTCCACTGTAATCGTCATCTACAAGTTGCTTATCTGATTCTTCAGGTGGTCTCATTGTCTCCGGTCGTAGTGTGGTAGTTGTCGTCGTTGTTGAGGTTGTTGTTGTTGTTGTTATTGTTGTATCTCCGTGTTTGTATGATTTCCTGGACTCTTTCAGCCCATCCACTACCTCATGGTCCCTTCCATCATTCACGCGATCCTCCTTCTCCTCTCTATCCAGTGGACGTCGCCCCGCGGGTCTCGATTCCCGTTCAGGTACTCTATCTTTTCCTCGGTCCAGTGCTCTATCTCTGCTGCGTTCATAGTACCTCTCCCTTGGGCGATCTTGGTGTTTGCGTGATCTGATTTCCTCGCCATCATCGCGATAGCGACTCCTTTGAAAAAGTAAAGAAAAAAAGCCCGTTCCTTTCATTCCAATTTAATATTGAAGGAAAGCATGATTGATTTGTCATATGTCTTGCTGTTTATTCCGAGGTTTAGTAGATTTAGATCATTTTTGTTTCTCTGTATTTTCTTATGTGGATACGCCTATGGGTTCTATCAAATCTGGGGGGTCAATATATTTTCAGATAACTCAACAAGTATTTTATAGCTTTGAAAAACAGACAAAAATACAAATGGAACAAATAATAAACAAATTGTTTCTCAAAAGGTCAGAGAATTTCGGGGAGTTTCTATGGAAAATTGGACAGAAGACAAATATCCCTTGAAAAATGCAAAAAATATAAACGAATAATCATATACGTATCCACGTATAATTACAGCTGTATCAAGGAGACAGCTGCCTGTAAATTATTCGTGTACGTTACCTTACCTGAAGGGTCGATCACGTTCCCGGTCTCGTATGTCCCTAGGTGTATCGTAAAACGTTCTCTCTCGTTCTCTGTACGGTCTCCTCGGTCTCATTGGCCGTCGTGGGCGAATATCTTCTAGCTCGTCATCATAGTAGTCGTCGTCGAGGAGTGGTGCTTCGGTAGGTCGCTTCCGGGTATCTCCTATTTGTCATATTAACATATTACATGACGATTTGGGCAAGTTTTGAGGATCAAGAAATGCAAAATCATGATTACCAGCGGGCGGTTGAACTGATGTCGCTTTGTAGGCGAATCGGTCTTGTTCGGATAATGGTACAGGCCTTCGGATTTTAGGAGGTGTTCGTGGACGCGCGTAGACCGATGCTGCTGGAGCTGCTGGTTTTACCAGGCTGTCTCCGGATGATGGGCCTGATGGCGCCGTTGGCCCATCTTCGTCATAATCGTCTTTTATGGGACTGAAAAGGACGTGCTAATGATTTATTTCGAGTCTTCGATTAAATAGGAAGTCATTGTGACAGTTGTTGTTATGTTGTCCGACTAATTGTCTTACACTACTTACACTTTCTCATGACGACGGTCATCATCCCCCCTGTCGTCCCCTCCGTCATCAGGATCCCGTGTTCTGATGGGCCTGATGTCCTCATCAACGGGATCTCTCAACGGTCTTGTGGGGTCCCTTCTATTATTCCTGGGGTGGAATCTTTCCCGGGGGCTACCAATGCCAGGATCCCTTTCGTCCCTGGCAGGTCGCTCAGGCCGATCGGTCTCCCTACGCAGCCCATCCCTCTCCCTATATTCTCTGTCACGATCTCGTTCGCGATCTCTTCTCATGTACTTTCTGTCCTCGTAATCGTAATCATCTCGTCTATCATAACTTCCCCGGCCTCTTGGACGATCAAACTCATCGTCGTAGTAGTCCTCCTCATAGTAGTCGTAGGCAGGGCGCCTTCGGAAGGGGCGTCTCCTCCTCGTGGGACGATTACCTTCACCCGATGGTGGAGGTAATGTTGTCGTTGTTGTTCTCACGGTTGTTGTAGTCGAGGGCGTGGGCGGTGGAGTGGTACTCGCTGCTTTGTAAAGGGCATCATTCCTATGCCAGTACTTCTTGGAATTGGCGCAGTCAACCTCTGACGCAAAATGACATATGAATGTCTTCTGATCGAATGCAGTAAAGTTCGCACAGAGGAAGTCATAACGCGTGCCGTAGAGACAATGATGGTACACCTGAAAGACAATAGATTTTTTTTTCTTGTTCAAATTGAAAATCTTCAGGAAATCGTTCAAAGAATTTCCCGAAAAGTATGAGAAGGATTTTCTTGAAAAAGATATGATGAAAATCTTTGAAGGACAAACTGACTCCCAAATGTATTTCAAATGTACTATCTATAGATATTTGTCCAAGTTTTGTCAGTGTCATTGCAAAGTGTAGATTTGTGGGAGATTATTCGTAAGAAAAACTAATAGCGAAGGGAAAAATTTTTAACAAAAGAGATGGATTTCAACACACTTTTCACTCTGGTGTATGGCTTTCACACTGGCGTTTGCCGAGGCCTCACGGTAATTGCACATAGTGTAACACATATTGTTCCTCTCGTGCATGTTACCGCTTGGAATTCCCCCCTTCCCCCCCGGTGGAACACCAGAAGTGCGTGTAAGATAAGTAACTTGCGGTGTTTTACTATCTGAAGGCATTCAGAGCGCGTCCAATAATAACGCCGAGTTGAAGAGAATTCTTCCTTTTAGAAAATATCGTTTACGAATTCGGTAGAGAAAAAAAAATAATAAATAAGTTGTGGAGTTTTGAAGTGAGAGCATGGTCGGTGCTATTAGGAATATGTATATGTAAAGTACATTGTCATACAGGGTAGTTTTGATTTTGAAAAATGATAGAATGTTATTTCATTGAATTTTAATATCAATAATGGATGAATGGCTTCTTCATTTACCTGACACTTGTGTGGCACACTAGCATAAAAACCATCATGCAATCCGTCACACTTGAAGTCAATTTCCTTGGGTATACTATCATAGAATGGATATTCACTGAGATTGTAGCCGTTTAGTTCACGAGGCAAATTTGGATCCCATATGTAGTCAATCTGTGGTATTCCAGTTAAGGTGTGACCAGTCGTTGCATTAACATCTCCGGACAGAGTCGTCGCCTATTGACAATTGGAATATTTGATTTATATTAATTATTCAGCGACTCATCAAACGTTAAATAACCAGTTTGTTACATCCTCAGTTTCATTAATGGCGACCATGACATATTGAAAGACACTCAATCCGCCCAGTGGATGCGCCATTCAGAATTTATTCTCATTTATTCTCATGGGAACCAAAAAATAGAAAAAAAATAAAAGATGGAAATGAAAATTTGAAAAATAAAAAATCGATTGGAGAATGCATTGCTAATTCGTACCCACGTACAAACAATTCACTTTTTCACTTGTTTATTTTTCGTCCAAGTATCAGTTTAATCTCATGAATTACATTTGCAACACGAGAGGGAAAGTGAAATCTATTATTCAATTTTATTTCTGGAATTACTCACCTCAACGTCTTCGCTATCGTCAGGCGCTTGCGTTGTTGTGCTTGTTGTTGCTATTTTGAATTTTTGTCTGCTGGCTTTCACAGCGTCTGATCCAGCGAAGGCCAAGAAAATTCCTTCAGCGAAAAAATATCAAACATTTCATTGACTTCAGGGCGAAATTGCATTTAGATAGGAGATAATACGGATAGTATCTCACTGGATAATTGCGAAAAGTCTGGCGAAGCATCTGTTGCAAAATCAGAACTAGAAGGCACTAATGATGCAACTTGTCTCGGGAAGAGGAAGGAAAAAGTGGGGTGGGGGGTGGTTGAGAGTTTAGAAAATACGTTGGGTAATTGTATGAAAATTGGATCAAGGCTGAGTGCATCTAACTTTGACATTACGTGTGCTGTCAAAGTTAGACCCCCATCACAATCGTTCTCGCATTTTTTTGCAAATCGGTTTAAAAATACTTTCAAAATTTCGACCCTCAAAATGGTCTACTAGTAATACTGAAAAATAATTTGATACAATGATTATTTTTTCCAGTAAAGTATGGGAAGATTTTTTATTCTCTTTCTAATTGAACAAGACATTTATTTCTAATCATTTTACCATTTCACACCAGATTTTTTAAAAAGTTAAATAAATATTAAATAAAAAGTCCCAGCTTTCTGTTTAATTCACATCCGAACGTCACATCCTCGTTAAATCAAGAAACCTATAAAAACTCATCACCAAATGTGAGAGTGATCACCACCATAATCATCATCTTCATTCTCCAGAACAAGTCCAACCACTCGTCGCAAAATTTTTTTACATTGTTTTTTTCAAACTTTCGGAAAAATATACGTCGTGTGAAAAATAAAAGGCAATGCGCGAAGGCTGGGAAGCCGGGTGAGCGGACGGCCTCGAATGAAAAACACGTTCACAAGTTTTGTCGGCTCGTGTAACGGGATCATGTTTTAAATGTTTTCATTTTTATATCACCATGGGATTTGAGCTGATAAACCACACCAATATTACTGGGCTCATAGTGTGCAGGAGAGAATCGAATAAAAAAAAATTAAAAAAAAATCAGACGGCTTGCAATACAGTGAGCAATAACAAGAAGTTTGTTACGATATGGGCGTGTCAGTAAAACAAGAAATGTACCTTTCGCATCGGTCAATTGCTAAACCCCCTCCCACCCTTGTTTTTTTTTTCATCAACAACTTGTGAGAGGAGGAAAAAATGGTGTTTTAGTATGCCCAGAAGGTTTCTCATTTATGCAAAGTGCACTGCGTTCCGGGAGAACTGTTGGCCTTCGCATCAGACACAAGGGACAAAGCAAAAATATTTAAAACATATTGGGATTTTTTTTTTACCATAAAGTGTGAGCAGTAGCCATCTCCTCTCAAGCATGTTTGAAGCTTCTGGAAAACAAATAAATAAAATAATGATTCATTTACACAAAATAAAGTCTATGTCAATTAACTAAAATTTATTCAATTCAGATCCCTTATTTCTCGGAAAAGGCCCTAAAAATTTTGACGAAATTTATGAAATTATTACCGACGTATAAAATGTAATAACATTATAAGCGGCAATACTAGAATTTTTTTAAACAATCCCATGCCTGTGTTAAACCGTTCTTTCAACTGACCAAAATCCACCTGAAATATCCAATTCCTTTACGTAAACGCCTGTGGTGTAATTTAACAACTACGTGGACTGAATATAGATTAATGAGAAAGGTTCAGGCCTGATAATTAAATCGATGTGGCTAAATAACGAAAACTACACACCTCAAATTACTGAATAATTCCGAGCGCATAATATACCAGCCAAGATGAAGTTATATACCCACACTTTGAAGAAAACTAATAGGATTACCTGTGTAACCAGCAATACGGTATAATGATTCGTTGGATGCGCTTGGGACGAAAGGAGGTGAGGGATGTTTTAAAAAATGTGTACAAGTAACTGGTGATCCCCGAAGCTATAATCCACCAATGACCGAACCGAAGGAATAGGTGAAAACTTTCTCTGGTGCTGTCACCATTGCTAACCATATAATGCAAAAGGATAATGTGGGTGTTATATAAACCCTGATATCACGTAATACACGGGCGTTACTTGGGAGTGATTTTTCGAACAGATTTATCACTCTTTTATGAAAATTAATGAGAAATACTAGTTCCACGAGGTCAGTATAATAAAGTACTATTTGAAGTATGAAGTTGACCATTTACATTGACCAAATAATCAAATAACTATTTTATTTGTTTTATTTGTATGAATCGGAAAGCATTAATAGTCCCCCAATATGTGGAAAAAAATTCCTGTTTGTAAATTTATTGCAGGCAGTAGAATGGCAGAGGGTGTCGTGAATTGTCTGAAAGAGCAGGTTCATCGATGGAAATCTTTTTTCAACTAATATTTATGCAACTTCAACTGGTGAAATCCTGTTTCCTTTGTAATATATGTTTAATAACTCCAAAATTGGAGGAATAAGTAGTAATTTATTAAATCCGGAATATTTGTTTTAATCACTTGCGGGATCTTGGGGAGGTATTTGATGGTGGTGGTGATGATAATGACAGGTTGTGACCTTGTCTGGTGATTAAATGGAATCCTCGAGGCATGCACGATATATGAATGTCGTCGTACAATTTTCATCTACTTCCGCATTACGACAGTTGACCAGGCGGCTTTTTAATATCCGAAACGACTGCGGACTGATCATACAGGTGTAACTCCCTAACTGTGCTACCTGTAGTCAATGTGTAGTCAATGGTGAAAGTAACCTTGCAGACAGGCAGCGTATATTTTTATCGCTCTGGTGTGTTTATTCATTGCTCATGGACAAACTAGAGTTGTTCGAATTAAAATGTCAACTCGTGAAAAGGAGTCGCTCAGTGCAAATAGTTCAAACATATGAGAAATGGGGAGAGAAATGGGAATTGTTTGATTTTCACTGAACAATCTGGAAAATTTCAATTTTTCCATCGAGGGAAATTTTATTCCGTCAAGGCAGTAATTAATTTGAATAACTAATGCCTCTTGAAAGGTCATTTGCGACATTGACTTGATTTAACTTGAAAAAATTGCGCCATGTGCTGGTTTGAGTGGTCATTTCTCACTTGTAAAATTTTTACGTGATGAGAAAATACCCACATTATATAATACACATGATGACTGTAGTATATGAAATTGGTAAATAAGAAGGGAATAGAAAAAAAATTAAAAATCGAGCTTGAAATTCTCTCGACCGGTTACTGAAATAGTTCATTCTCCGTTATACATATGTTTCATTTTACCGAAGGGCCGTTATTCCAAAACGTGATGGCCGTCGCGTGTGTGACATATGAATCAATTTGGGTGTAAAAAATATAAGGAAGTGACATTACTATTGATGACTTTATGCTACTTGGTTACCTCAGCACTGTTCATTACGTTACGTCTCGTACATAGCGGTACCCATCAATCTCTAAAGGTCAAACGTATCGAGCATTAGTCGTGTGAGTGTGTTGTGTAAGTGTATTATAATTTAATAATTCACTCTCATTAAGTCTATTTTCGGGAGTCCCGCGAAATTCTCTCACTCGTTAACTCTCACTTTATATTCTAGTTGATGATTTTTTGTGTCAAGGGGAGATGACTACCAGATATTAAGGACGTTCGTGAGGCTTCAGTACGGCGAGAAATTTCAATTCTTTTCCTTTTCCTCCATGCTGCATTGTACCATTCATTTTCGTTTTTTATGTCTGCCGGAACTTGTACGCCACGTGAAATCATGGATTTTTCCAACATTTTTTTTGCACTCACTTGATTCGGGGGGATTATCGTTTTTCATGAAGTACTTTATATCTGCTGCTGAACGTTGTGCTCGACGTGCCGAGACGTTATAGAGTGCATTGAACCGTAGGGGAGTACATGCTAATTTAATGCAGAAAATGTTTGTTCGCTCTGCGTTAAAAAAAAAAAAGCAAAAAAATTCACTGGGGTTTAGAGTCAGCGAAACCGTTCCATAATTTTCGAATTACGTTTCTCAATCTGAGTATTATTATTATTATTATTGATTATAAGGATTTGAACTTTGGAAAATAGATTCTCGAAAAGTTAAAGTCACATTGAGCTCAAATGAAAGCCCTCGCACTTAATGCGAAAAAAAATACTCAGAGAGTTGGAATATTGTCAATGTGTTTTATTATTATTGTAAATATAAAATTCAATTCTGTTGTTCCTTATATTTGAACAATGTACTTAAAATTCACAACAAGTGAAAATTTTTCCCTACATGAATTCATTCACTTGTAAATTCCCTTGTGAATTGTAGAAATTGGTATTCAGTGTAGTTGAACGATTTGAGGTATTTTCACTCTCGGTTTTGAACGCCAATTGTCCAACCATAACCGCTGATTTATCGTGAACCTGGGATTTTATTGTGTAAAGGCCGTTGCAACAGAACGAATACGTCATATTGATTCTAATATTTTTTTTGTGCCTTTCGCCGGAGAAATTGTCTCAATATTCAGCTGGCATTTTGGGAGATGAGTGGAGGTTCCGGCGAACAATGCACCAAGCGCTGAGGTGAACTACTTAGCTGCTTCCTTTCCACAGTCAAGCATAGATAATTAGCCGGGTAAAGTGCGTCTTCCGGATGTTTTCCTTCGCGTTTGTCGTGGTGGTTATGCGTTGAGCGATAGTAATTTTCCCGTTGATTCCATTGGGATCGGTTCCAATTGCCGTTGCCGGAGAGCTATGGTTTCTCAACGGGGGGAGTATAACTAACTTTCTGTATTTAACCAGTCTAATTATCATAGAGTGGATAGGTTGGTTGGGGTTAAGAACCAATTTTTTTTTCTACCGTAGATGCAATTCCAAAAGCATTATTTTTAGTGTAGTCTATGTCTCATATTTATTCTTTATGGATTCGTTATAAATTTAAAAGGCACTTGGACAGACACTTCATTTATCTTGGAAACCCAATGACTCTTGGATTCAACCTCATTTAATTTCTTTAAAATTAAATACAATTTCTTTTATGGGAGATGGTTGAATCCGCAGTATAACGTTTGTCAAGCTGTAAAATCGAATTGAAAGTCCTCAACGACTATTGAAAAACCAAGACCACGTGAAAATAATGATCAGTACGTCCTCCAAACGATTCCCAATAATCCCGTTACCATAAAAAACTGGTTGAACAAATTCCCGGAGAAATGAGACTCATAATCATTTTTCCATGACTTAATTTCACCTTCTCCAATTGACTAACTCTTCACGTGACCATTGGGCTCTGTCAACTTTCTCAAGAAACCATATATTTCCTTATACCCTCGAACAAATGTCATGATACGAGAAAGGCCCAGGCGAATAAATAACGAAAACTCTTATAATTTTTCATACCGTTGAATGAAAATCCCGCCGAGGTCTTCTCCTCCTGGTATACTCCAAAGCTTACATGAATCCGCACTTGTTCACAACCACCACTATTTGCACAATCTCCAACGGAGCCAGGGGTTGACGATACTAGTGGCACTTTTTCAATCAGCACCGAAATTATTACCAATTAATAGATAAATTGATACCACTAAGGGAATTACTGGATAAATCATGAACGACGTTTAGAAAATTTCTCGGATGATTATTCGCCGTCTGGGGCCGGCTCTGGGACTGAACAAGTGGAAGTGGAAAACACCAGGAGCACTTATCCCCCTCCGTTGGTATCCAACTACCATTTGAGAGCTTTCTACGACGACGGATTCGAGAGAAGTCACTGTAGTGGGGATAAAGAAACAGCATTGGCGTAATTCAACATCTTTTGTATCTCTCTTGGGTTCCTTTCTCTTGGCTGGTGGAGGTGCTGAAGGAGCTGAGCAGTAGCGTAGTGATCCGAGGGGTTCTCCAAGAGGTGAGCTTTTGGGTGGTGCTGGCTGGCCTGGGCCTCACTGGGACTCATCGGGAAGCCCTTGAGGAACCAATTCAAGACGTTTAGGAGGCTCAGAGATGGAATATTTTTTATTTATAATTATTGCATTCTTCATTAGTCTTCGACCTACTCCAGATTGCCTTCGGAATGAGCACATAACGTTGGTATTAAATTCTACACAATAGCCATCGGTCGTGTGGTATTTTTTCTCTAAATTCCCGCATCTCTGAGGCATGTCCTCGTTCGCTTGCGGAATTGATGAAAAATTCATGTCCCATCACCATTTCCCACCCCCCGGAGGCCCAACTACCCTTAGACCCCTCCCCCCCCTCCCATGTAAGCCAGTCATTGAAAGTAAAAGTAGTCCCGAGAACCTCCTATTCTCCGTCCCATAGAGTCACACCAAATGACGCAGGCGACATATCCAAGAAGATGCGGCGAATTACGATGTGCCCCGGGGCCCTAAGAAGTCCACATAACAATCTACCTACGTAAATACCTGTAATGCAACTAGGTTACATCCTAGAATATCAGCACTTGTCAATTCTTGAATAAAATTTCGTTGAAAATGTCACAATAGAGGATTTTTAAAGGGCTTTGAATTTCTAATTAATTTCCAAATAAAAAGAGAAAGGCTCGTGTTAATGGACTTTTAATCAAATTTATGGACGGAAAAAAAACAGAAGCATCGTATTACGAAATACGCGTATGTGATTTTCGTGAGGTACACTAATGTTCGATATTATCGTGAGAAATGAGTAAAAAGTTCTGACATCCTGTTTTTACCAAGCCACTCGACTTTCTTTTAAACGTCTTTGACCTCCAAAGGACGTCGAGTCGTTATTTTTTTAATAATTTTTATTTTTCACGATTGACTTTTTGTGGGAGTTGTGAAGGCCGTTGGGAGAAGACCCGTCCCGAAGATTTTACACCCGATGTTGAGAAAGAATTTCTCGGAAAGGATCGTTCATCATTAGAGGGGAAATTTCCAAAAAATATTCTCTACTTTTCATTTCAAAATCAAATTTGTAATGATATTTCCAATAAATTCTTGTCTTAGAAATTAAGAATAATGAAATAGCTATTATTGAGGCTTATTAACAGCCAGTAATTAGAATTTAATTCATTCATTAGTTTTTTTAATTTTAAATGGTAATATATTTTGATTTGAATACGAAAAAGTGATCTCCAGCTTATGGAAGGTTTATGGTTCGAGTCGGAGGCTAGTGATCCGAAAAATATTTTTATCACATGCCTGAAACATTACATTATCGCACTCACAGTGTGATGGAAAAACCTGCTTAGCAACTAATTTCTCAACAACGCCAATAATATTTATATTCATTAAAAAAAAAAATACAATGGTCTGCTAGTTTTTTTTTTATATTGCCATTCGATTTAATTAGCATTCTCTTCTCGCATGCTGTTGTCAACGACAATTCCTCACAAACACTACGTGACCGAAATCTCGTAGAGGATTTAAACACTTTGGAAAATTCCCCCGAGTCGCCGATTAACATCTCCGATAAATTCGATAATCCAAGTATTTAGATTGATGGAATTTCGATGTGTCGAAAAGCGTATCGTTTTTTTTACCGCTTCGGGAAAAAGACTTTCACTGTGATTGATCGTTGGAGGAGTGGTTGTAGGTGGAGGGGCAAGAGAGGAGTGTATCGGCGTAACAAATGGTGCATGTAAAACACATAGCGAGGCCTAAACGGAAAGTGTAGCGAACGGGAGAGTTTTCGGTTCTGAACGCTGGGGCGAGGCGACCCGATCACTTAGCTCCGGAGTCAAGTCGCCCGTTGGGCCACTCACTTTCTATTGCCCAATCATGCCAAGAAATCGCCAACATTACAGGGGAGGGGAATATATATTATACTATACAATTCAACCTCGATTGACATTCACATCGATTTCGCTTTTTTGGAGACTCATTGGATTTTGTACTTAGATATAAATATAAAGTCGAGTGTACTTTGCGCAGCATGATGCTAGTAGTATATTTGGAAATTTATATGAGGATGTGTTCCCCCAATTCCTTTTTAAATCGTCCAAAATTACGGATTAGGAAACCGGATGTCCGGAACGGTAGACTAAGGATTCAAATAGCCACCCTAATTGTTGTTCGTAAAATTGTACTTTTAGTACTCATTGCGATCCACTCAACAAAATTTTTCTTCAATTACTTGTTAAGAAATTTTCATTATCGGCAGTGAATAAGAAAAACGCCGACACTCGAACAATCGCCGCGGGTAAGTGACTTAAATTGAATTAAATGGAAAAAGATAACACAATAATTTTTGCTTTCCTTTTTTTTATTCAGTGCATAAATATAATGTATAATGTATCATAATTTATATTCTGTTCCCGAGGGCGTCTCTGTACAAATCATCATTAATGCCATAAATCCTTGGGGAATCGTTGCAATCCACCTGCAATTAAAATTCAGTCGACGATTCAAATTATAATTGAGAAAAAATAGTTTAAATTAATAACAGAAAAATAAAAATAGCTTAATAATGAGAAGATGTTGGTAACCTTGAACCACCAGTCGCAGACGCGAGTGGTCTGACTGAAGACCGTGCCATTGGGGCACAGAAAACTGTACATTCGGCCGTTTGGCAGACACCAGTGCCAGACCTGACATCTTGCTTCAGGATCTGCATAGTAGCCGGGTAATTTATTTCTGCAGTTGAAACTGAGTCCGAAGGGAACGGAATTATAAATTGGATAATCCACTCCTGGCCGATACCCATCAACTTGCTGGAAACATTATAATATAAACAACACTACTTGTATTTGAAAGATCAAGAATTACTTAAACTCGGCAATGAGGCGAATTCTTAATGAAAGTCATTGTGAAAACAAATTGTCTGATCATGTTTGATCCTCTAATTTTTTATTTACAATAATTCCATGAGAACGTGAAAGATAATTAAGACTTCTTAAGAAGTAAAAGGACCAGGAATTTTGTGAAAAAATTCTGGGACTATGTTAGACCCATTTTTTGATGGAAGGAAAAAACGAAAAAGATCCAAAAACGACAATAATTCAAGGAATTGTTTTTTAATGAGTCTCGATGAACATCGCTAATCAAGGTCTTGATTGTTACTAACATCTGAGCTTTAATGTATTGACCGGAAAACATGGCCTCCCAAGCGGATCCCAATGTTGTTATCATTGTACAGGAATTTACGTTATAACTACAATTCATCATCCAACGTGTGATGGTAGCACTGATCTCAATTCGATTGGAGCAACTTTATTGTTTCTCCTGTCGTATTCACCTTCCGGTGAAAATGAATGGATTGCGCAGTCTTCATACACGACTAACTCTCCTATTTTTTTATGACGCAGGTCCATCCTTTGTTTAATATTCACCTCCAACATTTCATAATTCTATTTTTGATCGAGATTGTGGACAAACAATGTTTATTACGAAATTACCTTTTCTTAATATGTCATTCCCCTTGAAAATGTAATTCTGACTGATATGCTACACAAGATTGTATTCCTCATGATCTGATTAATTATTTTTGTTTTTTAAAAAATATATTTTTTTTCTACTACAAAGATGACTAAGTTCGATTTATGATTAGCAGTATTTTGGAAAATTATGAAGAGGAAAAAATTTATTAAGAACAAATGAATAAATAAACAAATGAGATTCCATCATTACAAGGGATAATTGACTGATCTTGCGAGATAATTACTGAATGAGTGAAAATAATGGGAAGAAGTTGGCAAACGCAAAAATTTACGAAATTTCATGCGCGTAAAATTCAATTCATTAATTAACTGTGGGTAGACTGATTAAGTACACGATACAATTGTCCTTGTTACAAAATCGTGAGATATCTTCCTCAAATTGCATTCATTCGCAGTTATTTTTTCTGACTTCATGTGAATTAGAAAATCAAATTAGTAGAATTGGATTTTTTTCTCTGAAGTCGATCACATTCACATGCCTATTATTTTGTTTTAACTCACCGCCATTGTCGACTGATACAGGAGGGCCCCGGTACAGAGAACAAGACCACAAATTAATTGCGAAATCATCTAAAAATTTTCAAAAAAAAAATTGTTGAAATAAAATGAAAAAGCAATAAAAATTCAACTAAGTTCTATTGGAATAAAACGAAATCACTGGTCATAAATCCAAAACAAATTTAACAAATTGTTGACAATATGATGGTATTTTGTTGCAAGAAGTCTATCATGGAAAAAATACACTCTTGAAATAGCAAACAAAAAATCACAGGAAAATAAATCATCACTCCATCAAACCTTTAAAGAAAAATCTCAACCGTCATTTATAATTTTGTATTTATGTTTTTGACAAGTTCCTCATAAAACGAATTCACTGTCTCCTCCTCAATTCTAAGATGCTCCAGTACAGTTGGTATATATATGCTCTCAGGTGAAGACCCATAGAAGAAGAGGGGATGTTCTGAGAGCTCCTCTTACAAGTGTATCCCACCCCTTCCCCAACTGAGTGGCCATGCAATTCTATCGCTAATCTAAATTCTGTGGAGTCTCGGAATTGTTTTGGTACGATGATCGTTGTTGCGCACAGCTAGGGTTCTGTATTTTGTAATAGTCAACGTCAAAGTTATCGTCCAACATAAGAGGAGATGCCATAGTTCGATACAGTGTCAGGGGTCGGGGAGGAACTTAGCATTCAGATAATAAAGAATTTACCTATTTTTCCCAATATAACGTCAATGATTATGTCAATAAGTTTAAAAAATATTTTTCCATATATTTTATCATAATCGGAAGAATGCTTTTGAGGCTGTGTGGCCTGCACTACTTTATATCACACTGTCTGACTAACCTCATACTTTAGCTACTCCGTCGGGACGATAACTAGACGATTTTGCATCATCTGTTCAAAAAAGGGAACTGTTGCACAGGGATTTTTTATCAGACATTTTCATACAAAAATAGGATTCGACATTCTTGAAAAAATTGTTTATTTTGCGACTCGGTCGAAACGATTGTTCATTTTCTGACAAAACAAGGAAAATTTTGATTGTCATGAGTCCCGGTATTGCCCCATTTTCGGACATATTTTATTCTCGCGATTATATTTACTCAGCGGTATTTTTGTCTTCATATGAATGAAAGATGGAGAGATTACCACAGCTTGGCTTTAATTCTCACTGAAACGGAAAATCCTTGTCAAAGATGGAAATCATCGCAACCGAAATTACAGGGCATTTATATCAGTATTCTCGATCATCAAGGTCGCAACACACTATTATCAATTAGTACTCCTGACGTTGTCTATACGCAACGACGTATTACATTTTCCCTGACTTCAAATGTGCTTTTGGAAGAATTATTTCCCAAATTAGGGATTGACATGTCAATGGCGTAACGGTGATGACTTCCGAGACATCTTTTCAGTCGTTTCTATCACGAAATTTTCTCACCTATTCGTTTGCAAGGGTTTCGTGGGTCGGGGGCTATTAAATAATTAATTATGATGGTTAAATAAATAAATAACACGGCTGTTACGAAATATCCACGGATAATTTATGGATTAATTCTGGTATTTCCTGATGTCTAGTGACTGTTGACGCGGTTATACTGATTAATTACGTTATTAATTAAGGTATGCGAAATATGTGTGAGAGAAAGAGAGAGAGAGAGTAACCTGAAATTTTTTTCAGAAGATTAAGTAACGGAAATGCAACACTTTCAGTTTCTTTCAATTGTTTATTTATCATATCAACTACCTGTATAAAAACATTTCTCTATTTGGTAGCTTTCAAGGATTTTTTGAAGAATTCTTGGAACCTTATGGCAATAATATTCTCGGTGATGTCAAAAACCCCGAAATTTCCATTAAAAATTGTAAAATAATTGAATCAAGGCTGATAATTAAGTTACCTCTAATCTCAAAAATGTTTTACGACTTGTCGCAATCACCCGACAACGTATACCGGTATAAAACCGTTTATCAGTGACACAGAGGCAGGCGGTACTTTTTTCCGATTCAGCCTGCCAGTATTCAAAGTGTTCCACATTTACCAGCAGTGGCCGTTGCGACTCACTGAGCGACGCACGCAAATACATATTTTTTTTACTCACCTTACTCGAATTTTATTCTAACACCGTCAGCGTAAACGGAATTTATTATCACCAGGAAGTCGGTGCGCGTTACAGGTGAGCATGAGATGTAATGTTGGTGCTCGTTTCGGATAAGAGATTTTTTTTCCAAATTCTTTTTAATTCTCTTGCGTGGTGATGCTTTTTTATTCGTTTAATTGATTGATTCGAAGTGTTATTGGAGATTACGTCTGCTGAAGAGGCCAACAGGTGTTTATGGGAATGGAATTTCATGCACCTGGTGGGTAAGTTGTGGACGTGATGGGCTGAGGTTGAACGAGGTGAAGATTTTCTTTAAAAAACAGCCGGAGTTCTCGTATTAAAATTTTAATTTTTTCCATAACTATCGAGTTGTTTTTCTTCATCACAATAATTCGAAAAGTTTCTCTCTTCCACAGCAGGGCAATGGAAAAAATATATTTCTCCATCCCCCTGCATTCTGATCCGTTCATTTACTTTTTTATTTTGGTGCACGGCCGAGTGATTTCGGACGTTACAGTCCCGGAGGCCGTAAACTTCCTGCCCAACCGTTTGTTATAAACACTGTTTATAAGCGTCACTTCCTACATCCCGCCGATTGTCTCCATAACTCTTCATTTCTCTTTATTGTTACTCACTCCTCTCCGATTCGGACCATCGCAAATGAAAAGGCGAACATCATACACGGAGTTGCATTGTTGATGCTCTTGTATCGGAAATACTCGTGGATATAAATTAAGTGTAATTCTGACAATAGCGCAAAATAAAAAGAAAATATACATATCGGAGGAGGATGGGTAGATTAACCCCCAATGCGAAAATGTGGCACGCTCGATGGCACACGGTCGTTACCATTATTTTTATCGTGTCCCTCTTCTTTTTCGAGGAAGTACTGTAATGGGCTTTTTTGCCCTTCCGGTGTGGATTATCCAGACATTTTTTTACTCCGAGTACAAGTTGTTCAGTTATTCTATCAAAATTCTACAGTAATTGTAAGTTTGAATTCAATTTCAGGTGGAATTGTTCCTGGAATCTTCATTTCAGACTGTCACTCACATGTCAATGACATTTAGATTTTTTTTTAATTGACTTTTGGGAATTAAATATCGCTGGCCTCTAAATTATCATTAGATTAAATATTCAGACAACTCGCTGCTTGAATTTTCCAATCAGGGAATCATTTCACTGTTATTTTAATAAAAAAACAAGTCACCTTAGTAATAATCCAACTCTCTATCAGTATTACTATGACGTCACGATAATATCACACATCGTTAACCACAATCGCCAGATTCTCAGAATTATCATCTTACGTGATAAAATGAAGCGATTAATCTTTTCTTGTTATCATGAAAATTCAAAAATTTAACGGACAGTATCAGGATATTTCCAACGTTTTGGGCACCGGAAAACAGCTGTCAAATAGGGCGCACGTGCTCTCTGTATTTTGCACCTGACCACATCCCTCGGGCCCATTACGCTGCCTTTTTTTCACGGCGACAGGGCCAATGGGCCCATTGAATCGAGCCTCCGTTGAGTCGTCTGTGTAGCTGAAGATATCTCGGAAAAAATAATAAATAAAAATCGATTTGTTTAACGAGCAACGCCTCGAAAATTGACACATAAAACTCAATCAAAGAACTCATGCATGACCTCTTTAATGGATATAATAAGATTATGAAATTTCCACTCCAGTCACTTCTATCCCAAAACAACAGAAAAGTACATGTGAAAATTATATTATATATATATACATGTATATCAAAACGTGTCTGATTGTCGGTTGAGATGGAATCACGTATTCAAAAAATTCTCTTACCTACATAATATCCGGATGAAGGGAGGTTGGTGAGGGGGATAGTGCGGACACAGGAAGTGAGTCAGGTGCAGAAATCGTGGGGGCCAGGTAGAGTTGGCAGGTTCATGTGAGAATTAAAGCACTCATTACGTATTCAATGCACGTTCCAGGTGACCACTTGACGCCTCAGTCAATACTAGGTGGGCATTAAATTCTAGCCACGGCCAGTAAAATCCGAGATTTTAATGGTTTCATTTTAATTCTCATTGTCATTTTCAGGAAGAGATGGAGAAATAATTGTAATTACAGAGCGCGAGCGGTGTTGGCTTACAATTACTTACGCAACTGGAAGATTCACTAGTTAGAAGGTTATCGAGTGTTTTTCAATATTCATAAGTACTTTGACGAGAATTTTCATTTTGTAAAGAGAATGCGATTTTTTTGCCAATTGTTACGTTAATTGAAGCAATGATTGTTGTAGTTAATTACCTGGCTTAAGCGAATGGTCGAAATTATTGCAGTGTTTTGGAAAAATATGAGGAATATTGTGATGTTCCAGGTAATCATTGACGCAGATGCCATGGAGGATGGAGATTTTAGTTCCACCAATCGCACTGATAGGGTCCTCAGCCACGTTAAAAAAATAGTGAAAAATGAAGTGCACGAGAAGGTGGATGAGCAGGACGCGGACAACCCTACAGTCTTCTCCGTTGGGGAAGTAATAAAAGGCGTGGCTGAGGGAGGTACAACGTCACCGGAAACCGGAAGCCACCGGCTGGCCAACAGTCGCACCGAGTCCTCTGGATTCTCAGTCACTCCACAAACTCCGGACATACCTAACGTCGTTGAGTATCACCTCAAAGTTCAGTCGTCTAGTGTGAACAAGAATACTAATGTGAGTGGTTTTTTATCTTCGGTTTGTGATCTGCAATTTGTTGTTCAGTGAAATGAATTTTGTTAGAGCTGAAGAATTTTAAATTTGTTTTTCAAAAATCGAAAAAGAAAACAACGAAGAACATTCCGTTCAGAAGTCAACATCGAAAGGTTTTTTTTATTGTTCGGGCGATGCATTAAATTATAAATAATTCAAATTTGAATTCGTATACTGTACACTATATTAATTCCTTATTGAAAATCATGAAATTTTTTAACATGTCATAAGAAAAAAAAATCACCGGTTTTAATTATTTTATTAGTTTGATTACTCATCACAATATTTATTGGTAACTGGATTGAAGCTTTTTACCGCTTTCCTGTTGAATTATGAATGCGTAGAATTCTCTTAAATTAATTCACAGTTATATTTCAATTTCCTATAGTACCAATAAAATCTCAACCGTCAATTAAATACGTTAAACAAAGAAAAAAATTTCGTCTAGGACGATCATCTCCATCACTTCATTCCACCAACATAAAATAAATTTAATACTTGATAATTTTTTTTCAGACACAATCCAACGAAATGCGTACAGACGTCTCCACCCCGCTCTCCTCACGAGAAAAGATGGTGCTTTCAAACTTATCACGGCTATCAATCGACAACAACGTATTCGAGGGCTCGGACGAATTGCCACAGGTGTTTCAGGTCAAATACCTGGGCTCCCACGACGCGCGTGGCCTCTGGGGCATTAAGCACACACGTAAGCCCGTCGACAATATGGTTGCAGCTGCTAAATCTCTACCAACGGACACAATTTTGCCTCTCGTAAAGCTTGTAGTTTCCAAAGAGGGTGTTGCCTTACTACCCCTGGGTAAAATAAAAGGGGAACCTACTATCTCCAAGTCGTATCCCATTGAGACAATCTCTTACGGCGTCCAGGATCTAGTCTTCACCAGGGTATTCTCCATGATCGTGGTGAGGGACTCGGGGAATTTTCGCAAAATCTCGCCCTTCGAATGTCACGCCTTTGTCTGCGAATCTAAGCACCATGCCCGACAGCTCACATACGCCCTGGCTACAGCCTTCCAAATTTATTCGCAGATGATTAAGGCATTGGGAAAGACTGAGGACGCCTCGACAAATGTCAATAAACGTTTCGCCATTGATTTGCGAACCCCCGACGAGATTGAAACCGATTTGACGAGAGATTCTGAAGCCTAAAGTCAGCAGATTATTAAATTTTATGTATATGAGATTTTTATTGCGCTGTAGATAGTGTTGAAGGTGTCGTGCAGGAGGACTTGGTCTGATTCGGATTCACCAATAGGTTTGAGAGCAGATTTTTTCGAAATAATATTGAAATTTATACAAAAGCTATTACAATCTGAAATTGATTTTTCATTTGAAATTCAAATGCTCAAGTCCAAGCAGAAATTGCTCCTCGTGCACACCTTTCTCCATTGAATCACATCAACGAAACTGATGTATTGACTTGACATGGACAACTCAACCCTGTAGATACATTCCCAAAAAAATTATTAATTTATTCCCATTAACTGTAACTTGTTCTTTTTGACAAATGAGCACGAGTGTCTTTGAACACTAATGGCTAGTTATCCAAAGATACTGATCAAAGAGAGTCACCAAACTCTCGAACTTCTCCTTCATTTTGCTAACAGCCAAAATCGATTGTGTATGTATGCGTGAGTGTGTGTATGCGCGTGTGCGTCTGTATATTCGTTTATGGACAAAGGAACAGGTTTATGATAAAATTATGTTTAGCTAATGAAAATGTAATGAACAATCCTGTTCAACCAATTATCGCAAACATATCAATTTACTGTATATATTGCGCATTTTGAAATTATATATTTTTATTTAGACTCATTAAGCGATTGATGAGAAAATTATTGTACATATATAGAGACACTGGGACATGATTAAGGCTATCTGCATTTGCTTTCTTATTACAGTATTAGTTGAATGATTTATTATGCGATATTAATTGGGGTATATTATCTTTGAAAATTTTCTGTGAAAAATAAATCGATTCTAATTATACAGATTTTGTTTCTAGGGACTCTACAGATCGTATTGTGTCATTCGTGGGGTAGCTTTTGCCTCCTCGGTTCGATTTACCCCTTCCTCGGGTATTCCCATAGAACGGAGTTACTGGTAATTCGTTATTGATGGGGTAATTAGAGGGGTTATAGGTCACGTCCTCTGGATTGTGCGGATTTTCAGTGCTTTCGGGTTCTTCCTCCTCTTTACCAAATTCTTTGTTGAGATCGTAATATTGATCCGACTCGTTGCAGGGGATTGATTCGTAGTTCCATGTGCAAACGAATGTCGCCTGGTCGATCCATGGAGAATAATTGTAGGACTCAAATTAATGGAAATAACGAAGGAAAGACTTTTTTTGTTCCAAAAAATAGGAAGAAAATTTCAATTCGAGTAGTGAGATGTCTGGAGAAGGAAAAAATGAAGGGATAAAATATTAATGTACCTGATTGAAGACCGTGCTCTCTGGGCATATGAAGCTCCATCTGATTGCTCCATTTTTTTGTGGTATGCAGACATGAAATATCTGGCACTCGTTATCTACGTCGGCATAATACCCATAAATTCTACCCTCACATGAAAATGTATCCACAATATTTTCCCGAATAGCGGTGGCATTGTTCGGAAGTCTCAGTCCAGCGGCTGGTGTTTCCTGGACATGAAAATTCAAGTCATAGATTTTCTAAAGCCACATTTTTCCAATTTTTTTTAAAGGTATCGGCCTTTAGCCAATCGTTATGTCACGAATCCGTGAAAAATGTTCGATTGACATTTGTCTACCCCGAGAGATGAAGGATCTATTCTACTCACTCTGAAAATCGGAACAGGTCTCCTACTTTTCTGTGCCTCCAGAGTCATGGAATTGGTGATAAAAACACTGGCAATCACTAAGACAAACCAAATCATCGCGTTTACGCGTTTACTCCTTCGTTGATACACCGAAGTTTCTGCACAAACTGATATTTTCCTTCATCGCATTGTGTTATATATGAACCTCCCGTAAAGGATCTTGAATCACGTATGAATGGTGGACTTCCACAATATCTGAATTGAAAACATAATCACGTTAGGTCTCCAGCAATGGCCATCAGCAGACAGTCCGTATCATCATTATCATCCATGCATCCGACGAAGGCGAGCTGATACAAAAAAATTCCACGAAATTTTCGGCTGAGGCTTTCACGATCATTCTTAATGATCAAAGCGTACAACTATCAAGGACCATCAATGCTAATGCACGGGTCAGGATGAGGCACCTTGGAGCATTGCCAATTGCACCTTACCGAAAACTCAGTGTTCTCTTTTTATCTCGACAAGCGTCAGATGAGAGACGAGGGCAGGTCACGGCGTGTGGAGGCCAGTCCTGAATTCTTGGTGACTCGATGAGACCAACAATGAATAAATAAAATGCGCGAGAAATGATTTCTGTCGTATGAAAGTTTGATGACAGATAAGTCATCTGTGAATTAATTCCTCTCACGGATAATGTTTTTGCATGATAATGTTTTTGCGCTGGGATCGTTAGCTCTAAATCCAGCCCTAGGAAAAACACTATTTTCCGACAAACCATAATTCTCTCCCAAGAATATTTCTAGTTTATCTTTTAAAAAATTTTCTTCTCAGGATTAAAAAATTTTAATTCCAAAAGATATTCATAAATTATTATTTTTTATTTTTATTGTAACATCCTTCTTCAGACTGTAGTTTCCATACTGTTAGATAGTTCCTCCCTGTCACTTTCTCCCAATTTCCCATTTCCCATTTAATTTAATGAAAAACATAGAAAGACATACACATTTCAAAAGACATTTTGGAGCACTTGCATTGACGGTGGGTTAAATAGTCCAATCGTCTTCTATCATTTACTCTACAAAAATATCTATCATTAGATTAATCTAATTTATAATTTATATCAGTGTGAAATTATTCAAAATTAACGTCGGATTTTCTAATTGAGTTCGAGTAAAGGATCGTCAGTCGGAAAATCCAAAAATTACCATGCATATTGCTTACTAATGAATATTTATTGTAACGCTTCAATAATAAATAATTTAAATAAATAAAACCAATCTTATAGCTATTGAGCTTTTACGATAACGGATTAGAAAATTCCGTAGATTGACCGAAATGCCGATATTTTTGGTGAAGAAATACCATATGGCGGCAACATTGGCATAACGGTGGTTCGAATTTGATAGGCGATACAAGGAATTTAAATTTTTTCACATTTGAAAGTGGGACATCCTTGTTCGTTCGGTTGACATTCCCCCATCGTTCAACTGTCTGAGATGACAATATTTTTGTCAAGTATTTACAGATTATGATAAACATAATTGTCCCGTCAATAAGACCGATGAAAATGTAAAATTCAACCTCAACATATCATAATATTTAGAGAACATTGAAACTGTTGAAAAAAAATCAGATCAATCAAAATGTTCGGTGGCTCAACGGGGTAGAATGATGCAATATAACTATTTAATTAACTTCTTAATGATTCTATAGCATATTGGATGCCCCTTTAAATTAATAGACACTTTTGCTGAAAATATATTTTTTTGCAATAACCGGTGGAAAGTCCGCGATGTTTAATGAAATTGAATGAATTGCCCTTTGAACTTTTTGATATGTTATTGGATCGATTTTTACCCATCAATTGACAATTTTTGTCGCAGAATTTGGTTCAAACTCCTCCGCTGATTGAAGTAAAGGCTTCAGTGCTTGATCGCGTAAGCACTGTAAGCCCTCTCCTGTGGAGTATAATCCACATTCTCGGCGGATCTTCTCCAATAGGCCTCGTCATCCTGTTCATAATGATGCTGATGCTCGGCATTTGTGTAGTGAATGATCTTGTGAGGATTATGCGATTTCTTCAAGTCTAGAAATAGCCGTACCCCGTTGATGATGATGCTGAGAACACCGATTATAAAGAATTTGAATTGAAAGTGGGTCGAGATCATCTGCAGGATCAGTGAAATTTTCGCCTTCAACAGCATCAGAAAAGGTATCATCTTTTTAATCAGCATCGACAACTTCTTCTTCTTCTTCTTCAGAAAGAACTTGTGCCGGGATTCACCTGGAAGGTAGGATTGCACATGAAAGGAAGGCAATTGTTGTAAATTTGGAAAAGAAAATTTCAATTAATTAAAAAAAAATCATCCAATTATGAACAATTTGGCACGCGCCCCAACGGCTTTTTTTCTCAGACTCATGAACTCATTTCCATTGTCCCTTCGCAACTATACGCATTTACCGTCGTAAAAAAACCCAAAGACCAACCACTTCCGGCTATTTATGGCGACTCTTTTGTACTCTCTCGTCTCACCGCCTCGAGAGTCCACAGTTTATGGACGATTATTTCCCATAATTGATGGTAATGGATCTCGTTCGCATAAACAAAATCAATGTGTATGTAAAATCGACATTCGACCTGGAAACCTGACTTCTCATTGAATTATTTTTCCTACCCTACTTATCGATAATTTCATGATCATTGTAGTGACAAATCACGTGAGAAATCTGGCGGGAAATAGCGCTATTGTTTGATTTATTTAAGTGCGATGAACTGAGTTTCCATCTAAATAATAAGCACTGGTCTTGTGAATATTCCTCGACATTCAAACTTGGAATCATAAAAATTGAATTAAAAAATTTTAGAAGTCAATCAAATTATCTTAATTGTCGGCTTGAATGGAAGACAAGAGATGTGTCCCTCATGACTCTTTTAATTAACCCATGAAAAAACTTACGACTAGCGGTGTCAATTTGGTCTTCTCTAGAGTTTCTTCTTTCCACCCCAAAAATGGTGTGGACGCCATCAAGAAAGAGATTAGCAGATTCTTCAACGATGCTGCTAAAGCTAATAGGAATTTTCCTCTCGGTGCCCTCCAGCTTCGTCTCATCAAGAGATGTGTCAATGGTTTTCCTCCCGCACTTGAGGCTGTCATTACCCCGAAGACAATTAAAGAATCCCTCGGATTTCACCGACACCGTCATCAGGGCTAGCAGCCCTACAGCAAGTAGTCTTGCCATCTTAGGGTCCCCTTGCCTTTCCACAATAGCTGAATTGTGACACCAATCACCAGAGCACATCACAACAGAATATAACCGAACAGAACAGAACCAACCAACTAATGCGTGACACAAGACCAACAGAAGTTTTTAATTCCCGTACAGACCTTCTTATTTATCCCGAAGAAGCCGGGAATCGGTGGGACGATGCATATTGGTGTCTGTCTCATTTTTACACTCGCTGAGATATACAATCCGCCAATGAGGAAGAGCTCTCCCACCTCTACGAAGTCAATACTCTTCATTTTATACACGGAAATGGGTGGAACAATAATTAGGTCTTTAACTCCCGAAATCTAAATCATTACTCCCCACTCTTCATACGAACATCATGACTTTTCGCTTTCTAGTTGATGAGTTCATTTGATTTTAGTCGTCGGGAAGGTATGAGGGCGAATCATCCTGAATCCAAGGAAGGGCCGGTGATCCTAAGGATTCGTTCAATTGTGAAATTTATCAATTTTTAATTGACGAAGAATTTTCGCTATTAAAAATTACTCGACATGTCGATCTATTGTATTGGTTGACTACCGAATGATTGTTTGTAAATTTTTATTTACTCTGACCAGTAATTTCGTTAGGTACATTCTCAGCACTATTAGGTGTAGTATCACAGCTTATCAATCATGCCAGCGAACATCACCTCATAATATAAATTATAGGGAACTCAAATTGCCTCAGATATAAGAGAAATTGTTTAGTCAACAATAAATATGTTCGAGCGAGACCCCCCAGAGTGGCAACTGTCAGATTTCTATTGGCATATGGCTATGGCTATAATCACCCACAAAACTTTGCTGATTAGAATTCAGTAGCAAAGCCCACCAAATGTAGGAGAAGTTTTCTCTGAAATACTTTTCGATACGCAGAGAACATGTCGGATCATCTCGATTCCCTCAGTATTTTGAGTGAGTACAGTTATAAAAATGGTAATAAACTAAAGAAACCTGTTAGTGAGAGAACATTTGAGAACCGACGAAATGCAATATCTGTTGTTTCATTTCAAAAGTCATGTTTCTCGCTGATTTTTACCCTGGCATTTCCTATATTCTGTAAGGTGAAATCAGGGTTATGGATAATTCCAAGTCATACGGTAATACTCGAGTGTTAATGAACGACTAATGAATCGGTATGAACAATTTTATTTTGGTCAATTGACTATATTTGAATTATAGTTCGATTTCACCGGAGATGATCAATAGACATGAATACGACAGTCAAGATATAACATAAAGTATCTTACCACCGATTCCTTCTCATAGAAGTTTTTTTTATAGTTACGTACATATGAAAATAATAATAATTTATTGCATGAAAACTTGATTAATCAAGAAAAACTATTGAAGAGGTTGCCTTTTCATGTTTGGAATTTTTTCCTTTATATTTTGTCATCCAAGTATTTTGTTTTTGCCAACAAATTGTCCTGCTTTGGGCAGTCTTTGATGATTTCATCGCATCGTAATTTTTTACAATTGTACAATTTTCCTTCACCCTGACCGCGGGTTCTTCAAACTCACTACATGTTTGAATAATTTTAATGATTGATTACCTCCCATTGTAGAGAGTAATCGGCATGAATGTTTTCATTTTCGATCCTGGGTTATTTTAACGAGAGAGAAATTTTGTGATACCTGTTATTCAGCCGGTTAAAGTAATCTGGACCGAAATGCCGTTAGCATCGAAAAAGTGGGACATCTGTACCGACGTCAGCTGTGCCCGGGCAGTTAAACAGTGATATAAATGCTTACACATACCGTGACTCAGCTATGAAAAAAAGATGCACCTGACAAATAAATTTTCGCAATATTAAATTATATTTTCCAATAGAAATCCCCACCACCGGAGTAAATATAAAAAAATTGCATAAAAGAGGGTTATTTTCAAATTGTTCACGGATTCGAAGTAGAAAATCACGGAGTACCCCGTTTCGCTCCCTTCCTTTGAAAAATTAAGTACATTGCCGACTAATTTATTTTAGGGATTAATCTAATAAAATCAGTGTATTAAAATCTGAAATATTTTTTTTTCATGACGACGAAGATGTTTTCGTCAACTTTTTAATTCAAGTTTTTTACATATGCCCTGATCGAATTGACGTATTAATATTTATCGTGAGGTGAACCAGCCCTTGTCACCCTCATCATCCCCGTAGGGTGAATAATAGTGATTATAGTGGAGGGGCGGTGGCTGACGCACCACAAAAATCTCCGGGGGTTGCAGACTCCTCAAAAGATTGAACAACATTACGATTAGAGCGATCTTCCCCACGAGAAGACTCTTCAGAAGAGATAACTTGATCGAGGCAATGGCACCAGGCAACGAAAGTAACTGCAAATAATAATTATATCATTAGTACTTAAAATAAAAGGACAATTCTCTTCAGACTTTTCTTGTTGCTTGAAAAATCTCTCACTATGTGATATGCTTCACTATTAATTTCTGACTCCCTCCATCTCTTTCTTTCTTTAGCTTCGTAATTTACATTTAAGTTTTACCACATGTCCAAGGTCCTTTATTTGTCCAAGGAGTAGACATAAAAATAAATAACTAAATAGGTTGAATAATTAGCGTGACATAATGCGGTAGTACCTGCATCACCAGAGGCACCATCATCATCATGGCGCCAAGCCTCTGCAGAATGGTCGGACGTTTCTGTGTGGATCCGTTTGGTGTGTCATTATCATGACTGCCTGTTCTTCCGACTAAACCAGATATTGACGAAGTGAATTGCATAGTTAATGGTCATGAATGGAATAATTACCTCCCCAGAACGGTTCACCGTTGATTTTAATAGTCACTCCATTCTCAATGGGAGTTAGTTTGACGCCCGGTAAAATGATTAATGAGTCATTTGCCTCAGACATATGACCTCTGGATATAAACACTGACCACATAAATGTGTAAATACAGAATACAGTACATGAATTCGGTGTTATTACTCTCATATTTCACTAATGCAAGATTTGCTTACAATTGGTTGACAAATTAAATTTTAAAATAAAAAAAAATCATATATATATGTATATTTATGTATATATATATATACATATATGATTCTTCGCGATCTCCACAGCTACATCGAGACTGATCTCAAATGGTCAAGTCTAGAGTTTATCATGATACCCCACCATAATAAACTGGGTCTCAATAGTAAGGTGAATGCAATTTCTGAGTCAAGAATCTCAGTCTGATGCGCGCGGAACGAGTGTTAGTGACCGGCTGCAACTTCCGGTCTATCAGTCAACCTTGAATTCGCATTGTGGATGTGAGGATTGATAAAAACAACTTATCAAATAATTAGGAAGATACAGAATGATGAGTAAACGTAAAGAAATATATAATATTTATCGTACAGATATTTTACATGAGTTTTGGTTTTTTCTGTTTGGTTTTCTAATACTAATCTACACAACAATATGTCCATACGGTCTCCCTCCAGGACACATATTAAAAAAAACCTACTTGCGCAGACGGAAATTATGGCCATTATCACTGCCATTCTCTCTCATTGCTGGCAATCTCAAATGGCAATCTAGGTGAGGAAAATTTGTCTAATTGAGAAAAATTCGAACGAACTATTATCCTTTGTAATAATAGTGGTCTTCTCCACTTGGATTATTGGCCGGCTCCCACTGGCCTGGGTCGTAGTGCGGGGTGTAGTGAGGTTGATGATGACCTCCCCCGTGTACGTGGAGATGAACTGGTTGGGCCGCTGGTGACCACGCCGCGTGTTGCTGTGATGATAGTGATGCGTAAAATTTACCGAAGAACGCACTCAACTTTAAAACCAGTAGCATAATGCCTGTAATTATAAATGATTTATCCACCAATTGGAAATTATCCATTTTATAAATTATTTATGACTATATAATTCATGTAAGCGACCAATTTCAAGTAAAAAATATATTCTCAAATTCTCATTCGATTTATTATTTTACGACTATAGGGGTCGGTACTTAATTAATTAAATTGAGTTAATATATCATCGGGAAGTATTCTACCTTATCATCTCGTGCTAGAGGCGAGTTCGCGGATCGCGAAAGGTTAACGGTAAAATAATTTCGGCATTGAAGCCCTTCCGATACGTGATGAAATTCCGTTGTGGAAAGCTGGTGATTTGCATGGACAGTTTCAAACTGTGTCAAGTGTGAGGAATTATTCAAATCACGTATATCTAACGAAATGTCAACGGTTTAATTGGGTTAGCTGGACGGTGTAGTCAATGCTGAGTGATGGAACTGTATTTGGAAACTTATAAACCCGTTATAAGTTGATATATGAAGGGCACTACTGTTTTCTCGTTTTTGGCTTTGACCCGGAGACTTGTGAACGGAAATTTTTTTCAATAAATAGTCATAAGAGAAGTTCGCAGAGAAATAATGTCAACCACTTGGATAGGCTTAAAAATAAGGTACTACTTACCGATCATCAGGCCCTTCATCGACATGACAGTGAGAACAATCAAGAGGGTCATCATAACTCCCATTTTATACATCATTGGCATGAGCATGAACTGTATTCTTTTCATACCGAATGTTCGGCCTGTAAAAGAACTTGCGTTAGTGTATTCTTTCGAATTGTTATTCATTTAATGTTTAAAAAAATGCGACGAGTATTTACCTTGAGAATCGCTGTGGCCGAGCAGAGAATCAATAAAATTCGTGATGAGTCCGATGCTTCCGTTCCGTCCGGTGACTGTATTTCCGTCGAGGGCATCGTCTCCCAGTGCTGACACTGTCAGTCCGAGCAGAAAGACCCCAGTAACGCACAAATGACACTGCCTCATCATTCACTTTTTCCGTCTTCGCGAATATTACAGTGGAGTAATGACGATCGATAGCGCAAGTCAACAAACCTTAACCGATGAAAATTAACGGTAAATTGCGGGTCGTTGGTGGCAGGTGAACGATCTAGCGATGGTAATATTGAGAAGAGGATCCATGCGCGTCAAGCACCGGAGAGACTTTTCGGTGGCTCGTGTTATTCGGGCGTTCAGCATCCAATTCGACCACTAGTTTGACTTGTTGAAGCATTAAAAGTAACCGCGCGAAAGGCCCGGGTGGTGGTCTCTGAGCTCTCATTGGTTGTATTGTACTCGGTGCGTAATGTACTCCTAACGCTGGAGGGAGAAGGCCCTAGAGTCACACTCCAACGATCCCGCTGTCTTTTAAATTCATTGACAATTAAATTAAACGTCTTAAGAATGCATATTTTTACACCAATTATTGTCCATTGTAACTGTTGCCTGTCTTTACACTTTTGACAGTTATAATTGGAGTATGGAGGAATTGTTACAAGCTACTCAGGAATAAGTTTAACGAGTGTGTGAGGCAGGATTTTAAGGAGCAAGTTTTTCCACATCTATCATTATGGTTAAGTCTTCCACTAGATTGCTTGAACGAGAGTGCATCATCATTTTTATAAAATGCCACCTGTATTTCCTATCAGAGGAGAATTGTCGTTTAATCGCCTTAGATAAGCCATTAAATTATCCCTAACTCAGATGAAAAAGTCGCCGGGAAATGGTACTTCTCTTTGTTCAAATTTAGTGTGTATTAATTCTGGGTAAAAATTATTTCGAGTAAATAAAAAGAAGTACATAACGGTGTGTAAAGGCTGGCATGATAAATACTGGTTTGTCGATCTACAGAGAATGGAATGCTTGCAAAAGAAATTCAATGCAGGTTCGTGTCTCTCGGAAAATGGGAAAAAACTCGGTGGATCGGTGGTATCATACCAATTAAATCCACAAGGACGAAAATAAAATCGAGATAATCAGGATTCTTGGAGTCTCAAGGTTGTGAAAAAATATTCACCCCTTGTTGGAGAAATTATGATACAGTTTCGAAGAACTTATATTGACTTCACTAGCCATTTGTTGGATCCTACCGGGAGTAAAAAAAATGTCTAAAATTCCTGTATTTTCGAATTAGCTCGGCAGAAGTCAGAGATGATTATAAATGTCAAAAATAAAATGCTCCCAATGAATAATCCAAACAGTTGATGTCCTATGCCGTTGATAGCTTCTCTTACTTTCCTAATTGATTGGATAGATTGAAAAAAAAGCTCAGAAGCAGTGAGGATCACACATACCTTTACCTTACCTTATTTACTGATAAATATATTGGCGATCGATAAAGAAAAAAGAGTGGTATTATATGGGGCCGGTTGGATCTTTGTCCCCTCCGTAAATGATTGAGGCTAGGCCATGAACCTGCCTCTCGACAACCCTGAAGATCCAGATGTGCAGCAAAAATGGAAATGCCAATGGCTTGCCCTTCTACAACGATGAACGTGTTTCATTATGTGCATGTGTATGTGTGCATGGGTTATTCACCGAGGTACCTCACGGTTATGACCATAGACGAGGGTTGCTCGGCATCTTTCGTCGACTGACCGAGACATTCGCTTGGCGACCGCGACCATGAGAGCATTAAACTCTCTTCGTGTTCTCATCCCAATTGTATTACTGGCAGTTTACCTTAATTTTGTGGCGTCACGAAGTATCGGCGACGATGGGGGAGTAATTGATAAGAAAGTATTGGAGGTGAAAGAGAAGGTTGAAGGAAGCGGAGAGGGAATCAGGAGATTTGACGCTGTCATCGAAGAATCAGAGAAGGAAGAGGAGCAGCAGCAACAGCAGCAGCAGGAGCAGGGCCACAGCTCATCAAGTGATGATAGTAAGGTCAGTGCTAAGGAACATGTGGGAATTGATAAGGAATCGAAAGTGACGGTTGATGATACTGCTGGGGAATATCACAGTCGTTCGGTCAAACGAAAACTAGATGTAGGTGATATTGATGACAGCATCTCCAAGCATGATGAGGAGATGATTGTCAATCTAAGTGACACTCCGAAGAAAGAGATGGAAACACCTAATGGAGTGGTTCAAGTCCATCAGGTACAAGAATTGATACCTGTGCAGATCGATCATGTCAGCTCGTATGAACCGAATTTTGCCGGCGAAAACGCTGTTCGAAAATCATTAGAGGTTGTGGGAGATGAGGAGAAAAATGATGATGAGGAGGGAGAGGGGGAGGCCCGGAGTGAGCGGAGCAGTGACATGAAGAAGAAGAAGATGAAGGAGGTGAAGGAAGAGGGGAATGAGTCAATTGTCCATAAATGGATACAGCAGGCAATGGAGCTTCAGGGTCAATTGAAGAATCGTACATTTTATCAACATCTGCAGGAACAAGTGGTTGAGGTACTCCCGGACATTCCGACATTCACGGACATTCAGTTATTGGAGGCGTTAAAGACCATCTCCTCGAAAAAATCATCAGGGTCTGTTGAGTCGTATATCAAAAGTGCAAATACTTCGGGGCTGGATGACAAACAACTGGAGATAATCAGATGCGCTGAGGGTCTAGTTGCCGAGAAACAACGTCAAAGCTTCACTGAAAATATGATGGAATGCGTCAAGGGGCTCAATATTCTCAATTGTATGAGGATTTTCATCTGGCCGATCATCGCTGAAAATGTACCTGAACGCATTATGCAGAGCTTTCCAACGTTACCTATCGAAGTATCCCTCAATGATTTTCTGCCAAATGAACAGACAAAGCAATCCAAGATTATCCATGGAGCTCATCAGCAACGGCTACTCATGCCCGAAACTATAGTCACAAATATTCTCAAGGATGCTTTAGCTGCAGGACCACACGATGAGAATATTCCCACTCAGATTGATCCCGAGAATTTCGGAAAATTACTGACTCCTGGACAGCTGGACATCCTGAAGATGGCAGAAAAGTTTTTACCGGAACCTGTGCGACAAGAGTACTCCGGTAAGATGCACTCGTGTGTCCGAAGGTTCGAGTATTTCAGCTGCGTCAAGTACTTCACATGGCCCATGGTAAAGCAATATTATTCGGCGCTACCGGAATTCCCGGACTATCAGACCTGGTATCCATCGACAATTAGTCTTTACCCAGGGTATCCAATCGTACCTTTTCCGGATTTATCTGATAACAATGGACAGCTACCGGAGGTCATCGAAGCCGATGGCTTTGTCCACAGAACACCGAGGCCTGAGACGATTATTTTTCAACTTCTGAGAAACACTGTCGATGAGCAATCTCGGCATCAAGGAACAGCGGCAATATACGCACTTCCTGACAGTAATTCCATGACTCCTGAACAACTCGCTTCGATTCAAATGGCCCAGCAATTGGTACCCCTTTCCCATCGCGCCGAATTCGTCGACAAGACAACAAAGTGCATTCAAGAATATAATTATCTCTTCTGTACTAAGTATTCAACCTGGCCAGCGCTTAGAAAGTTTCAGCCTCATTTACCGGCTTTTACAGATCTAGAGAGTGCTTTTGGAAATTTTTTTAACAAACTTCCGAATTTTGGTAGCCTTTTCAGTGGAGACTCGAATAATAAGAAAAATTTGACAGCACTCTTTGGTGGATGGCCGTGGGCTGGCAGTAGTGGTCAGGGATCCGGTTCAGGAGATGGCTCTTCAGGAGGAGGCTCTTTTGGTGGCACAGGCTATCCATCCTTTCCAGGAATAGGGGGATCTGGTGGAGGAGGTCAAACTCCCCTATTTCCAGGGACAGGAGGATCAGGTGGAGGAGGTTACCTACCAGTATATCCAGGTAATGGAGCAGGATCAGGTGGAGGAGGTTATATACCAGGTTTTCCAGGTACTGTTGGATCATCAGGTGGAGGAGGCTATATCCCGGGCTTTCCAACTTCTGTAGGAGGACCTAATGGAGGAGGACAATTTCCAGGAGTTGGCGGATTAGGTGGCACCATACCAAATCCATCTGGGGGTACTATTACATGGGCTGGTATACCAGGCATTAAGCCCCCCGGAACTATCACCTGGGGTGGGACTGGAGGTAGCAGTGGAGTTAGTGGGGTAGGTTCACCTACTCCTGGCGGTGGCAACTTAGCTGGTTCGGGACAGAGTGGAGGCGGTTCAAGTTCTTCGATCGGAAATATTCCATGGACTGGGGCACAAGGATCGGGCCCATCTACCAGCGGTTTTCCAAGTGGATCTATAAATGGTGGAGCTGGGAGCCAATCTGGAGGGAGTGGTACTTCAATTCCTTCTGGCGGAAATACGCCATGGCCAGGACAAGGAGGACAAGGACAAGGACAAGGACAAGGACAAGGGCAAGGACAAGGACAAGGACAAGGAGGACAAGGATTAGGATCATCTGGCAGTGGCAATCCAAGTGGAGGTGGGTATGGGCAGCCTGGAGGAGGTAGCTCTGTGATTTCTCCCACCGGAAATATTCACGGGAGTGGAGGACAAGGAACTGGATTGCCTGGTAGTGGTAGTCCAAGTGGATCTTCTAGTGGTGGGTATGGGCAGTCTGGTGGTAGCGTAGGCGGCTCATCAGGTGGTGGGTCTGGACCGAGTACAGGTAGCAATTCCGGTTCATCTGTCGGAAATACTCCATGGGTTGTAGGACAAGGTTCAGGTCCAAGTGGAGCTTCAAGTGGAGGATATGGGCCATCTGTAGGAGGTGGCCCTTTAATACCTTCTCTCGGAAATATTCCATGGGCTGGAGGTCAAGGAACAGGGTCGTCTGCCAGCGGTAGCTCAAGTGGATCCTCTAGTAGTGGATCTGGACAATCTGGAGGAGCAGGAGGAAGCAACTCAGGGCCGTCTACGGGGGGTAATCCCTGGGCAATGGGACAAGGATCAGGATCATCAGGTGGCAGCAGCTCTAGTGGATCTTCAAGCACGGGATCTGGTGGTGGACAATCTGGTGAGACTGGCAGTTTAATACCTTCTATTGGTAGTATCCCATGGGGATCAGGACAAGGATCAGGTATGTCAGGCAGCAGCAGTTCTAGTGGATCCTCCAGTAGTGGATCTGGGCAATCAGGCAGTGGCTCAATTCCTAGCGGGGGTATTATCAATTGGGGAGGAGTAAATGGTGGTTCGTATCGTCCTGATGGCAGTGGAGTTCCGGCGAATGTTCCGAATTTACCAGGACTTATTGAACAAGGAGGTGGAAATAGTGGATCACCTGGGGGATCGTCAGATTCTCCACAGAGTTCTGGGAGCTCTAGTGGGCCTTTGGTCAGTGGATTAGGAGAATCGGGTAGCAGTACAATTCCTGGTGGCGGTACGATCAGCTGGAGTGGAGGAAATACTGGATCGTCCCGTCCAGAAGGGGATACGGGTGGTGGGTTGCCTCAAATGTCAACGGAAGGCGGCCTTTCTTCAGGATCTGGTGGTGGCGGTAATGGCGGTTACAAACCAAAGCCTTATAAATTACTCGCAAATGAACAAGTTGACGATTCTGAAGAATTACTAACCAAAGACACTCCTGAGAGTCTTCCACAAAAAGTTCTAGAGGCAAAGATTATTGATATTTTGTACAACCTTCGATATACAATTCCCGAGAGTGCGCTCACGTCTATTCCCGTCGGTGGCCCAAGAGCAGTATTATCCCAACTCAATGACGGTCAAATAATCATTCTATCCCTCGCCAAAAGTATAATTCCCTCCTCCATGAGACCTGATTTTGCTTCGCAGACCGTAGGATGTCTCCAAGGCGGATCGAATTTTTTGGATTGCACGAAAAATGTCATCTGGCCTTTTCTAAAATACTATATACCAAATATACCGGCATTTCCCGATGATAAACCTCAAGCGTTAGACAAACATTCACCGGAATTAGACTTCATCCCAGGGAAACACTACTCCCTCGAGCCTGTGTCATATTCTCCATTCATAAGTCAACAACAATTGTCTCAGCTATTTAGACAACCCATTCAAATACTTGGTAGATCACCACTGCGATCAGAAATCTCCGCGAAAGCCGATGAGCAACCGATTATTTCGATCACCGATCCCAAATTCGTTCCAATCTACACAGATCACCCGGACAGTGTTGTTCTTAAAATTCTCTTAGCTATGGCCGATTCTGTGGAGCAATCCAATCCTCCGGATTACCGCAGCAGAATACCAGCATTTATCACCTTCTATTCCACCCTCAACTCATCATTAAATGACGAACAGGAGCAAATTTTGAGGACCACTGAATACTTGATACCTGAATCAAGTCGTCAGGAATTCTTCAACCAAATATTAGTATGTCTAATAGACAATACTTTTCAAAATTGCTCGCGAAACAACATTTGGCCGGCCCTGGCTAAGCACTATCCGAGCATCCCAAGTTTTCCAAATTTCCAAGAGAGCTCCTCCCACGACAACTCAGCTCCTTCCGAAGATTATCGACGCATATCAGAGACCGATGTGAAGACTGGCCATCATGGAGATACTGTTGTGACAATAACAGACACAAGATTTGTTCCCATTTTCAGTGACCACCCAGAGGAAATTATACTGAAAATGCTAAAGACCATTCAACCGCCTTCTCTCAATCACATAAATGGCCCACCTTCATCGATTGCTAAATCTCCATCCTACGTATCAGTCTTCACAAAGCCACAAAGAGACATTCTCGATGTAGCGGAAAATCTCCTACCCGAGTCACTCCGTGAAATTTTCATCATGCAGCTGAGCGAGTGTGTTAGAGACAACAGTTTCCTTGATTGCACACGAGATATTGCCTGGCCGACAGTTGGCCAATTCTACCCGCGACTCCCCAGCTTTCCTAACTTTGGAAATGGGCCCAGTCTATCAGAAGACAAGCCTCAACAACCAACATTCCTTCCGCCAGTTCTCGACACGGCAGCATCATTGGCTGAATTTCCTGGCATAAATCATCCCGAGCACAACCAGCTGCATCATTTACCGGAGACCCTGGAGAGCAAGCTGGAAGGTATGCTGGCTGCTGTCTCAGGACTGAGACTCAACTCGCAATCAGGGATTTCTTATCTCAACACGGAAGACCCCTTGACATCAGCATTAATAACCGGTAAACAAGTGAAGATTGTGAGAATGGCTGAGGGTCTGATTCCAGAAGAAGCTCGTCCAATGTTTATCGTCAAGATGATGAGTTGTATTCGAAAAAGTGGTTTTCCCATATGTTCACAGGCCGTTGCATGGCCTACCCTTCGCCAGTTCATTTCAAATGTTCCTGAGTTTCCAGATATAAGTAATTTTCTACCTGAACACTCGGAACCCCCCGGCCTGACAACTTTCCAGGAGCACCTGCCTGACACTTCCAACTTATCACAATTCGGCCAGAGCCTGGGACAATTCAGCCCCCAGTTTCAACATCCACCAAAGTCACCGCACGGTGTGCTTCTTCCCAGCTACACTGCGTCAGTAGGTGAACACCCATTAGCATACCAACACGCTTTATTACTTCATACTTGCTACATTATATTTTATTCACATTCCAGGGCCACCCCCAGTGGTTCCAGCCTTCCCGGGCCAGCCAACCGATATCTTCGTAGATATCTCACAAGATCGTGTAGTTTTTCCTGAGCCCAACCGTCAACCACTGGAAAGGAAACGAAGGGAAGTTATTAATCTACTTGAAAGCGAGCCAATAGAGAAAACCAACGAAGCACCACTAAACATCACTGAATCAGAGCTGCTGGAGTTACTCGTCAATGCTACAAAATTCAATGCGGCAGAACCATCAAGACCACTGAACCAATCCTTCGTGCAATCACTCAACTCAACCATTAAAGATTCCCTGACACCCCAGCAGCTAGCCATCCTCACAATGGTGGAAAAACTAAATCTCCAGAGTAGCAGAGGTGTCATGGGTCAGGTGATTCGGTGCATAACGGGCCTGAGCTTCATCAGGTGCATGGGAATATTTATGTGGCCCGTCATCACCTCTACAGTGCCATCATTACTAGGTATTCAGTTGCCATTTGGACGCTCGGCCCAGGGCACCAATCAGTTGTATGGAATTTCCACTGAAGACCTCGAGAAGGAGCTGTATGACCGAAAGAAGATAATGGAGGATACGCTATTCAACTGGTACAAGTCCCTGAGAGAAGAAAAATTTCAAAGCACTTTGGGTTTCATCAAGTTCGAGGGCTACGGCGATGGTAAAATTAAGATTAAATTCGCCAACACCAGAGAAGGACGAGCTAAAGTCAAAGATCATAAAAATTTACCCAGCATTCTGACTATAATCAGCGACATAATGGAAGATGTTCTCAATACTGACAAAGGGAACCACAAGGTGACTAAGGAGAAGCGCAAGGGAAGAGACTTGATATACCGGCCAGCCGACATTAGTGGAAGGTTAAAAAACGATGAGAATGTCGTCAACATGTTCCTCGAAAAGCTTAAGATAAACGCAACCGCCGAAGATCCCCACGTTGTAAACCGAAGGTTTACACCTGAGGATGCATATCGAGCTTTTGAAGTACTCTTTGGTCCGCAGCTGAAAGCTAGGCTCATTAAGAAGCTTCAACTGCTCGAGGAGAACAACGTGATACTGTCTGACCATAATCCCGGCCACAATAAACACCAGACTCCATCGCAGCGACCCAGAGTCATTCCCCTCGACGTTCAAGAAAAGAAGTCCAACCTGTTCAATGAAATTCGTGAGGAGCAGGACATCATTGACGCTGATGGCTTCAAAAATGAGGAGAATCAGAAATCAGGTCTCATAATTAATCTTCCAAAGCTGGATGATGAAATCATTAGTCAAAAAACCAGTGACACCCTGACTAATCTTTCACGTCAGATGAACAAAAACAACATGTTCCAAATGATTCCTGGTATCGGTTTTGCTGTAACATTTGTCCTACAAATGGCACTAGCCCACGCAAGGGCGGCTGCATCAATGGCCACGATGTTGAGTAACATGGCCATGGGAACGGCGATGTTTAGTCTCATTCGTCAAGCAATATTCGGCCAATCAAATCATCCCAAGATCAAATACGTCTACGACACCGATGTTCAGGGGCCAGGCATTAATTGGGCCCGTTCATAAATCAATTTAGCTTTTAATACTCTCAATTCATTTAGTTATTAATGATAACACAAGTGGGGATTGAATTTCGCATATTCGCGAGGGCCTTATTTTATACACGGGACTTTGGTGATGGGTTACATTACACTTTATATAATTCCAGGAACGTACATATCGTAGATTCATAGGTTCATCAGTCATGTTACAAGAGAGCTAGAAAAACAAGACAAGGCGGTTGTTCTCTTGTAAATTAACAAGGGAAGATGCAAAATCAGCCGACAAAATAAACGTACTATTTCTAGCGATTCTTATCGCATCTTGATCTGTACCACCGTTAAATCTCAGCATTTATATATTTTTATCGCATTTAATCATTACAATAAAACGAATCAGTTGTATCTCGCTGGTGTTTTCTTAATTTATGCCCAATGCGTCAAAATAAAATTTCATCTTTTTGCACATTACATATTTATGTTTTACCTCTGTTTCACGGTATGCAATGCACTGGAGAAATAAAATTATTCAAGAATTGCCGCAGATGTGAGAGAGTATTGAACTCAGGTTGCATGACCTCTCCGAAGAAGGGATTTCATGTTTCTTCATCAGCAGACAGTGACCGTACTTGTTGAGGCTAGAAAAGGGAATGTCCATACCAACAGCTGTTCGCCAAGTAATATCAGTCCCATCATACATACATGTTGGATCGCGCCGGGGATAATGGTCTCCTTGCTGATAAGTGCCTTGAAATCACTTTCACCGGAGTAAGACACTAAATGTAAAAAAAAAACCAGCTCTTTGTAATTTAACCCCAGACATCTTGTGACAAATTAATGCTCTCAACGTAATACCCACATTTCTCTCAAGTAATAATCAATACTAATATTCGAAATTTAATGACGGAGGAAAAAAAAGAAAGGCGGAGTGACGCGAGGTTTAGCCAATGGGCCTTCTCACTCGTACTCACCAAAACTGCCTTTCTCTTCAGCCTTCTGGCTTTCAACTTCTGGTGCGCTCAGTTACTGGATCAAGTTGACTCTGGAATCATCGAAGACGATGATTCAATCGTGATTTATTCGTTAATTAATCCGTAATTATGTGAAGAATTGTTGTTAAGTTTATTGCTATAGACACAGGGAAGTCATTCCTATGTGATAAACATCGAACATATTAATTAGGTAATAATTTTTTATATCACTTGTGCATTTGATGGAGTAAACGACAGATTACGCACGTCGTAAGGCCCAATTCTGAACGACACACATGTTGTGTTGATTTTTTCACTCGTGTGATTAACAAGCTCATCTTGCGGTGTATTTTCCAACATAATGTACTATATCAATTAGTATTTATGGAATTTTTTAAATGACTGGTCAAATCTCTGTCATTCAGCTGCAACATACCGCGGAGACTTCACGTCAACATCCGAGGCGAGCAGTGATTTCAATGCGTGGATAGCGACTGTGTTCACTCTCCGAGGGAAAAATAACCGACAAAGAACATTTCAAAAATTTAAATATCAATATTTGCTGCATCTACTGGTCTTTAGACCCCAAATTTTCAAAATTATCGGCGTATGAGGCTCGCAAGGTCGTGCGGATGACCCAAAACTCCGCGACGAATGCCCATAAAAGAAACAATAGGGTAAAAGCAGCGGGGAAAACTGCCTGAAAAACTCGCGGAAACAAAAGTGTCTCATGTGTAAATCTGTCGTGACGGTAATAGCGCTCTCATTCCCCGGCAATTATATCGGGCTCGTAATGATTGCAGGAAACTAGATCACAAAAATATCTATATATTTTCTTTTTTTTATAATTGCTAATGCCCGAAATATCATACCAATTTCACGCGCGAAATCAGATTAACTAACTTCCATTTTATTATCTTTTTTCCATGTCAAGCTCCATAGCTGACGTATAAACCACTGCACATATTTATTCACCGGAGCATAACGGATACACAGAGTCACGTTGGTATCTATGTATCCGTTCCTACAGTCACTCCGAACACAGCATTGCGCAAATTGTGACTGTTTTCATATGAAAAAAAAAACGTAAAAGACAATAAAAAAGGGCGAAAGGGGTGGTGGCCTCGAGAAATTTCTTAGTTTTTTTCGCTTTACTATTAATTCCCTCGGGTGAATCATAATGTGTAGGTAGAGGACAGTAACGTAAAAGGCAACGTCTACGAAATATGAAAAGTTAACAGAATTAAATTGAAATAACATATGACGTCAGGTTGTATTTTTTCACCAGGATGATGATGCCTTGTTTCCACGTTTTGCTGTTGGCCCTTGTTCTGCCAACGCTTGGCAGCTATGTACCACCCGGACCTCGGTATCTCTGCCCCAAGGACCCCGTTTACATTTATCCATGCACTTGTGAACAAGGAACTGATCGAGGATTGTACGTAAGATGTGAGAATACCAATTTGGCGAGTTTAAGTCTGGCATTCGTTAATTTGGGGAACGAACCAGCGCCGATCGAGGAGCTGACGATACACAAGTGTGATATAGGTAGGGAAAAATAGAGGAGGTGAGAAAGGGCTTTGATGGGACTCTTATAGGGCATCATCGAGGTACCTCGATCTCCGGTCGTAATATTTAGGGTTTCACGAGGGCCTATTCCGCCATCGTGTGCTTTACAAGATCTTAATGGACCTTTGCAACTATTAGCAGATGGTAATTCAGTCCATCAAGGTGTTGATAAGAATCATTCTGACATTTCAGCAAGATGGTATGGTCCGGCACTCTACCCCCTGAACATTCGCGTTTTGAGAATTATCGATACTCCTCTCAAGTCCATTGAGGAGCACAGCTTTCTAGGTGTCAACAGAACACTCCAAGGGCTTCATATTATTCGAAGTCGGCTGGAAAAATTTCCAAAAGAGGCTTTCCAAATTTTGGGGAATCTCTCAGAGTTGATTATCTCCGGGCACAAACTCACCGCTTTTCCCAGTAATGGTTTTGCCGGGAGCTTGGCAGCTGCCAAGCTCGAGAGGTTGGAAATGAGCTATGGAACTCTGGCATCATTGCCAACAGATGCATTGACGCCATTGAAGAAGTTAAAGTCGCTCGATCTTCATGGGAATAAGATTGACGAATTGAAACGAAATCAGTTTAAGGGCCTGAGAGACACTGAGTTCCTGGATCTGTCTGATAATCTAATCAGCAAACTTGACCCGTCTCATCTCGCCGATTTGACGAAAATGGGGTGGTGCAATATATCCCGCAATGCGATTGGGGAATTGAAGCGAGGAACTTTTGCCCGGAATTCTGTTTTAAAAGTTCTAAATTTAAGTCACAACAAAATTAGAAAACTCGATTCCAACACGTTCAGAGGAATGAGATTCCTGCGAAGGTTATTTCTGAGTGACAACCTCATTAACGATGTTGGCAGAGGAACATTTGGCTCTGTCACGAGGATTGGTACAATCGATCTAGCCAGAAATCAGATAAAGAAGATCGACTACCAAATGTTTAATCAGCTTCAGTACGCGGAGCTTCTGGATGTGTCGGAAAATGCAGTGATAGTTGTGGAGAAATTAGCTTTTAAGGATCTGTTCTTAGCAAAAGTGAATCTATCGCACAACGAGATAATGAAAATCGAGGCTGGTGCCTTTGAAAATTGTGCCAATATTACAGTTCTCGATCTGAGTTACAACAAACTTGACAACATCTCGAAATACGCTTTTGATAGTTCAACATATGCGACTGAATTGCAGCTGAGTTACAACTTATTAACGGCCCTCAATCAGGTAATTCAAATATAAACCAGTATATGACATTTGAAAACCGGTTTATCATACTCTTTCCGATTGAACTTTTCAGGTACCTTTACACAACATGACTGGTCTAAAAGTACTGAATGTCAGTCACAATAATATTCAGTCAGTTCCCAGACAAACATTTCCGAAACTCTACGAATTGCACACAATTGATCTGTCACACAACAATTTATCGGAAATTCATAACGGAATATTTCAGACCCTCTTTAGCCTGCGCTTTTTGAATCTGTCCCACAATTCGTTGGAGAAGATCAGACCATCGACATTCGGCCCTTTAACCACCCTATTACACCTTGACATGAGTGACAATAAATTGACGGACATAGCGAAAGGAAGTTTAGCTCGTCTGTCAAGCTGTCAGACACTCTCCGTAAGGAATAACAAGCTAACAAAAATATTTCAATTACCAATTCCCCTGGGTTACCTCGACTTGTCGGCGAATGATTTAGAAGAAATTCCGACAATTGACGTCTGGCCCTCCATGAATGCATTGTTGTACCTCGATCTCTCGAGAAATCGCTTGGGCGATAGCCTACAACATGGAAGCTTTCAGCCTCTATTAACTCTTCGAACACTAAATCTCCAAGGAAACAATATTACCGTACCCCCATGGGCAGCTCTGAGTACTTTAACAAGTCTTCAATACCTCTACATGCAGGATAATCATTTAACGAGTCTCGGTAAATCAGCATTTGGTCTTCTACCAATCGTCTTCGAGCTCAACTTGGCCAACAATAACATTAAAAATCTTAACCCACGGGCGTTTGAGGGTCTCCTTCAGTTACTGACGCTTAATTTGACTAACAATGACATTGGACATATTCCCAACGGTGCATTTCAGGGTCTCGTGTCTTTGAGAACCCTAGACCTGTCACACAACCATATAGAGAAGTTGGATAACAAGACACACGGATTATTGGAGGATTGTTTATCTCTCGAGAGAATCAATCTCAGTCACAACAAATTTTCATTCATCACCAGAAAAACATTTCCCAACGATCCTTACATACCTTACAGACTCAAGGAAGTTGACTTGTCATACAACTCGATGCCCGTGCTGACATACGATATTACCATTGGCACTAAAAAAGTTCTCTACATGAATCTCAGTCACAATAATATCAATGAAATTCGAAGGCGTAAGTAGCAAATGCAAGTAATTCATTGAATTTCAACAAATTTCCAATGTCCTTATAGAACTGGCAAATTTTCAGATGTAATTGGAAATATGACATCAGTCCACACACTCGATTTGTCTCACAACGATCTCAACGATATTTCCGGCAGAGATGTCTTCGTAGCACCCCACAATCTCACTAAATTGCACCTGAGTGAGAATCATTTCACCCATCTTCCTATGAAAGAAATCACCTCAATGCCAATGCTCAAACTCTTAGACATTCGGAACAACGAATTCTCGGCTTTTGATTTGAATTTCATGAAGCTTATCAGCAATGATACACAGCTGCAATACGAGGGTAACCCCTTGAAATGCGACTGCTACGCGAGACCATTGAAACGATGGATCACTACGTTAACAGAAGTCACGAGTGACTGGAGAAATGTTATTTGTGCAAGTCCCGATTACATTGCCGGAAAAGCTCTTCCAAATGTAAATGAAGAATTGATGACTTGTGAGGAGAGTGAGATAGCAGAAAATCCCGACTTGGAGATAACACCCGATGTTAAATTTCGACAAATTGAATAGTGAGTATCAAAAGTAGAAATGAGTGATCATGTCCTTTTAAAATAATGTCCTAGTAAAGACAAATTTTACAGTAGAGACCAAAAAATGCAAATATAAAATTTTTTTAGCGATGAAGACGACAAGTCCTGGAAAATAACCTGGTACGTCACATCACGCGGCGACATCGGTGATTTCTACCTAGTCGTACGCGAAGCAGGAGGAAGTAAACCGATAATTGAGGAAGACATTGTCTACAAAGAGAGATCCTACACGATACGAGATATACCGGAAATACAGGCGATGTACGAATTATGTATATTAGCAAGAGACTCGATCGGCAATGTCAAACACTTCAGAAATTCCCAGTGTCAGGTATTAAATAAACAGCCAGTTATATTGTCAACGACATCGACAACACGTTCAAGCATAGTCTGCACACTGGTTACAATTATTCTAGTTGCTGTGATGTAAATACAAAATATTATTATTGTTATGAATCATTCGAATTGTAAATAATTTATATTGTAATTTGTTGAATAAAGAAACGCTCAATGCATCATAGTTGTTTATTTATAATAAATTCCACAATTTTCCAGGGTGAAAGGTATTTTCATGGAGACGAATTCGCGATATTGCGTTTCTTCTTGTTACTTCATCTTCATTACAATAAATTTTGCTAAAGAAAATCACATAATGTAGGATGCACATCTCATATGGGCACTTCGTGGGCTGTCCTCAAGATCTTCATATTGTTATTACCTCGTTGCTGGGTTTAGGATGATAGAAAAAAGAAAGAAAAAAATTCTCAAGGAAGAAACTCACGCGTGTGGTAAACCAGACAAGATTCTTTCCATTATTAGTTGGCTGGCGTAATTACGTATAAGTCTTGGGGTGTATTACAATGTGAAATAAAGAAGAGTAGGTCTTAATGAGGCTGCCTGATTAGTATCATTTGGACTAACGTGCCAAGCACAATTGCACACTTTTCAAGCAACATCCATTGTTCGATACTGACGGTTCACTCATTCTAGGGGTATTTCATCAACCGAGAGGAGAAAAAAAAATATTGCTTTATATCGGCTGTAACGGTATATATTGCTGAAAGTACGATTCGACGTTTGCACCCATTCATACGTCAATGACAAATTGAAAGAGGGCCTTCAGTTGCGGTGACCGATGAGTTTCAACGATGCTGGGGAATCGTGAGTCACAAGCACCATTCTTTCAGGCCCATAAAAAGGCAGCTCTACCCACGGGTATGAGAGTATCGAAAATCCGGCGGTAAAGGCAACATTGTGGGACCAAAATTTTATGAGAAAGTTTAACGTAGAAATTACGCAAGTATCGAGTACGCGGGTTTAAACCATCAATCTTAAGATGCAATCAAACCCGTCCGTTTCTATAATTTTTATGGATAACGAGGTTAAACTATTTCTTCTTATTGTTTTATTAAATTACAGAAACTCTAAGAATCTTTTTTATTTCGGTCCCTATCATAAAGTGACACGATACGATGAAGAAAAAAATCTAAAGCGACAGAATGAGAAATTTACAAGACGAAGAGTCAGATTATTAGTAGCTCGTAAATGTCTTGTTAACGACCGTGAAATACTATGCGCACAAGGTACAAAATTCCATGGTGTTACCCTTAACTTCGCTCATCTACATCATCATTTAAACTCCATTGTTTACCCGCGGTCCAGTCCCAATTTCCCCTTCCCCCGTTGCTCGCGAAACGATTGTCATTAATTTTTACAAAATTTTTTACACTCAAGTAAGCGAAGAATTGTATCTCCCCCCGCCACCCAACCACCCACATCAGCACTTGCCAACCTAGCAAGCTACACACAACATTCACAGAGTCACTCAGTCAGTGTCTGTTGCGACCTCGACCAGCAAACATCGCAGCAACTGCCGTGTATTGAACTCGCGTGACTCTCAGCGTCCTCCCCTCTCGCTAATCCCCACCCCTGAACTCTACAATACCTTTATCAGCCCCTATTCAAGGTTCGCGAATTGAGGAGAAAAAAAATTCAAGTGAAAAGTCGGGAGCCGTAGGACTTTCCAAATGAGACCACTGACCAAAAACAGCTAGACGCAACATTCGCTCGATATTCCAGCAACTCGCGAGTAATTACATAATGGGTGTTAAGTGCTTCTGGAGTTCGATACTCCTGATGAGCTGCATCGCTAGTGAAGCCCTCGCCAATGGTAAGAAATTCATCCCCCGATATTTCAAATAATTTTCCAGTGGTGTCAGAGTTATATTTAGGCTGTAAGAAGTCGTGCGAAAACTGGTTTTAAATTACCTATAGCCATTCCTGGACAGAATATGGAGCCCATCATAAAGTGAAAGTAAATCGTAGAGATTTATATTTTTCATGTGTTATGAAAAATTGTTTAATTGCCGGATTTAATTACCCTGATATATCCTTTGTACAATTAGCCTTGAGATTTAATCCGACAGTTATCACTAGTTGAATTGTACTTCACAGCTCTTTATAGCTTCTTGATACGAATGTCGCGGTTTTCTTGTTTTTTTTTTTTTTTTATTAATGTTTAAAGCATCTCTGTTGTCGCCAATTATCTCTATCAAGAGTGTTATTCCCAATGGAACTGATTCTGAATCGCAAGAAGAGGAGAAACAAGAAATAAACAGAAGGAATTCTCGTTTCACTTTAAAAAGCGAACCTCAGGAAAGCGATGGGGTAATTTTCCATGGTTGAAATTGCACGAAACGGATAAGCCTTGCACCACAGGTATTTGTAGCGTTCGCACTATTTTAACTGGGCACAATCGATTCAAGGGGTTTGTCTGTGCACTTATGGGGATAATTGAGATACCTGGGGTGGATGCAATGAAGATGAGTGATTTTAAGGGTTGAGGAGGGGCGGTCAAGTTGAGCCACTTTAATTGTGAAATAATTTTGGTCCTTGTGGTATGATTACGAGCCCTTTGGGACCACAATTTAACATGTTCTTCTACCTCGTCATCAATCGATGACGATTTTCATGTAGTATAACCCAGAATCCATTTTCCCGATCATTGGAAAGGTCCAACTGTTCTTTCAGGAAATGAAGAAATGTCATCTCCTTCCATCAAAAACTCGACAAGTCTTGCGGCGAAAGGGTTTCCGGTATAACCAACTCCTTCCCCTGAAACACGGCCCATAATTGGAACCAGTATTGAAATTGATCTGATAAGGAACTCCAGAGAAACATGTCATCTAAAAAATTTTAATAATGGTATCACCGGAAAAAAATTCTCTTGAAAGCCATCTGATAAGCGCTCCCTTTGATTCTTCTCTAATTTTACCTCTTAATGTTTTATTTCACAAGAAAATCCAATACGTAAATTTTTATTCGCATTTCAAATGCCGTGAGAAAATATTTCATCACATTTTTCTCTGTACCCTGTCTACTCGAAGTCAACTGAGTATGTCACTAATTAATCAACTCGAAAAAAGATATATTTTTCGCGATTAATTGATAAAACCCAAGAAGAACCGTTCAACACCAGCCCCACAAATTACCCCTCAGCACACACTTACGGAGTTAATTCCAAACGACTGAATAATGTCCGAAAAAATAATTTACGATTCCACCCGGAGGTCCAGTATGATTCATACTCCCTTACCCTCATAATCATTCTGCGATGAAGAAAAATGTCATGTTGTTTTATTTTTTCACCCGAGTAAAATTACTCCTCTACTAATTCATTCTCTCCGTTACTGGGGAGTGTCGAGGACGACTCGAGTTTTCAATTACCAATGCACACCCGATCCCCCTCCTCCTCATCCCCCTTTCCTTCCCCCCAGCCGACCTATCATGGTGACTATATGCGTATACATAGGTAAGTGGTAAACCGCATGATATTTCCTCCAACATGAAAGGGAAATTCAAAAGGAGGATTTAAACAGTAGTTGGAACGGGCTTGAGGTATTTTCAACCGTCTCACTTTTAACCTTATCCCATTTCTCGTGTCGTAGCCACGTGGAGGTGAGAAACATAACCGTCTATCAAGTAATAGTTAAGAAGAGGTAATAGAAGGCTGCTTAATTTTTCAAATGTTTTATTACTATCAACTTTAACATTTTCTTAATGCCATGAAAAAATCGAAGAGCGAACATCATTCTCTTAACGACACATACAACCCCTATGTGTCGTTTAGAATTATATTTCCCCCCAGAATTATCAATTTTTATCTACAAAACTACTCGGTCATTGCATTGTTCAACCGACTAAGTAGTTTCATAAATAAAAAACGAATAATAAGGGGAGGAAATATAATTTTTATTTTTTACAAAAACATCAGGATTCCATTGCACCATAAGAAAAACGTGTTTTCTATGGATACACCGTAAGAAGAGAGATGGTGAAAAATCGAGAATGCACGGAGTTGCACGAGTCTCGCCGATTATGAGGGCGGCCAGAGAGGGATAAAAACTAACAGAGAACATAACCGGTTAGGATATCGGGTCCCGGACATTCGACAAAGGCAAAATAATAAGATAAACACGAGAAAAGAGCAAAATGAACAATACGAGTTGCGGATTTTTCGCCGCAAAACAATCGAATTGATACCATCCAATGTTCGGAGATGTACATTTTTTAATTTTATATTAAATTCTCCTGAGTTCCACTGTTGCAAAAAAAACTACTATGGTTTTGACTTTTTTTTTCTTTCATTTTTTTTTTACGGCAAAAGAGAAGAGGGCCTCCTCGCGTGTCGTCACGAGGGGAAAAATATATCCACCACACATAAATAGGAATATATGTTTCGCCATCGCACGAGTGTCAGTCAGACGCCCGGAGGGGGCAATTCACCTCGATTACAGGCGCAAACAATTTTCGTGACCACGATCAATTTGATGGACGTATGGGATTTCTCCTCGCAATTGTGATCATTGATGCGGGTAATTTATACCGTTTGTTTTGACGTATATCGGCGGATGTGGTCGGCAGATTCTGCAATTGATAAGGGGAATTGGTTTAATGCGGTAGGGGTAATAAGGTTCGAATGCGCCTCGAGGTGTGAAAATGAATATTTTCCGAAAAACCAGTTTTGAAAACACATGAAGATATGTTTACTCCCTTACGACACCCAAATTTAAAAATTCCATATGAGAAAAAAAATAGTTTGCACATATTTCAATAATTAATGAATTAGTAACAAAGTCCGTGAGCGACTCTTTGTCGGAGGATTGAATTTAATCAAGAGATTTCGCCCATATTGTGATGGAAGAAGGGGGTTTACTGCCCACTGCCCTTTTCCAACAAAATTTCTTTTACTACTTTATCCCAGAAATAATGATAGAATTCTCCAATTCCCTGTCTCTCAAATCATCTTTGCAGCGATGCATCCCTATCAAGCAGATGTCTACCTCCCGTATTAATGATAAAAACATCAAATTAAATAATCATTAATCCTCCTCCCTCCCCCCTCAACAACATGAAAAATAGCAAAGATAAATGTAAAATTTTTTCAATTCCCGCTGAAAGATTATTCGCGAGTTAAACCACCCGGGGTGGTGGGTGAGGCAGTTGATGTTTTACGGAAGAGAGTATCTCCACTCTTCGACATGTATAAAGTAAAGAATAAAAAAAACCATTGGAATAAGAATGATAATAGCCAGGCGGTGCACAAAAGCCTGAGCATAAATTTTCCCTCCACCGGCATTCGTTCCAACATTTACGATTATTGTCGTAAATATAAGTATTTTTAATTTTTAACTTCACAGATACTCCCTCCCCCATTTTATTCGCCCACTTTTTTTCCCAGCATCATTCTAATGCACGCTTGGGCTCTCTGTCTGTTCTGCTGGCTTCGTTATTGACTATTCAGTGAATAGAATGAAAGAAAAAAAAAAGAAAAAACAAGGGAAGAAAATAAAAAGGCAGACGACCTGTGCTGCTTGACGCGTGAGTTGAATGCGTGTGGACGCGGGTATGACTGTGCTAAAAGATTGTGAAACATAGAGGCGTGTACTCAGCCATTGGACGGAACCAAATATGGCTGACACAAGAGTGAGCAAGTCCAACGGATCACCTCCGTTCTCTCCCCCGTTGTACCGCGAATTTATAAATTTTCTGAAGGTGCGTATCTCCCGAGTTACGGATCCATTAAGCACTTCAGCCTCAAAGATGTACTGATTTTATAAAAAATGAGGTACAGAAAACCCTCGATTGAGTTGGATTTTTTTCGAATTTTAATTCCTTCACTATTTGATCCTTTGCGGTGAATAAATTTGTATATTTCATTACGAGTGCTAAAAAGAGATTCTCAACGCATACGAGGCTTATTCTAGCATGCGCCGCAAGTGTGAAATAATGGCTTTTTTTTCTCTCATTCTACGGCTTATGTTAGCTCCTCAAATATGTATAATGATACATGAAAATTCCGATGAATTCGTGGGGTTCTTGAAAAAACTTGTGTAATAAAAAAATGAAGGAATTATTAACTGAGCAAGCAAACAGCACCTCATCTCCAATATTTTCCTAACGGTACGTTTTTTTACGAAAAGAAGCTCAATGTCCTAAAAATCAGCGACTGACTATGTGACTTCCGGTGCAATACACATGAAAACCTCTCCTTGTCCTCTCCCCACTTTTTTTTCTCTCTCTCTTTCTCACTCTCTCATCGTCACTCCTTGGAATATATTTTCCGGAGAATACTCACGTCACGTATCTGATCTACGTTTTAATTGTTTCCTCAGTGGCTGGGTATGTTTCTGTTACTATTTTTTCCTTCTTGATAATATGGGGTGTGTAAAAAGTTTATATGGCTTCACGTGTAATGAGAGTTGTCACCGCTCGTTATCCACAGGTGCGATCGGCAGAGTTGAAAACACTCTGCCAATACTACTTTCACTCATTTGAACGTATACAGGACATGATTCCGGTTGTATAAATGTGGTAAATAAATGGCACCAGAATTTTCTATCCTCCTCATCTTTTTATCAAACTTTAATCGCAAAACTTAATGCAGGCACAAGCTCGGGGGCTCAGATCGAGACAAATGATAATGTAAATAGACAGTGTACACATGTAGTTAGGGTGACAGCCTATCACTAGGATTTCGAAGTGAGAATTTCTCGGCGATGAGGTGATGAGAATTTTTCCAACATCCTTGGACATTGTTTCGAGGAATTAATTATCGGAAGGATCCTTATTATGCATTAACATTGCTCAATGTCTCTGAATGTACCGACAACATCGTTGACACCGGAAAAATATACGAAGAATGATGACTCATGTCGAGGGCAATACCGGACGTATGGGTGATCCCGTTAGATACTCATAAATTTAAATAATTCATTTTCCCCTAATATAAAGAGAATTTTTACCAGCTCATACGGACGAAAATATTTGAGAAGTTTCAAAGGACTGGAACCATAAAAATAATGTATCTCTATATCTGAAAACTTCAAAATTAATACGGAAAAGAAAAGTTCTCGACACGCGATGTGAGTCGAACTATATTTTTTTTAATGGCGAATTATGTCATTTTTTTGTTTACTAATGAATGAAAAATTTTCTCATTCACTAGCAAACAAAAATGCGCTTGAAAATGGAACAGTGTGAGAAAAAAAAATTTATCAGAATCAACATTTTGCGGGGAGACTATTTCACAGCAATATATCAACGATCGCGAAATATCTACGTGTTCCAGGTACATTCCCCGACTACGCAAATTACCGGCTTGTTGAACTTTATTACAGTTTACGTGGCTTCCGTGGGACATGAGGATCAGTTTTCATCAGGTGTAACATTGTAACTATACTTGAGCGAACGGTGTATCATAATAACTGATTCGAAATGTGGAAACCATTTACATTGACTTGAATATAAAAATAAAATATTATCCCTAACGGAGTGGGTAAGCAATTTATCCCGGCGATTATTACAAACCCGCGAAGGAAATTTCCGTCGTAAAATTGATCATTCCGTTGGATTGCCTCGCCACAAGGAATTCGTTGATCTCGAGAAAATATTAAGAATCACCAGTACAATATATTTTGCCACAATTGCGCAAAGGCTTTTTCTGCACTTAATTGTAATGAATTTATCAGAGAATCAGGTAATTTGACAGGAAAAAAAATTTTTGCACAATGATTTGCTGTACAACTGGGTCAAACCCGGGGTTATAATCAGTATTCGTGGAAAAATATTCGTAAATAATATGTGTAGACTCATAAAAAAAATTCCCAGGATATGCTGACCATCAATACCACAAGGAATTTGAAAAAATTCTCATGATTCGCTCATAAAACCACAATTGTAATTTCACGGAGAATGAGAAAATATTCTCCCTGACATTATGGTCAATTAAACGGTAGCTAAAATTTTAATTACTCAATTACTTGAATAAGAATAAATAATGCTTGAGACCTTGAGAAGGGCCGATGCTGCAGTATAAATTCTCGTGAATGTTTTTGATGTTACGGAGGCCCTTTGGCTCGCTCGTGTATGCCGCACGCTTCCGTGCCATAGATTACAGTGTCGAAGGGAGTTGTGCAGATAAACGATGGCCTTAGTATTCTCCCTTCTCTCTCCTTCCGCCGTTTTCCGCACCGAATTCCAGAGAAGAGACAGCAGGAAACGATAAGCTCAAATCACAAGATAAATCCCTTTATCCAGCTCATTCTTTTTCAATAATACAACAAAGTCGTGGTTTATCATTTCCTCATTTTGAATTTCAAACCCGTTGTGCCCCTCACATTCAGGCGTATTTCCATATTTTGTTATACGCGAGTTCACAAAGATTTTTCAAATACAATTAAGAAACCAGCTCGTTCCATTTTTTTTTTGCTCAGCAATGATTCAGCTTTTTATCCTGTAAAATGGTAGAAATATGGGAGGGGAGGGGCGAGGAGGGGAGGGGTGGAAAGTTTTTGGTCAGCAAAACGTACGAGTACAAGGAAATAAATCGTGAAAAGGGATTTCTTCGATGATCAGTGATTTACCGTGACAGAGCCTTATGTTGTAATCCCCCTCTTCACTCCCTCCACGATTCATTCCCACCCCTTTTGGTTGCCAATCGGCACGTTACTCTCAAGTTTTATATGTTTTCTAAAGTCGAAGGCATTGGGTAACCAACTGGAATATATTCACCGTTAACCAATGAAGGGGGTAAGGTTAGGCTTCCTGCTTTTCTCTTTTATCACTCGAAGCCCAACCTGTCCTGTATTGATTAAGAACTTTCGATCCTGTTACAGTTGTCCGTGTAACCTCTACTCCCGTATCATGTAAGCTGTATTAACATCTGTGATGTTGAGTCCATAAATTATTGAGGTACAGTTTTTTTCAACTGACGGATGGATTTAATCTGATGATAATCAGTAACTCCGTCGAATAAACATAATATGAAAATATTTCCCATTCGAACCATTGGTCATTGAACAATTTTGTGAGCAAAGAGCGAGGAGACAATCGCAGCAAAGTCTTTAATCCTCGCATTCTACTCTAGGGTCTGTGACCCTAGAACTCACGGGTACATGCCACCTTGAGATATTTGCAGCACGCGACCATCATGATAAGAATTCTCCCATGTGACTTGTTTAACTGTCGTCAGTTTAATTCTAATTGGTCTCATGGTGGTTGATAGTGAAAAATAAAAACAAGTGCCAGCTTCTTAACTTTGATACACGAACTCGTTTATATCTGAAGTAATAATTAACCCAGAGGTTCGTTTGCATTGGAGATTGGGACGGATGCTGGTCAATATCACCGCAGACTTGATAACTCCGTTTACGAGATTATATCATAAACATCTTGATAAGAGATCCAACAGGAAATATTTTAGCGGTAAATTCGTGAGTGCGCACACGAGCTCTCGACATATTTTTCGAATTTTCCATATTATTTTGTTCATCCGAGATTTCCCAGGGTTTTTCAATTTACTCGAGCGAAACTAATTCAATTGTCAACTACGACGATCTCACTTGACCCACTATCCACCTGCCCCCTCCCTCGCGCCGGTGAAAATAAAAAACTTCTTATAGCTCATTAAAACCAGACTGCATATAACATCCGGAAATCCGTGGATCAGTCCAGTGTAACGTGCAGCCAAGTGAAGAGCCCCCTGTGCATTACTCTTTTCCCTCAGCCTCACAAGACTTAGCAATAACACCCAGCCTGAAGTCATAAAAGAGTCCTTATATCCCTCGCCATTTTCTTTATTTACTTCGAGCCGATTCACTCGGGTATCTCATCTACGAGTACATTGCCACGATTCCAAATCCAATGGCTTTCACTATCGGAATTAAGGGAAACGTCAGTGAGTTCTTAATCAATCAGAATAAAAAATCCTTTATCCTTTTGTTTGTTATTAAATGCCTTGCATTGCGTAACGAGTACCAACACTTTCACACCAAGAGTTGAAATATTTTTGTCTCAAAATAATTAATCAATTCACATCAGGAATTTGCTCGTCCTTTATTACGTCGTTTTCCGAGGATAATTTTCTCCTCTAAAGCGAGACATCACTTCCCTTATCACATCCTCTGTGTGTCAATCCGTAATTATCGACTATGCAAATGCTATTTAGTCTTTTATATTTCAAATTATTCCACAATGTTTATGCCTCAGAAAATTGACGAAGGAATTGAAAAAAAACGCAATGATAAAGCCTTTCCCAATGGAGAAAATGACCGGAAAATGGGCCTAGTAATTTACTATTCATATTAGCCAGCCAGCAATCGCCAGGATTAACAACTTAATTGTTCCATAATTGTACATGACTACGTCGGATTCTAATCTCATTCTCCCTTTGTCTCGTATGTTGTTCTTTCTTCCTTCCATATTTTTATTGTTCTTGTTTACGCAAAGGATCTCATGCATTGAAAATCAGGAAGATACCTTAGCTGGCACGATGGATAGTTGTGGGTTGTGGTGGCCTTCTTGGTTTCTTGGTGAAAGTACATCCATTTGTGATTACACAGTAGAATTTGCTGAGGGAGAGAGGGAAATAAAAAGCAACAGTACTTAACGTAGTGTATGTACATGACTCTCAAGGTCGAGTTGAAATGATTTTATGAGAGAGCTGATGAGCCCCGCGAAGACCAGTATGGCAATTAGGGGTTTTTGTTGAATTTAATGAGTTGGAGGAGATGTTTCCGGTGGATATCATTAATGATTGGGCAGATGTATAACCGGGAAATTGGAAATTTGTGGGATTATTGAGATTTGATTTTTTTATTCATTTTTTAGTGCAGAGCAGGGTCAGGTGTACCAAGGACTCCATGGAGGTGGATATCTCTAGGAGCAGCCCTCAGGCCGAAATATATCTTCAGCAGTTGAAGAATTATCCTGGTATATAGGGACTTTCCATTTTTCCATTCAAAGGATTTTACTACAGCCGTTTATTTTTTTTATTAAGATTTGTTTTTCTTCGGTTAGATGAAGCCTGCAAACCTGTTCTCAGAGATGGTGTCGCAACGTTCAGACTGTCATTGACGGAACAGGCAATGTCTCGGTGTGGGATAACGCGAGTTGTCAATAAAGTCACTGTAATTACCATTTTTTTCCAACTTTTCTACAAATAAATAAACTATATTTGTTTGAAGTGGGGAGAAAATTTTTTTCCCATTCGAATAATAGAAAAACAATTCAATAAGTTGTTTTTGGGGGTCCCTAGGGTCAAAAAGTCTACTACCATCGGATCATTGTGGAGGAGCCAGACGATTCCACCAAACACACGTTTACAGTAAAGTGCATTGTAACAGAGTTTATTCTCCACTCCGAAGTTCCTCGAAATCATACCATTGTAAGAAGAAATATTCTGCCAGCTGAATTCAAAGAGGATGAGTGAGTGCCCAAATCAAATTTATTTATTAATTTCTATTTATCTATCTATTTAAATATAATGAAAAATCTGTAATCGATAATCGATTAACTGCATGACGATCATATCTAAATATCCGTGGAATGTAAGAGAGAGAGAGAGAGAGGGCGTTCCGCATCGTGAAATGCATTGAATTCATATGTATAAAAAATATTTGAACAGCCCTTAGTCTAGAATGCATCTGAATTATTTATAAAAATTCTTAGGTGTTTGCAGACGGTTATATTTCTGTAATAGTGAATAATAAAAACATCGTAACCAATCGATTGATCTTTTAACGTTCGAAATATGGGTCAATTCTTCATAATTGCCTCCTTGGTATATCCAGGGGCTCACGAGACGGTTTTCTCCGTCAATTTTTCTCCATTTTTTTTATTCACTCACAACTTCCGGTATAACCAGAACTCACGGGCGCTCGTCATGCTCGAGAGACACGCAACAGCCGTTTGAAAACGCGTGATTTATTAAAAACGTTCAATCGCGTGGTGAAAGACCGGTCAATTGAAAATCCCCGATATTATTGAATCATTCATCATTACCATAACTCTTCACACCGGGAGTTTATCCGTCATAATTATAAGATTGCGCGAAGGGGACAAAAAATAATGGATTTTCGTTTAGTTAATAAATATACAAACAATTTATGGTCATTTTTTTTCAACAAAAGGTTCTCTTGAAAATGTCATGTTACCAAAAATCAAAGAAAAGTTGTCCAGTAAATGACAGACTTTCACGGAAATATTTAACAAATTTTGGAATGGAGCGGCTTTAATTATTAATTTCCGGCGCTATTAATCATTTATTAATTGCGACAATCGTTCCTTTTCAGTACCATCGATTTTCGTGGTGAAATAAACGGTACAGCACCGATACCCCTCCTTAACGTCGGTGTTCGACAAAATGGTAATCTTGTCACTGGTGAACTCAATGTCAGCCCTGGTACTCCGTTGCAGATGGAAATCTATCTGGACAATAATTCATCGCATGTTTATGGCCTTCTCGTGACTTATATGCAGGTCACTGACACCAAGTACGCGGAGGAAACCATCATTTTTAACGGGTGAGAAATTAAAAATTTAGACGCCACTGAGAAATGCCATCGCGTCAAAATATGTGAAATATATTGCAAAATTGTTTTTTTTCTCATCTTCAGGTGCTCTGTAGATCCTTATCTCTTCGAGAACTTTAATACAGTTGACGGGGACTTTCTGACTGCTAAATTCAGAGCTTTTAAGTTTCCTGAGAGCACTTACGTACAGTTCACCGCAACCGTTAATGTGTGTCTGGACAGATGCGAGGGGGTGAGGGATTTATTTATCGATTTAATCAGTAACAGGGTACGGGGGAGGATTTTCAGGATCGCTGATTAAGAAAAAATGGAGGGAGAAAATACGAGCAGAATTAAGGATACGAAGAAAATATTAATAATAAAATTTCAGAGATTTTTTAATTGATTCGTTTTTGGAAATCAGGTGGAGTGCAGCAGTGGCCAGACTGGATTTGGAAGGAAGAAACGAGCCATCGTCTCGGATGCCAAGAAAGAAAAGTTTGTTTACACCACCACGACATTCATGAGAGTCGACTGGGACGAGAATACAATCAGAAACAAATGTAAGCCTTTATGCAATTAATCATGATCTCTCTCCCTCCTCGAATTCTGGTCTGGTCTGGACCAGGGAAGTCCGATTACAAATTTTCGTTGAAATAATTATTTACGTGGATTATCACTTCATTAATAAACACAACTAATTAAAAAATACCTCGTTCATTTAGCATTGTCCCACTTCGTGAGGAAGGGCACACGGAGATCAGCACAAGCAGAACAGTCGGTAATTGCTGAGGAGATTGAGGAGCAATTATTCTACAAAGTAACTGAAGGTGAAGTCAGTGCTTCGGGTAGAATTTCCCTCAGTTGTTTCGCGATTCTACTGTTCTACATGCCGAATATACTTTAAGACAATTGTTACAAAAATCGTGGAATTATTTTTAATTGAGTTAATATTCAATTCAACTAAGTGGAACACTCGATGTATTAATTTCTTCGATAGCAACGCCATGACTCTCTGATCAATTGTTGAATGACTCATTATCTTAAACTGCTGAATGTTGCTGGGGTTCCAAATGTTTCAACTACTTAATGTGATACTAAAATAACGTTTATATCATTGCTATAAAGATTAGAGAAGAATACAATGTTAACTGAACGAAGTCGCACTAGGAAATGATGGATTAATGAGATACAATGACTCGATTGTTTCTCCACTTTGTGACTGCTAGATTTTTCATAATCTCAATTTTTTATGCCTCGAAAATTGGCTTTTGCAAGTGGAGAAGCCCAAGGAACTAGTCGTACGACGTCGTTGAGCAATTACAGTAATTTTAAGTGTAATTTCTAATGATTGATTTTGGATTTTTTTTCTTTCGTAACTACTATTTTTTTTTTAAATACATATTGACTTTTAGATAAGAAAAATTTAATAAAGGCAATTTTAAGAATTGTGATTCCGTTTATTTTTATTGAAATACCTTAGAAACTGTCAGTTTAAGAGGAGCACGTTATCGAAATGACCGAAATTCCCAGAATCGATTGGACAATTCAAACTTTTGTTGTGACAACCAATAATCATAAAATTATTTAAATATTAAATAACACCATTTGTATTTATTATTGATTTATTTCCTTCTTAAAAATCGTCGTGTAATAAAAATTTATTCTTTGGAATGTACGAAACCATTTTTCCCTCTTGAGCAATTGGACAGTAAAAATCAGTACTACATCCTGAAAATTCCAAACTTGCTGTCGGGAATAGGTGCATTGCATGATGCTGCCAGACTCATGGCTATAACAGCTCTCGTATCGAGTGGATCAATTACCCCATCATCCCAAAGTCGAGCACTCGCGTAATAAGGGCTTCCCTCATTTTCAAATTGTTTGATAATTGGTTTCTTCAAATTATCCTCCTCCTCTTGCGTCCAATTTTTGCCCTCTCTTTCGCGTTGTTCACGTGCTATTTGTGCTAATACTTCGGCTGCCTGCTCACCACCCATGACTGATATTCGAGCGTTGGGCCAGCAGTACATGAAACGGGGAGAGTACGCACGGCCACACATTCCTTGAAGATAAATAACGAATGTTTATAATGAATCAAGAAAGCCCTTTTACGAAGAGAACTCGAGGATCGTCTCAGTTATATATTTGAATGGAGATCATTTTTAGATAACTGACATTTCAGGATACCCTATTCTCATTATTTTAATTGATGTTCCAAAGCTCTGAATTATCTCGTTCAATTCTATTCCCATTAAAAAGGGATGATTTCACACTTACCGTACGTTCCAGCCCCATGAGAGCCCCCAATCACCACTGTTATTTTGGGTACTTGGGCGCAAGCAACAGCGGTGACCATTTTCGCTCCATTTTTAGCGATTCCCCCGGCCTCTGCCTCCCTCCCTACCATAAAGCCTGGAAAAAATATTTTTAAGGTAAAGCAGGTAAGCTGCTTGTAAGGTGCAAACGGACAGTCAATGGCAATGGCTGCATTAATAATAACCACGAGAAATTTTTAACTCGAAAATTATCGACGTTCTCATTTAAGTACCACGCCCCAACAAATTATTGCAAATAGTACCGCCTGATGAAAGCACGGCGTTAGCCCAAAGTAGTATGGGTTGATTAGGATTTTTTTTTCAATTTTTCACGCCGTAATATATGAAATCTCAAATTTTGTTAATTCACCGGAATCTTAATTTTAATTCTGCAAATTGACGACAAAAAATCATTAATAGCACAAACCTGTAATATTTTGTAAAAAAATGAGTGGTATTTTTCTTTGTGCACAAAGCTGAACAAAGTGTGCACCCTTAAGTGCACTCTCTGAAAAGAGTACACCGTTGTTGGCAACAATTCCCACCGGATAGCCATGTATCCTTGCAAAACCAGTTACGAGTGTATCCCCGTATTGAGCCTTGAATTCATGAAAACGCGAACCATCCACAATCCTTGCAATTACTTCCTTGACATTGTACAGTTTTTTCAAGTTACTACCGACTATTCCATAAATCTCATCAACATTGTGCAATGGTATTTCGATGTTTTTATTTATGTTCACATCCATCGGTGTTTGTCGATTCAAATTACGAATTATTCTGCGGGCTGTGTGAAGGGCATGTATATCATCGACCGCATAATGATCTGTTACACCAGATGTTCTGTAGAAAAAAAATTATCCTTGGTGCATTTCAGTTTGTTTTGGGTATTTTTCTTAACGAGGTCATTAGAGGTTGAGAGAAGAATATTAATATGGGTGGTCTGATGTTTGAGCGGCTGAGAAAGTTGAAAAAATTTACTGAGCGAGACAACCTTTACGCCATCAATTTTTATTGACAGAGAAATAAAAAAAAATGTACAAGATGGCTTTTTAAAGGTGACGTGACGCCCACATTTGCAAACCACCATATAAATTTTCAATATCTCCAAATTCTTAATTGTTCAATGATAAATAATGCGTATTATGCGAAATGGGTTTTATTTGAATTGATAAGAAATTAAACTTAATCAATTCCCTCATCAATACCTGCCCTAATAGGTGCCAATCTAAATCTCAGACTTTTCAAATTTATCCTAAAAATTTTGCTATCTATATGTATTATTCATAGAACAAAATGAAAGATCAATAAGAATGCATTGGAAACGTCTCTATTCAACCATTTGACGTAAATAATTGAGTTCATTCACTAGCATTTTTACCTGAATTTAATGACTCTAGCATAAATGTTTATTAACAACAGCTTATCGAAGGCATTCAATTGTTGTCAAACTTTTGTTTTTATTATTCAATTAATCGTGAAATAGTTGATGTCCTTGTTGCATGAGTCATCTTACTTGCAATGAAGTGATGCACCACCGAGCTCCTCGGCTGAGACAACTTCACCAGTTGAGGCCTTGACGAGCGGTGGTCCAGCTAAAAAAATTGTACCCTGTTTATCAACTATGATATTTTCATCAGCCATTGCTGGCACGTATGCTCCACCAGCTGTACAACTGCCCATAATTACTGCTATCTGGGGGATCCCTTTTGCACTCATATTTGCCTTAAATCATTTCAACTCAAAATAAGAAAAAAATATCAAATTCAAAATATCAAGGCTATCAAATAGTAAAATAATTTTAAGATGAAAAAAAGTGATGTTTCAGCGTGAAAAATAATTTTTTAAATTACTTGATTGTAAAAAATTCGTCCAAAATGATTTTTATCGGCAAACAAATCAGCCTGATGTGGTAAATTAGCACCACCACTGTCCACTAGATAAACACAAGGTAGATTATTCTCATCAGCAATTTCCTGTGCTCTAAGATGTTTCTTAGCTGTGATTGGATAGTAAGTACCGCCTTTAACTGTCGGATCATTAGCAGCAATCACACACTCTTGTCTGGTTGTAGGGGAGTATAAAAATGGACAAAAATTAGAAATTTGAAAGAGGGGGGAAAAAATACGATAATAATGACACTCGTGAGTCATGTGATTTAGAGGATCGTTAATATCACCAGTAATTACCCCTCGACTCTTCCGATGCCTGTAATTATTCCACCGGCTGGCACCGTGTCTTTGCCATACATATCGTATCCAGCTAATTGTGAAAACTCCAGGAAGGGTGATTCAGGGTCTAATAAAGTGTTTATACGATCTCGCGGCAACAATTTCCCTTTGCTAAGGTGTCGCTCTTTTGCTTTAACTCCACCGCCTTCCACTATTTTCTCGACTGTTGATTTCAAGTCGTGGACAAGTTTTTTCATGGCGTAATAATTTTCCTGATAAGATTATTGAAATTAGATTTAACTGTTTGCGGAGTAGAAGCTTCATGAAATTTATTCTTTCCATTGTAATGCTTTTCCTCCTGCAATTATGGTAACCCTAGACACACCGTGCGAGAGATCGAATGAATACGCATTTTATCGAATCAGTCTCCAACATGAACAAACAAATGCTGTTACTTCGGGTCACGAACTCCTGATAATTCAATATTTGTCGGAGAATTTATTAACGCGATAAGAATGAAAGTCTCGGATTTTGGTAATAGCAGCGGTAATTCTCATATGAAAAACAATTCATTCTTTATTGAAAATAAAAAATTCTACAGTTATGAACGAAACAAGAAATTAATAAAAAATAATAATTTTCAGAATGAATAGTATAGATTGACAATCAAGTCATATTATATTTTGAAGATGATTATTTGATTAATTACTCATTTTATTAGCCTTTACAATATAAAATTATGGTTGTCTCTTAACAGAACGAGCGAGAAAATATTGCGAAATAATTACACAATCCTCTTATGATATTTTCGAGAAGTGAATATTTTCTCTCCTGACCTGATACTCCGGAGATTCAACGTCTGGACGACTGCCGATGACTGCAATTTCATCATGAAAAGTCCTGTAGATGATATTAACTCTCCTTCGCAAAATTCTGCTTTTCAACATTTTGAACATCTTCACAGAAATTCAAATCCGTTAGAATGAAAAAAAATATATTTATCTGTCAAGTAAATCCCCTGGCACCCTAAAAAAATTCCCAAACAATAATTATAATCAACAGAATAACAGAATATAACAAAAACAAATTAGTCGGCTTGCACTCGCGAGTAAATCGCCGACCAGAGAAGTACACGTGAACCAATTGTTCTATTTATTATTCCAACTTTTGGGCAAATCTACATCGAGTACAGAATATCAGAAAGGAGCATCTCCATATGAAAGCCATTGGTGGATGTGACGTCATAAAATGTACTCTTTCGGTAATCGGCGCGTAGTTTTCAACTCTGGGAACAAGTCAAATGGGCCAGACTTCTGTTGGTGTCCGTCGTGTTATATTTTGGAATTTTATGACTCGTACGTCTGGAGCACAATGTTGTAGCTCTTCGTAATGACTCCTCTAAGAACACAATCCTTAGAGTATCGTAAAGGTGAAGCCCGTTGACAATTTATTTGAGTCCTAGTGATCGTAAAAAAAGATAGATTTGCTGGCATTTAAATTTGCCGCCCGGAAGTGAAATTATTCTGATGTCATTCAAGAAGTCATATCATGTAGTACCCTTCTAGTGATAGGCCGACGAGCATTCGTGATCAATCGGAGCGAATCAGCTGTCGGTGGCCTATTTTGTGGTCGGCCGACTCATCAATCAGAGACAGGCAACAGCCGGACCCGAAGTAAAACAACAATCGTGGGAAAAAACTGAAATACGATGACACATGTTTCGCAAATTTTCAATTCCTTTCAAGACCACTTGAATAGTGAGCAAGAGCTACGAGAGGTAATATTTCTGAATTATCCAATACTTCCAACTCTTTTATATTCTGTCTGCAAAAGTATTTTTGAGGTTATTCGCAAATAAAGTTGAATCTGCAAGATTAATAATGTTTTGGCTTTGCTCATGAGAGATTTACGAGTTCTTTTTGTCTGTTATTTAACGGATCTCTGGTTTTCAAAGTCACTTCTACTTTTTCAGGCTTCAAAGTGAAGCCTGATTTGTTTCATTTGCAGAATTCTTGGCTTTTAGTAATAAAATGTTGGATACGTTGAAAGAATAACATTCACGTCGCTTGAGCTAATGTTAATATTCATTAATGCAAAATGCCAATTGTGTCAGTCTAGAAAAATGTTAAAAATATTTAACTTTCCTCGTCTATGCAAGATTTGACCATTGTTTTGGAAATTGGGAGGGAGAAGGATAGAATGATAATTATCCCGAATATACTAAGCGAGAATAAGCCCTTCAAATTCTTCATTTTCCCTCAGGCAATTCGTGTGATAGTGAAGGATACTGAGAAGATAGCACGAGATATAGTCATAATACTTCAGAATATTCACAATGAACATGGGAAGGAGGAGGATCAAAGTATGTAAATAATTTTTTAAAAATTCCTGGGGTTCTCGTAGCAATTATTTCAATCCATTATCATTCAACACTTCAGCGGTCTCTCAAAACTGTGCCAAAGCCAGGGAACTCTTCTCCACTGTAAGACCCCAGTATGATAAACTGGCTCAAATCATTCCAAAGGACCAGTATTACAGATTCAACGATTTATGGAAATATGTCACGCAGCGTCTGTGTTTCCTGGCAGCCCTCACAGTTTATTTGGAAGTCAAAATACTCGTAACGAAGGAAACAGTTGCAGATATTCTCGGGGGTAATCGGATATTCTAATTTTTACCTTCTTTAATTCATTCTCAATTATTTTAATGAGCCAGCAGTAAATACTCATTTACTAATTTTTTTTTCAAGTAAAAAATAATCGCGATGAAGGTTTCCATCTCGATTTGGAGGATTATCTAATGGGATTGCTCCAATTATCAGCAGAATTGGTAAGAACATTAATTAACAATACAATGGGGAATCCGTCTATCAAAATTAATGGTTATTACAGTATTTAATATAATCATTGATGATTTCATGATTTAAGAGTAAGATTGATCCACTATTGTGGCTCACCTTTTAGAGCCGTTTTGCAGTAAACAGTGTGACATCTGGAGATTACAATCGTCCGATAGAAATCGCACGTTTTATCAACGAATTAAACGCCGGATTTCGGTTATTGAATCTAAAGAATGATAATTTACGTAAGCGTTTCGATGCTCTGAAATATGATGTTAAGAAAGTCGAGGAAGTCGTGTATGATTTGAGCATTCGTGGACTGAAACCAACGACACCAGCAGTTAATGATACTACATAGACCGATTGTCGACCAACTCAACTGGTCTTCGAGGCTCAGGTTCCATGTAAAATACCATCAGCAGCATTTATTTTCTTCTGAGATTCAGGTATTCAAAGTTAGGAGCAATTGATGCTTCATTCCCTATTCAGATGTTTATTCTTTTAAGGAAGTTTATGTGCATATTTTTTACTTTAATATCGTAAATAGTTTAATTTCTCATAAAATACGTGAGACTTGATGTATCTAAGTATGCTTATGTAATTCAATAAACTGAAGTTTTCTCAAATTGTTTGGTTTCAAGGTTAGAATAAATAGAGTCACAAAGAATAGAGTCAACCTGGGAGAATTGTGAAGCAATGAATGTGAAAACTCGCTTTGGATTGTGGTCAAATGATTTATTCAAACAACCTCATTTTTTTAAGTAACCGCCCCATGATAATTTTCCAAAATGTACAGGTATTTCTCAAATATATGAAAATATGATTTCATGATTGAAAATTAGCTTTTCCTACATAAGTACAACCAGATCTTTGGACAATTTCTGTAGCTGCCCAGATACCGCACTCTATGCATACTTCGATGCTTTTTCCAAGGAGATATTGTGACAGGAATCCTGGGAAAATAAAACCAAAGGTGTAAATAATTCTTTGAAAGATGATCCTCCAGGTGTTGGAAGGAATGAAAATTTATAAACTGTAGCTCACCTCCAACGAAGGCATCCCCAGCACCATTCGTATCTACAACTTTATCCTCTGGTATTCTCCTGGCGGGATATTCTGTGAGAATATCATCCTTAACTACGATCACATTCTCAGCTCCCTGAGTGATAACAACAACCCTTTTCCTCTTATCATTTATTTTCGACATTTTCGACATTTTCAAGGCAATTTCTCTCCTGTCTGTCGTTTTTAAGTCGTTTGCCTTCGAAAAGGCATCAGCCTCGGTTTCATTTCCGAATATTATATCTACATAAGGGAATGCTGCCAGCATTGGTTCCTTGAAAAATTCGCATAGAAATGGTGCACTGAGGTTCATCATGAAGATTTTATTGTGCTCATGTGCATGTTTAGCAACTTTTTGAATGGTTACGGGACTGACCGTCAAAAAGAAGCCCTGAAAATACAAAATTTATGATGAAATTTCCCACGTGAGACTGGTGAAAAGATTTTCGAATGGTTGGAAAGAGAAATAATTTTTTTCCCAGTTTCCTTGTACGTTTTTCCTCGATTTTTTTTCCCCAAAAAAACAATGATGATACTCACAGAAATATAGACATATTCACAATTTTCTAGAAGACGTCGATTCTCGGGATCATCGAGATGATGCGGGGAGAAACAGTTAGCCGCGGCTAAATTCGCACACAATGATCGATTTTTTCCGGTTATGAGCACTCCACAGGTACCAGTAGGTTCTTTATCGTGATATTGATATCTAGCATTCACTCCAGTCTCTAGAAGCTTGTCTTCGAGGATTTTAGAATATTTATCCCTTCCAACACAACCCATGAACGTGGAGATATGGGGCTTTTCCCAAATCCACTGAAAAGTCAACGTCAATGCAAAATCGATGGCACCAAAAGTAATAAAAAGTGCAATTATAGCACTACTTATTATAGTTTTGTTAATATAATCGTCTTCTAATCTTACCTGCGCGACCCTGAGAGTATTTTGGACAGATCCACCACCAATGAAATCGGCTTTGTACTGCTCAATAAGCTCATCATATAATGGCTTGTGGTGTTCTTCAGCTAGAATAGCATCATTCGGTTTCATTCCATATTTGTTCAAAAAATCGTCATCTACGGTTGCTGAGATATCCAATAGTGGATTTCCCAAGCCCAAAAGTAATCCTTCTCTAGAGAGAAAAAACATAGTGATATTTTTAAATTTACTGAATAATTAATAACAAATTTATGTGGAAATGAGCAACGATTGTCTGCCTTGTTTTCTATTCCTGATTCAAAAATAAACCCGAATCGTAATTCATCCAATTTAGTTATTACTCGGTATTACTAATTATTCTATGTTTAGTGATTGTTCCACAATGAATTAACATGTTGAATTATTCACTTCCTCGTGCAGTCATCAGTGACACCTATAAATTACGTAATTACGCAGATAATAACAAACTACAAATAAAACATTAGTCATAGAGTCAGAAAAATTTTCAAACCGATTTGAGACCCAGAGGTTCCCAAACTCACGACTGGCATGGACATTCCCACATGCAAAAAATGCTTTTTGGGGAATCCTCATTGGTAACTCACAGGAACGAATTAAACAGAAATTTCGCATAAGCTACGATCACAAAGTTTCCATTCGAATGCCAAAATAACCTCAAATATTCCATGCCATTCTCCCTCGAATGTTGTCTATTACGTAAAAACTCCCTTAACTTTTAATTATTCCACGCAATAAACCTCAACTATTACCTTAATTTTTCACTCATCGTTGATGAAGTCATGGGCTGAATAAAATATTATTACTACTTGGTATTTTATGGCTGCGACTGTTCAGGACAGTACACCTTCTCGCGGTTCGTCACTGGAGGGAATGGATGTTGCTACGTGGTAGCAAAGACACGCTGCGGACCGCATGATGAAATTAAATACAAAATGGAATCTAATGAGTCCTTGGTTCACGTCATAAATAGACCGAGATAACAGCAGCGATCACACGATTATGAAACATTACCATTTCAGAATGTTACTGTTTTCTGAAAAATGCAAGCTCGCTTGCATCTCTAATTAAAACACCTTGGAAAGGACTTTACCATTGCATATGGATTTATTTTGACTTTTGTCGATGTAACTGATCTATCTATTGTTGTTAATAAATTAACAATGCGCTTCTAAATTGTCTTTTTTTCATTCTATACAATCTACAGATCATTTCATTAATTAAGTTGACAATGAATTGGATTCTAGTGGAGGGGGCTAGTACCTCGTGTAAAGATACCCACGTGGGCTCTGGCACAGCTCGATTCGAAAATTTTCCTTGACAATACGCCGCCGCGGACCTCGATTTAGATCAATTGTCCTGCAAATTTGAGGTGAACCATACCCTGTCAGTCTTGTTATTGTGTGAAAAATTTAAATTTACCTCAATCGATACGTGACCCTCCTGGTTGTTTATGATCTCACTGAGTAGGAATTTTCCAAGAACGACTCAAATGTCGATGATAGGGATCATAGGGATCAGTAAACAACAAACAATCATTCACTTTTGTATTCTTAAATTTTATTGAATTCATCCAGGACAAAAAATACAAACGTTCAACAATTAAATCCTCCGCAGTCGACAATCTACGTTGACACATAGAATCCTTCACCGTTATGTTGATGACTGCAGCAATTGAAATCTGCAGATATCTGATAAATCCCCTTTGGATAATCCATAATCATTACAATGTCAGTGTCAAATGCCTGGTTGTGCATAAATATCGAGAGCGACTTGTATTTTTTATTTAATTCGTTCCATCATTAACTGAATATTCATGAAATCACAATCTGATTTTCCACGAACCATTGCTTTCCACAAGTTCATATTAAACAAAACTGGCATTTAATATTGTAAGAGTTAAAACTACATCAGTAGACGAGGAAATGATAAAAGAGTGGAATAAGATTGGAAACAAAATTGGGAAACTAATAATTACAAACATAATAATCATTACATCATTTCAGAGTTATTTCTCCGACAAATTGTTTTTGTATTTCGTATTTCCATCAAGTTGATTAATCCTAAGTATTAATAAAAGTTACATTATTGTAAGAGGTAAATTTCAAATAATTCATTAATTCCATCATCGTCGGACCGTCATTTCATTTGTTTTCTTTTATCCCGCGTCATTTTTTTGTTGTATAATCATAATGATCATAGCTTTCATGATAGTCGTATAATAATATTAAGAATAATGAGAAGAATAATCCATAATAATAATGAGGACAATCATAATATTAATTCTACTACTAATAATAATAATGATAATAATCATAAGCATAATGGTGAAAAATACTTTTTTTTTCGGGCTTTTACGGCACTGAAGACAAAATTTCACGCTGATCTTTCTTTCATATGTTGTAAAAAAAGGGTCGTTTTTTATTGGTTGAATCTAATCTCAAATGACAATAATTACATGCACAACGATAGCGAATGTAAAAACCCGAAAAAATTTGAAGGCGGGCCGGAAAGTGTACCACACAATCGAAAATCCATGTTTTTTAAATTCCTAACGACCATCATTACTGTCTCACATATTTCAAATACCGTAATGTACCGTGCATTGATGTAAAAATAACAATAATACGAGTGTAAAACATGAATTTTCAGTGAATGCTTTTAATTTCCAACTATCATGTGTAATCGTCGTTCGTAGTCGTCTAAAATTATCTTGTGAAATCTGCTCACTCCACATGCGAAATTGTTAAATAATTGATACACTTGAACTCTTCTTTTCTAAAGCAATCCACTACGCAACATGGCGCGCAGCAGTATTGCAAGTAAATCCATTTGAGGTACAAGGATTGTATTCATTTTTCAAAATATAAAAGATAATAAAAAGAGAAGAGTCAAAAACTACTGAAATTCGGAAACACTTACGCCTCGTGAGGAGAATAGCTTGGAAAAAAAGTTTTTTAATTAGAAGTTGGATAGAATGGATTGATTAATCTGAAGAGAGTAATTTTTGGAAATAAAAAAATATTTTTGCGTTTTTCTCGATTTGGTAAAACCATTTATCCTCTTCAGATCCTCATTAGTCACATAATTGAATTTTTCTTTATTATTCAGCGCAAAACATACAAGTTTATACAGCTTGTAATTTCAATTCTACAAAATGAATAATTTTTATGGCTATTCCTCATGTTATCGTGGCTGGAAATTCATTGGTACAATTTTGTGCCGCATTTCAGTAGTTGTATTATTCCCGAGACCTATTAAGGAAATGTTTTAAAAAAGAAGAGTTCTAGTGTATATAAAGAACTCTTTATCAAGTGAACTATTCAAATTTTGCAATGTCTCAGAAAATCGGGAGGTATCATCATAATATCTGACGAAAAGAAAAAAGTTTCTGAATATAAAAAAATTCATAAAGTTTTTTTCTGCAATCTTCGGGGACGTCGAGAAATTTGAGTGGTCCACTTGACAAAAAATTCCCTCCCACGACGTAGAACTGTATCATTGAATTTCCAAGTCATCTTAAATGACTCTGATAATTAATCAATTCGATGTAATAATAATGAAACGTTTGCGTTCAATTATCTCAAGTGTTTGTCCCACGGGATACCCGACGGGCTTGCTGCTTCCGACGACGACCAAAGACGACCCGAAATACCCATTAATGGCAACATATCGACGTTCCGATCTATCCTGTACTTATTTTCGTCATGTATTGATCCGAATGAGTGACACATGTTTGTGTTTTCCGTAGTGACCCGGCGACGACGAGGGAGCAACGAAGACGAACGATCAACGATCCGGCGAATCCGACGCGACGACGAGGGTTTTTTAATATTTTGTTTTTCATATTATCCGCCTCGGTTTGCATTTTTTTGGATTAATATGGTGCGAACCGGCGCGACGGCGATGGTCCACGGATTCCCGGTCTGTTAACGGAGAAACAGGATTTTATTCACACGTATAAATATATTTATTGCATCCATGTCTCTTCAACTAGCCGATATTTCAACTACGACAACTGATAACTTCAACTTGTACTACTTATCATAAAAATATGAAAAACCCCGTTCATTTTTAACACTGCCAAGTTGATTTCGAATATAAAAAGATAATAACACTCTACCTAAGCATTTTCTACTGGATGATCCTCCAAAATTAAATCATCAACGTATCCTCATCCAAAAAAATTAAACTACGCTATTTTTTCTTCATTTGCTTCAAATGTTTTTATGCAATATCTCAAATAGAGCAATCACTGAATTGGATTTTTCGGATGTCAAAATATTTCTACTAATAGGGATCATTTAAAAAAAATTGACTTTTGAAAGCGTCCGAAAAACTAGTGGGTTCAGGATAACGTCACGGAGGGGGACCAATCGAGGGTTAAAACTATGATTTCGCAAAAATGATTTGATATGTGGTAGTTGCAAATTTAAGTTGAAATGTCGCAGTGAAAATTTCGTAGTTGAAATGTCGCCTAGTTGAAGCGACGTGCCACCTATTTCATGAATTATAAATCACTCATTTTCATATTTAAACAAATTGTGGAGTTTCTATGTGGTTTTGACGATAATATATACTCTATATATATATATATTTAGCTCAAATATCCCAGGCAATTTCCGGCAGTAGGTAACAGGAGGTAGAAGAACACCTATTCAATACTTTTATCACAGACTTTCATCACAGTTCAATAAAAATGTTGAATTATCACTTTTTTCTTTTCAATACTAATATGTTGAGCATTGAGAATTCAGTTATTCTAGTATCATAAAAGCCATGCTTTTGACATGAAAAAATATATATTTATATGTACAATGTACGGACAATGTTGTTTCGACTGAAAATAAATGATGAAATAATTATTTTATTGTTTTATTGTTGAATAGAACGAGAGAAGCTGGAGAATTTGCCTTGATTCGAAGGAAGGATAATTTCAACGAATGTATTAGGAAATTTGGAATAAAAAATGCTTAACAAAATCTGGAGAATTGTTAAAGGAAAAGCATGAATTCAAAGTCGACTCTTCTCCACGTCGAAACTTGTTCGGAACCCACTGTCTATCAAATAACTTTCCATTCAAATTTATCCCTTTTGAAAATCCAAAACAATGCGTTTTGTATCGTTAACGTAGAGTGAAAGAGTCTTCATTATTCGATACTTCTTACTGAGACTATTGTGGAACCATACTATTGTTAATTATTGTCGATTCCTGATTTAAATCATTGGCAATGCTGATGATTAATGAAAGAGCTACCTAAAACGAGATTAGGAAGACACGTACAAAGCGAAGAAATTGATTATTCATTTTTTATGGGGAGAAAATGAAGTAAATAGATAAAGAAGACGCACTGTTGATGCAGCACTGAAGTGGAAAAATTTAATTTATGAAAAAATAGTAAACGATGACCTTTTTCCTCTATCGCAACGATACATTCGCATAATTAGCCCATTGTAACAGCAGGAAGCAGCCTGAATAATTTTCCTGGGATTGAAAAATACACTTAATCAAGCGGCACCGAGAAAACGCGACGTTGAGAAAAGTTGAGCATGGGAAAACGACAAAGCATACATTGAACTCAAAAAATCAGAACAGAATATGGGGCTCTTGATTCAGAAGGTTATTTGGTGCTTTTTAAAGCGTTTTTTATCAACTACTTACCGACGCTCCTCAAAAGAATCTCGGCTGAAGTCCTCGTACATGCCTCTACTATAAACAGCGTTATAATAAATAATCGATTCCAACAATTGGAATTCCAACTTTGCATCAGTTTGTTATTTATTAAGACTTGCTTTAAGAATAATCAACGATAGGAGAAGAGAAAATGAAAAAAATAGTACCGAAATATTTATGATTTGAAATGCAATAGAATCACCGAACCCCAATCAGCCAGTCGATAAAATAAAATGAAAAAAAGTCGCGGATAAATCGTCAGTTTGACTTATCATGTTTTTTCACAGTGCCGCTTTTCGTTGTACCATTCGAAAAATTGTACGTAAAAATAAAAAAAATAGATTTTCTTTCAAGTCAAAAACTATAAAATAATGTGTGATGTGTTTAACAATGAATTATCAAGGTTATGATATTTGTTTTCAAATGAGGGATGATTTCTGTACACGAAAATTGAAAAACCTTCAGAGTTCAATAATAAGTTGTTCAATTGAGTGTATAATTGAGAAAACTCACCTGAAACGTCCGTTATTGCCACTGGGTGGTGAAGAACGTCTGCTAAACATTCCGTAATCATTTCCTCTTGAAAATCCACTGTCTCTCATGGTACCCATTCCCAATGTTGGCATGGGTGGCATTGGGTCTCGTCTCGTGGGTAGTGGTGGCATTGACATTGGGGGGAAATCACGGCCAAGCATGGAGCTATCCATGTCACGGGGTCCAGACATACCAGTGAATCGTCTCTCGTACAGATCTCTAGTATCATCGAAACCTCGTCTGTCGTAGTAATTGTCATAATCCTAGAAATTCGTTATGATGAGTTAATAAACGTGTTGTCAGTGGCCTAAGACAAGCTGTCTAATTGGACGATAACTTATAATTACTATTTTCTTTAAAAAAACTCACCCCAAATCCTCTCCCACTCATGAGTCTGTCTCTAAGGAATGGTGGTGGAGGTGGTGGTGGGTAAGGATCCCGACCAAACATTCTATCCCTGAAGCCATTCCTATCAGGTCCACCACCCATTCCTCCCTTGGGACATTCCTTAGACCAATGTCCCCCTCGTCCACACCTGTAACACTGCTCGGGATCGCCCATTCCAGGTCTCTGTCTCACTCTGCTCGTTGATATCTGGACTTTCATGGGTTCTCCATCAACAATTTGGCCATTCAATTCTTTAATAGCATCATTCACATCGCCCGTTGCTTCCAGGTGAACGAATCCATAATTACGCACGATGTCACACTCGACGACGGTTCCATACTTGGCAAAGAGTTCACGCACTTGTGGTGCTTTTGTGTTATCAGTTAAATTGCCAACAAAAATTTTCGTGGTCGGTGTATTTGGGCCTTTACGGCTCTTCGCTGCTTCACATTTAATTGGCTGACCATGAACTAAATGGCTATTCAAGTTTTGAATTGCGTTTCTACCGGCTTCTTCATTCTCCATGTGCTGGAAATTTAATGTTCTGTTGTTTATGACTCTACTTCAAGAATGGCAAAAAATATAAAGGGAAATGACAGAATTTTGTTTTATTTTCTTTAATGAAAATCTTCCCACAGCGAATATTTTCACCGGATGTTCTTCACTATAAATAAGAATGAATAATTTACACAAATCTACTCACAACGAACCCGTAGTTCTTCACAACGTCGCACTCCACCACTTTTCCATACTTCTCAAACAGAGGCTTGATGTCTGCATTTGTTGTTTTATCAGCCAAATTGCCGATGAAGATTTTGAATGTTCCAACACTACTGAAGCCTGGCATTTTGGTCGTTGTATGTCAAACCTGAAGGACAATTGATTCTTTTACCTTTATTTCAGACAAATAATCAAATGATTGCTTCATGTAACTAAAAAGCTGTCTCGCCACACCTGACGAAATATACTAATATTTTCATGAATACATTAACTTGGAGCGAATAAAATAGTTCGTGGAGTCAAGTCACATTCAGTCACCGCAAAAATGAAGAGATTATATATTTTCCGGCACAAGATAATCAGCATTAATCAATGTTAACAATAACGGATTAGTAATTAAATGATGGCCTGGCAAATTAGTCTTGGGGAATGATTTTGTCCTGTTAGTACAAGACAATATTATTTGGGGGATCAGCAACCTGGATTAGTCATCATAGAATGGCGGCTCGGCGTGTCCGTCCCCCCTCAAGCCAGACGACCGCCGTACGCTTCCCTTCGTTCACACAAGCAGCCATTTTCGACCAGTAAAATCGGAATGAAAGTTTTTTTTAAACAAATCGAATAAATCAGGTTCTTCAGACTTAATCGTAGAGGACCGTTTTTTTCATTCTCTAACGGTTTCGGAGAATTTTAGAAGCGACGGGATGAAACCCCTTAACAGAGCTGCTACGGAAGCTTAGAACAATTGATAGAAGATAGACTTCCACCGAGGGAGAAAGGATCGGAGTGATGAATAAAAAATCATTACAATGGATCACGTTAAGTTTTGCGTTCGGAAGCCAGCAATGATTTTTTGTAATTAATCACCGTAATAACGTTCTGCCTAATTAAAAAAATTGAAGATGAAATGAAAAAGGACGGAACGTGACGCCAATGCCACCCCCCCCGTAGCTATGAATAGAAATATCCACGAAAAAATGATGAAATGAGTGTTTAACTTACCAAATGCGAAATTCTACTCCAAAAACGAGACTTCCAGATGAGGAGAGATACGGAATTGATGCGATCCGTAACCACGCTGCCGGGAGTATGTATAAATGGAGGCACAGAGACTGCCGAAAGGTACTTGCCCAACCCAAGCTCCCCGAAGGCTCACAGAAAACTACCGAACCGACGGCACCGCCACTGACCAGCACGCAATAGCTTGCGTCCGATTGGCCACTCAGTGTGAAGATATGAGAAGGGTAACCAAAGAGGCCGAAGTAAAGGCTCAGTAGGTAAAATGAAATTTCTATTCCGATGGTAAGAGCTGCTCCACTCCACCACCACTACATGGCAACACATGTGGCGGCGAAAAAAACTCTCCCGTAGACAGTCAGCAGGCGTTTTTTTTTTGCAAAATGAACAAATTCTATTGTTGGCAGCATGTTTGCACCCGTTTGCCCGGAACATCAAATGTTTCATTAGCTTCACATTTATTTTTAAATAAATAATTTGAATAGTGACCTCTGTGTGCAACATACGAACTACACAAAGTGCACAATGCCTTGTCCAGTGTCTCGGTAAGGCATATAGACTAAATCAGACGCTGATGTCCATGTTAGTACTGACCCCGGCGGTGAAGTACGCCACTGTCGATTCTGGCGGCTGGGTGGACGGCCCGAAAATTCTTTGTGAACGCCATTTTGTACGTGGGCCTGCGCAGCGCCCCTTACTGTGTTCTACCTCAAACACACCACGAGAATTGTCAGACGCAAGGCCCCTCTGTTAATCTACACAATCATTGTTGATCGAATGGAAATGCGACGCTTGTGTGTGTCGGGGTCAAAACTACTTACTACGGATAAAATATTAGATGTTGGGCCAAAATACATCGTGGAAAATGCCTGACTAACAGTTCATCAGTGCTAAAATAAGTGAATCGAAGTGAAGGAACAAGAAGTGTTTGAAACATCTGTTCAAGTGAATGTGTAATTGCTGTGTCCCCTTGCCCAACAACACGTCCAACTCAAAACGACCAGAAAAAAAAACGGTTGGATTACACATGACGACTTGAAAGGTAATATTCCAATACTCTCTGAATCTAAATTATAGCAAATAAGTTTCACCCGACTTTCACTCGAGAAGATATTGTTCTTTATCATCAGAATCAATCGAATTCCACTGCCGATGTCGACGAACCAATCGTCCACTGACTTTTTCCCAACGTGTTTTGGGCCAAATTACTGTCCTTCCGGTATATTCAGAGCATTTTCTTCTTGAATAAAACTCAGGGCAATAGATGTGAGTCATGTGCATACGTGAAAAGCATCGGGGGGAAAGGCATTTGGGAGGGGAAAAACGTTAATTGGGCGCGCAAAAAACGTGCGACGGTAGACTGCATACACAACACCAGGGATATAAAGAATTGTGGCCTCAAGATGGCCGTCGGGATGAAGTGAATTCATTGACACTATACGTAATATTTTAACAGGTATAAGTCGACTCACGCCTGATTTTCCGTACGCCAATAATTGTTACAAAGTCGATCAATATTTTTTTTTGCGATTTAAAAAATGTACACCACTTCCCAAGATTTATTTTCCTTGTTATTTTTATGGATATTCTCCATCAGATCTAACGGATTTCTCATAAAAATAGTCAAGACTGCTCTACCAGTTTGTATTTGTTTTTTAATATTTCTCTCGCACTTGACAATTATTCTAAAATTTTATGATTTTGTCAAAATAGGAATTCTGCGAATTACATGCAGACTCGAAGGTTTTCAACAATTTCTTTATGCAAAATCGTTGCTGCCGGCTTCGTTCTCCATTTTCGACCAGTTTTTTTTAGTGTCGAGGTGCATGAATTGATAACAAAGATAATGAGTCTGCATTATTCGTCTTATTTGAGGATATGAAAGTGATTTTCCCTCCCGACGGACACCGGACGGGCGGCGGCGCTCATGCATAGCACGACCAGCTGTCGTTTTTCAGGGCAGCTTGGCCAAGTTCCTCCAGTGGTGAACCTCCTTATAACTAATCGAGCCTCCAATTAATCCTTCGTCTGATCGTACACGTACACATCATCTCGATGAGCTTTCAGAGCGATGAAAACGCAGGTGCGGTGCTCGGAGAGCTGGACAAACTCACCCATATTGTGGAGTGACGAGGAGAGGTCTGCGTGGTTTTATTGAGGAAACAGGGAGGGTGGGAGGGGGAAACGCGACAGTGGAATAAGTAAAGCCACCGCGAATTGAGAGGAATAGCCGGCTTCAGGATATTTACACGAAATTATGGGTTTTCATTCTTATTATTTTTTTTATTGGCGGCTACGCTTGCTGGAAACCGCTCGTCAATTCCCAAACGAGACCAAGACCCTTGTTACGAATATTGGGATCATTTTTTTAGCATGAAACTTCAAATTTGCTTCTGATCAGGCAGATGAGTCTCACATGACTCTCATGAACTTTATTCTAATTATTATTTTGAACTCACGACCCTTCCTACCTTATTTTCACCCCACAAACTTCACCATGACCTTTATTTTGATCCCCAGGGCCCTCATGATGCTCGTATTCTATTTAATATTGTTGACATTTAAGATCATATATGCTTTCGGAAAAAATGATGATTGATCTGTCAATTTGGAAAGAAATGGGGAGAAGCATCCGAAACTCTTAGGGGAATTAGCGGGAAGGAAAAATATTCGATAATCTAGTGACTCTCTGCATGAAAAGGCCTATTGCATCATGAAACGCAATCAATCTGTCAGTTTTTACGAGGTGTTCACTCGACTGAGAAACCTATGGTTTTTTAAACCGCAAAAAATCGCAAAACTATATCGCTAATTATCATGCTGGTAACACGTGATGAAAGTAATATTTACGTCGATTCCTGCACTTCCAGTACTTCGTTATTGTTTTAGTTAAAGAACGTGTCGGTTCGTAGGACACGTCTAGGGGGTTAATAAATAAAAGAGGATTTTTATATTCCAGATTGGGTACCATGAGGAAAATAAGCGAGAGGATGTAAGTCAAACACTGGCATAATGTGAATTTCCTCCTATCAAGCCCTCAGTACATGAAGAGGGTCACAAAAGACATCACAATTACCTGGAGAACACCTCAAAGTCCACCAGATTTTGGTGATTATTGAAAATATTCCAAACAGAATTTACCGCTGACAAATAATCAACAGTTGTGAAGAAAGATGGGGGAGAGTGCCTCCGCTGACACGTGGTCGCAATGGTTTCTGGACGCAATACGAAAAATTCGCAGTCAGAAACAGCGGCCAAGTGTTGAGCGGATATGTCACGCCATCAGACAGCATCACAACTATCATGAAGAGGAAATCGGTGAACATCTCGAGAAGGCGGTGAAACGTGGCGATGTCCTTAAAATATTCAACAAAGGACAATCATCGTACAAAGATCCCGGTGGTTTGCAATCAAAGCCCTTGAAAGTTAATAAAACAACGGACTTGAGCAAAGTCCTGGGGAAAGCTGTGAGGGAATTGGGTGAAAGGGATGGATCAACTCTGAAGAATATTGAAAAATATGTTAGACAGAGTCACACCGTTGAGGAGACCGCTGAGGGGGATCTTAGGACTGCCCTCAGGTTGTCAGCTAAGAGGGCCGTTGACAGGGGTCTTGTCATCCAGGATGGCAGACTCTTCAGGCAGCCTGATAGACCTCCGGCCAAGAAGGTCGAATCAACGATTAATCATGTGACGAATAACAGTGATCTAGCTGCAAATAAGGTGAGTAAAGGGCTACTATTTAACGTGAATGAGTACAATTATCGCAGCTTCAATGTCGTTGAGAGTAAATTGTATCCACGATAATGCAAATATCAATTTTTAATGAAGCTGATAGAAATTTAATAGAGCGCAAACAGGTATGAGGATGGGCATAAGCGTCAAAGAGAAACAGAATTATTGCGAAGGGAAGAGATAAAGAGCAAATTGGGCCAAGTATACATGTCCCCTTCATTCCGCTTTATCGTTCTTGTCCATGCCCAGTGACCTCGAAGTATCGGTGAGTGTTCGCGCAGCAATCACGGTGGGAAAGACGGAGAAACGAATATTGCGATGTTGCCATAGCTATGCAAAATTTTACTCAATGTATCGTTGTCTCGAGAATAGGACTTGACCCGGTACTGACCGAGTAGATTTAGAAGATTAACTTCATGGATAATCCGATTTTGGGATTATTGAGTTACGACAGTTGATCTTTTCGCGTCTGAGGATACAACTTTACTGGCGAAAAAATGATGAATTGATAGCGAATGAAACGAAAAATAATTGAATTTGGCATTACTTGCATGCGATAAGAATCCCTGATTTTTCGACGATTGAGTCATTTTTTTCTTCATTAAATATTTATTAGTCCAAGTTATATATACAGTTTACTATTTTTCAATTCAATGAATTTTGGATAGAACTTTACATCGTCCAGGAATCACCCCCTCTCCAGAAATCGACCAGTTGTTCAACCCCAAATATTTTAAAATTCATATTGTCATGTACAGCTTCCCGCCCCTCTACCAATTTGTCGCGAGTGTCTCGGTACAACAGCAGCGGCTAACAACAACAATACGAAAAAAACAGTTGCGGAAAAGCTCTCAAGGTGCAGTGTATGTGGTGCAGCACTCCATCACACATGTGCACCAACAGAATTGGCAATTCTTGTTGAACGTGGAGCAACATGGTGCTGTGACGATTGCGCAGCTGTTTGTGCTGGTTGTAAACTCGAGCGCGATTCTCAAAATTATCTGGTCAAATGCTCGGGATGCCCAAAATGTTTTCATCCCACGTGTTTGGATCCAGTACTGGATAAGAAGAGCAAAGCACCGTGGCGGTGTAGACACTGTCAAACATCACATGGATCAAACAGAGAGGATGGCAAACGTCCGATAAAACAGCACGACTCTAGTTCACAGGATGAAAGCTCGCCGACAACCGCGAGAAGACGGATTAGCAAAATTCGGGAGAATCGAAAGTGAGTTTATTTAATTTCATTAATATGTTTGTGGTGTATGACATGAATCGATTAATCAAAAATGGCCGATATGATCGATATATGGCAGTTGACAGTGAATGTGTAAGCTCTGGTGTAATTCTGGAACTTGGGAGAAGAAATATCAATGAAGGTTTAGTAGTTCTTTTGCAGTGAAGAAGGCCCTTCAATCATTCAGCCGAATCAATTAATATATATTAACAAAAAAAATGGGTTCTATCAATGAAATATTATTTCCATCACCACCATCCACTTACAAACTTTCAATTTCATTTGTTTTTGCAAATTAATAAGTTGTATTAGCCGTCAAAGTCTCCCCCAACGCCTGACAATGACAAATAGAACTTCCTCACTGAGTTCATGCGGCTGGACAATAAACTCAGTTTAAAATTAACTAAAAGTAATTTATTCTTCAACAGGTCAGGCGTATCGCACAAGAGTATATCCCTGAGTCCAAAGAAGACCTCGGTAATTCCAGAAACATCAACAGTCGATCGTGGAACAGTATCACAGGTGGACAGCAGCACGGACGGTAATGCGGGTGTTGTCTTCCCTCGTCAACCACCACCAACCACGAATCCCATATCCCACCAACCAAACGTCCAATCAACCTCATACGCGGGCCAGGGTAGACATCTGGAGGAGAAGAGTGACCGTATATCAAAGGAAAAGCAAAAATTCTTCCGTTCATCAGCATTTAATGCTACACACACTAAACAAAAACGCTCGCTATCACATGATAAAAATGATGATAAATCTAGGTTAATAACATCATCAAAATTATCGAGTCCTAGTTCGGGGTCTAAAATATTATCAAAATCATGTAAAAATGCGCGTAAATCCATGAGTAGTAGTAGTAGTAGTAGCTCTAGTAGTAGTAGTAGAAATAGTGAATCATCGGAAACAAGTGATAATGATTCGTCATCATCGTCATCTGACGAGGATGCCTCTGACATATCCTCAACTGGTACCAGTGATTCATCACCTTCAGAAGACGAGCCAGACTCTAGAGCAGACGATAAATCCAAAATCGATTTAAGTGCAATTGATAAAAATGAAGAGTCACCCTGGGGATTTGCAGCAGCTGCTGCCAAACTCACGGTCGATGCGCCCTTTTTCAGTTCTATCAATAATACATTTGGCGGGCCCTTGCCAAAGCTCGATATGGGGACTAAACCGACTTTTGGGCTACATATACAGCCAGCAGCATCACCATCAGACAAGAAAAAAATTGATGCTGATAAGGTAAAGCCTGGGGCTGGCCCGCTCAAGGGCCTGTTCGATGGTCTGAGCCATTTCTTCGCCGCTGGCACCACCAGCCGAGCTAGAGCTGCTGATAAACCCTTCAATTATGCACCTGACAGACGAAAAAAGGGCAACGATAAAATCGACGATGTCCTACCAGAGAGTGTCAATAAACCAGTTGAACGAAGAAAAAAACATGCCGATTGTAAGAATGACGATGAGGATAAAAATTTTGATGACAGTGATAAAATGACACCTAGTAATCTCGTGAAAACGGCTGTTAACTCAAAGAGACACGAATCTAATAAAAGAAAAAATGATAGTGATGTTAAATGTGCTGATGATGTCAAGGAGGGGAGGAGGAAAATTGGGGAGGGCTACCCTGTGCCGGCTATCCCAAGTAATCACCATTATCATAATCATGAATCCGAGATAAATCCTGGCCAAAAAATATCCCAACCACGTGCCTGTAATAGCGCAACCACCACCAACACCACCACGACACCCCGCGCGACACCCTGCTCCATCAGGAAGGGTAAGAGTCTACCCCGACCCGAAAACAAAAAAAAATCTAGAAGAAAAGAAAACAGAATTCACGGAAAACAAGATACCGTTATCCCAGTACATTTTTTTCCTTCATGAAACACTTCATTGAACATTTTCTTTTCGTCATTTATCATTGTTTTTCCCTGATGAGAGTGTAAAAATTTTTCAATAATTTTTCATGCTCTTCTGTCAGGGAATTACTGTTTTTAATACTCGTTTTTTTTAACATAATGTTGAGTTATTTTTCATTTATTCATTATCTCTCACTGTTTAAGCCTTCTTGAAAATAATTTGTATTTAATTACCAATTAATATGTGATAAAAACACCGTGGATGTGTTGGCGGTGTGGTGTGCGGTTATTGATGAAGGGAAAATGATGATTCAAACAAATTGTGTGTGTGTGTGGCTGATATCCCACTCCTGCTGAATCCTAAACTCCTAGTGCCAAGTGATTATGACTTATTTGTTCGTTGATTCATTCATTGGCGAAATAGCAGTTTACGGTTTTTATTCATTTTTCGGAATTTTTCAAGTGATGAGAAAAAAGTATCAGTACAATTAACGTGATAATCGTGTGATGATGAAATTAACTGTAATTTTTTTATTCCTAACTGTTTTGTTTATTCAAAATTTTGTGAAGAATGAGCAGAAGAATTTTTCTTTTCAATCAGTCATTTGCAAGAGCCAATGCAGATTCCATTCCTCCTCCGAGATCACCGCTCCCCGCCCAGCTCTGCTTTTTGTGTTGCTTTCTGGTAGAATGATTTTTAGGTTCTGAGTCTATTTAACACACAACAAATTTCACAACGCAATTTTCAACAGTGAACATTTATTTCAATAATCCATTGTAAAGCAATGTGATTATTGTATTGAATTTATTTGTAGTAGCACTGTTATTCACATTTCTTCTGCTTCGTTGAATGGACTCTCACGTCCAAAGCAAATGTTTATTGCTTTCGAGGACTGCTGAAAATTGTTTATAATGATGCGCTGTTTTTTTTGTGCTGGTGTTTACGTGTGTTAAATTGACATGGAGTCTGATTTTGATGCTCGCCAAGTCATTTTTAATTGCACTGGTTGACAGACGTTATTATCAATTTTGCCACTAAGCTAAGTTCGAGCGACAAATCTAACAATTCGTTCAGTTCGAGCCAGTCTTAACCGTTAATAAGCACCATTTCACTTTTGATTATCCTCCCTTGAATGAGTTGAATAATTCTAATTAAATTGTTAACTCCTAACTGGGTCATGGAAGTGTTGGAATCCTCCCCATTCGAGCCGAATCCTCAAGGGAATTATGAGGATTTTTTGTTAATTGGGCAAATCCAACTTTTTTATGTATTAAAAAATTCGAAAAAAGAATTGACGGATCCACTTGACAAAGAATTCCTCATCAATCTCTTGGCCTAGTTACAATAAAAAACTCAAGTTAAAGAAGATGAAGAGAAAATGAAACTACCATTAACTTTAGACTACAAAATCATTTACATATGTAATTATATATATAATTTTGTTTCAGACGAATCTATTGTGCCTCACACGTTGCCACCAGGAGTTACCCAGAAAGATCTGGATCTCTTTAAGGAAGCTAGGGAGCAGGCTAATCGTCTGACAGTGGACGATGATCTTGAAAAAGCGACGAGTCCGGGTGGTGCGAGCGTCATCACGACAACGAGAAATCCAGCAGCTATCGTATTTGGAAAATACGAAGTTGAAACATGGTACTCGAGTCCATTCCCCCAGGAGTACGCGAGATTACCGAAGCTATTTTTCTGCGAATTCTGTTTGAAATATACAAAGAGTCGGGCTGTGTTGGATAGACATATGGATAAGTGTCAATGGAGGCATCCACCTGCCACTGAAATCTATAGATGCAATGGATTGTCAGTATTCGAGGTAAGAACAATGTTTATTTTAGGACTCGACTGGCTTATCTTTCGAACGTTACCTCAATTATTGGTTCATCTATAGGGAATGCCTCAAGAATATTGTTTAAATCCTTTCAGATTGACGGCAATGTGAATAAAATCTACTGTCAAAATTTGTGTCTCCTGGCAAAGCTGTTTCTCGACCACAAGACCCTTTACTACGACGTCGAGCCATTCCTCTTTTACGCAGTAACGATAAATGACAAGCAAGGCTGTCACCTAGTTGGTTACTTCTCCAAAGAAAAGCACTGTCCAGCCCAGCGTTACAATGTCTCCTGCATAATGACCCTACCTCAGTATCAGCGACAAGGTTTCGGTCGATTTCTCATAGAGTTCAGTTATTTATTATCGAAGGTCGAGGGCATTCCAGGTACACCAGAGAAGCCACTCTCAGATCTAGGTCGAGTCTCTTATCACTCTTTTTGGAAAAGTGTGGTACTCGAGTATTTCGCAGTGCACAGGAGTGTAACTGATTTTAAATTGGGGGACATTACTAGAGAGACAGGGGTTTCAGCTCACGATATTGCTACAGCTCTTCAGCTCCTGGCATTCGTTCGCCTAGTGAACAAAGAAGTTTCAATCGTAGTCGATTGGTCGAAAGTCGACAGTCACATGGCGAAAATAAAGAAGTCATCGAGAATAACACTTGACCCAGACTGCCTTCGTTGGATCCCCCTGGTCACTCAAATACCCAATCCCTATCAGTCGCCTGACGAAAATGGTGAATCAGCTGGTGATAATTCCCCCATACTGGAGCCCAAGCCAGTGGCGAATATGATTGAGAAGATCCAACGGGTGAAAATAAAGAAGAGACCTCGGGGCAAGCGAATTGGTGCTCGTAGATCGACTCCCATGAAGCAGAGAACACCATCAAAAGTACCAAAGCTGAAGGAGGAAAAAGTCAATGGTAATGTACCTGACGAAGAGACTAAAGGGGTGGTCGATGAGGATAAAAATGTCACACCGAGAAATTCAAGGAGCAGTCAAAAGGTGCCAGCATCAACACCAAGAAAAATTCACACATCTACCACTGCTAAACGCAAAATACGAACATCAAAGATGCCGGAAAATGCTCCAGTGACATCAACACCGGCGAGAAAGCGTAAGCTCTCTGTCAAGATTGAGGATGACGATAGGAAGACAAATGACGAAACCACTGGAAATGCAAGAAAAAGAACGAGGGAGAGCTTGAGGGACAAGAAGGTGGTGAGAGAGAAGCCTGAGGAGAAGAGCCCCGAGAGAAAGCCAGTCAAAGAGATTATCAGTGCCGATAAGAATTTCCCGAAAAAACAGAGCAAGCTCGATGACATTCTCATGAAAGTGACGGACAGACGAAACAAAGTCCTTCAATCAAAATTATCGAAAGAGGGGAAGAAGTTCAATCACGAAACATCACAGTACAATGGAAAGGAGAGGAAGGATGGAACTGAAGTGAGTGAGAAGGAGGTATTGCCCTCGAAGAAGCGAGGGAAACTAGTGGCATCAAAGGTGGAGAAGGTGAAGTGCGCAAGTCCAATGACGGTGGCATCCAGAACTGAAGTGCAAAAACCAAAAACGTTAAATAAGCAGTTGACAATCACTGAAATGTTTACAAAGACCGAACCGAAAGACGATGAGGAGAAAAAGAAAAACTTTGTTGAAGAACATGAAGTGGTGATCGCGAGTTCAGGAGAGTACGAGGGTGGCGATGAGGATGATGGTGAGGAGGAAGAGGAGGAGGAGGAGGAGGTGGAGGAAGAAGATGATGATGACGAAGAAGAAGAGGAGGAAGAAGAAGAGGAAGTTGATGAGGATGTGGGCGAAGAGAAGGTGAAACAGGTGGATACGCAAAATGAGAAGAAGAGCGAACCCCTGCCAGTGGAGGCAGTGTCCCCTGATCCTCTGAAATCCTCCGAAAAATCACATGTAAATGCTGAAAAGCCCGCAGTACCTGAAGAATCTGAAAAACCAGCTAAACTTGTAGAGCAAGAACGAGAGGATGTCAGTGAGATTGTTGAGTCAGCAACGGCACAGAAGCCACCGGAGGTTCCATCAATGGAATCTCCAATCACAACTCGAATCGAAGTTGAGGAATCGACAAAAGACACTTCAGAGTCAAGTGGTGAGAATCAAAAAATTTCAGAAGTGGTATCTCCTCAAGTCCTCTGTTCAGAAACGCCTCAAGATCCTGTGGAAGCTCCACGAGATAACCACGATGAGTGCCTGCCGCAATCAGTTCCAATAGTGTCGTCCCCTGCCGTATCGCCAGAGAAACCGAAAATTTCAATCGAGCCTCCCAAGGAGTCTCCAGAAGTTCCGAAGTCTCCCCTGAAGTCTCCTCCAGTTCCAATAGAATCCTCCGCCGATGAATCACACCAAATACCAGCAGAGAGACAGAGTCATCGAGACTTCCGTGACTCAATTCAGCAGTCTCAACTGCCAACAGACGAAAAAGAGCATTCACCAGAGAGCGGTAAGACAACTCCACACCTGGAGAATCCAGGATCAGTAAAAAGAACACCACCGAGTCAACCAGATTTGCCTTCAATGGGTGTTTACACACCAGATAGTACAACAAATTCAGTTCATTCACTGCATTATGGCCAGTGTGATCTAGACGTATCACAATTAGGTTTAGAATCACCGACATCAATAGCGAGTGATCTTGCTTCACAGCACAGTGTAGAGCGTCCACCCAGTGCCCTTCCACCAATGACAACCAGTGTATCAACACCATTACCCCCAAATCCCCATCAAATTCCCCCACAATCGACGATAATGTCGCAAGTACAGTACGACTGTTCCATGGCTCACGTCCAGATGCATCCCATGCATCAGCCCCTCCAGCAACCGAGGACACCCCAGAGCCTTCCCACACAATCACCACAACCAATGCCCCAGAGTCATACACCTCAGCCTGTACCACAACCACATACTCCTCAGCCAATTCCACAGTCACACACCCCTCAGCCATTACCACAGCCACACACTCCTCAACCTATACAGTCCCACACACCTCAACCAGTACCTCAGTCCCACACACCTCAGCCCCAACCTCAGTCACAACCTCAGCCTCAACCTCAAGCACAAGCCCAACCGCAACCTCAACCTCACCCTCATCCTCACCCTCACACCCACCCTCATCCTTCACCTCAGACTCTATCACAAGCCCTCATGTCCCAGCAGAATATCCAACATCATCATCCCCAACAAACAACGAATCCACCCCACAACACTTCCAACAACACAAGTAAACGAGGCAATGGTTCCCAGACTCATAGATCAAGATCAAATCAGCAGAATCGCTCTCATCGAGCAACTCCCCCCTCCTCTCACACTCAAACAAGTGGAAATCATTCAGTGGTATCTCACGGTGCTTCACCCCTGGTCTCACAGTACCAACAACCCTCTATGACTGTTCCCCCAGTACCCCACCACACCCACTCTCACTCCCACTCCCACAACATGGCAGTAATATCTCAGGGTAACTACATGGCGACAGTGGCATCCCAAGCCTTTCCCGCTCAGAATACTTACGTTATTCAACACAGAAGTGGAAGAAACGTTCCATCAACCCCCTGCACAACTGCCACTAATTTTTACATTCAAACATCAGCAATGCCACACAGCCACACATCAGCTCCCTCCCTGTCTGCTGGACACAATCAGGGAACACCAAATAGTTGCAGTCTAGCTAAACTCCAGCAATTGACAAATGGCTTGGAGATGATACCACCAACACCACCACCAGCCATGAACCTCACTCCACCCCCACCCATTCCTCACACTATGACACCACCTCAAAATTCACGACAGCTATCAGCTACACCCCCTCAAGTACCTCTAGGCTATCCGAAAAATTATTACAACGTTAATAGTGTACCTCCTCCACCTGGTACACCAGGTCCCACTAGTAGATCCACATCTAGATCATCAGCAAATGCCAATATGACGTCACTACAGAATTATGCATCTGAAACTCTGTACAGACAGAGTTTAGATCCAAGTGGCAGTTGTCCACAGATGCAAAGTGCTGCATCTAGGGTATCACCAAATGTTGCATTAAATACAAATTTAATGGCAGCAGCGCAGTATGGTTATAGAGTTGCCCAGCCTGGCACTGGTTACATGAATCAAGCTGCTCAAATTGGTGGTTTCATGAATCAGGCTGGTCAACTTCCTGTTGGTGTTGTTAACGTACCTGGTGCATACTCCCAAGATCCACATCAGCAAAATCCTGCTGCCGTTTATACCACTTATCATGGATACATCAATGGAGGTCTCATGCAGCCACTCAATAGCACTATGAGACCCAGATAAAGTGGCATTTACCTTTTATGTGAATAAATAATTCATTGATTAAATTGCCCTTTTTTTTTAATCGACTTCGGAGATATCATGTGTGAATGAAGTCATGATGGGAAATGACCATGACAGTTCCCACTGGCTCAACTGTGCTCTATCCTACACACGTGATATTTCCCAAATTTTATAAAGTCACTAATTTGAATTTTTGAATAGTGAGAATTTTATCGGCTATAACGAATACAAATGATGATATTTAATCAATCAATTATTTTTTGAAAAGGGCGCATATTCCCTCCAATATAATATGGATATTGTATTATAGTTTTAAAAACTCAATCTTAATATTGCAATAATGATTTTAATGGGGAGTACTGGAATGGAACATCCTCGGGAGGCCCTGTACTTTCCATATTTCTTTATGCATTATGTATGGAGGTGACAAAGCTCATAATTTCGTTACGTTGACATGTTTTTATTCTTCGTTCCTTTTATCTCATTATTTAGCTTGTGAACAGCATACATATTAAAAATGATGTCTTTAGTAGAAAACACCTTCTGGGGAAACAATACGTAAGAATATTGACATCTTGGTCTTTGAGTATTTGTAAAACTCGTTGCACATTTTGCAAGACATTTTTATCGTTTCATTTACTGTACAAAAAAAAATTAATCTAGCGCATAATTAAATCGGGAGACAAACCTGAAAAATGGAGAAAATAAAATGTAAAGAAAATCTTGAGAGTGAGCTATTGCTGATTAAATATTAATAATGAAGAAGAAAATTGTACATTTGGAGTAATAAGTGATATGAAAATAAAAGAATGAATCACAGTGGGCTATATTGCGAAATGTTGTAGTTGTCACTATATTTTTTATTATCACTTTCACGGGAGATATCAAAGTTTTGTCGATTAATAAATATTTCTTATGCGTGTGAAAGTATAAATAGTTTTAACATACGATATATTATTGTAGATTTTTCTCAGCTTTTCGCACTGTGAAGTATTGTTTCTTTTTCACGTAGAAATATTAATAACATTATTCAATAATGAGGAATAATAGTTACATAAGGATTTTTTTTAATGAAAAACGTTGGCTGAATAGCAAAAAAACAATAATGATATAATATATATAAATATATATGCATATATCTATTTATGGTACGAGCAGTGAAAAAAAAAATTCGTTATGATAATTGAGGAAAAATAAATTGACAAAGGGTGCGTATAAATCGGGATTAATTGTAAGAAAACAGTAAATAGGCCAATAGACGTAGACAACAATGATCTAAATTAATATTAATTAGTTTCAGATGATCTAAATAAAAAAATCGAAAGTCTGTAAGGTTGATTGTGTAAAAATACAACAATATTTATTGTACATAGTTATAAAAAAACGATGCATAAAAAATTAAGTACTACTAACAAATAAAAAAGCAAAAAAATCATTGATAGTTGAAAATATAAATTTTGAGTTTTTTTTTCTTTTATTATCCCGAATGCCGGTCAACAAATGAGAGTGTTGGTGGCGACGAAAAAAAAACAATCGAAAGATTACCGCTTGCTCTACAATAGGCCAACCTCGATAGTATTTTTCATCTGACATTGGAAATTTTTTATAGAAACGCCATGAAAATTCTCGGGTAATGAGATAAATATATGTCATAAAACTAGGACTTTATGACATGGGTAACAGGGGGTCGATCGGGGAGAGACATTGTCCGCACCATGAATGCCGAAAGGAACGCCCTGGAAAATTCTCTAACAGGTAAATGCAATTTCAATAACACGATTACTATTTGGCCACTAAACTATTTAAATTTTTTTTGTGGTAAACGCGCCGAAAGAATCAGCAACTAATTTACAATATTTAAAATTATTGAGTGAAAGTCTTCTTATTCAGTCGTTAAAATTTTTGCGCAGCACAGATGCACATAAATCGTCACCTAACTCATCAAGACATCATGTACATCGATATGATGTTAAAAATGGAAAGATTGCCAATGCGACAAATCCATTTATCATATTTTTCTTGAGATTAAGGAGTAAGAGCCCGAAAAAGCCAGTCACATTAATGGCCCGACTCGCTGGAAAAAGGTGGACGAAAATGTCAATCGATCAGAAACAGAAATATATGAATCTCGCCAATGCTGAGAAGAAGAGAAGAGAAGATAAAAAACGAAGACGTAAAATAAAAATCACACAATAGAACTTTATTTATTTATTTATATTGAATTATTCTGGAAAATTGAGCCAATAAATTGCATCAATCATCATTGGATCGTGTAAAACTCTCTTCACTCTAGAAAATTTCAAAGCGATTTCTGCAGATAGAATAGAATAAAGGTCACAATGGTCCAAAATGCCTAGTTAATTATCCACACATTATTATAAAATTAAAATGTTTCTGAAAATGACATTCATTTGGATCTCTGTTTGACGACGCAATTGTTTTCAACGTCATGATTTGCTGGGAGCTTTCTTGCGACTGTTATCTTCAGGTATTCATACATTTTCGTTTGCATACTCTCCACTTGACAAAGTTTCCGTTACAATTTTTCGGTTCACGTGTTTTAGAAATGTGAGACTGATTCCTGTGACAGGGATTCCTAAATAATTCAGGTTTATCAACGTTAATTTTTTCCACTTTCACTTCAACTCCCCTCAATAATTTAGAATCCCACATGGCATTGATTTTCGAGTTTGACGACCCAATAGCAGACGTTTTCACCGATATATGTGGAGATTTCTTGCTCCTATTCGATCTCAATTTGCGTATAACTGAATTACTACTCGAATTATTCTTCTGCACATGATTTTCTGAAAAAAGTCTCCATTGACTAGTCATTTTTTTTGATGAACTCAATTTCATGTTTATGTCATCGTGATTCAAATTCAAATGATGGTGCGTACACTTTGTATCCCCGGTGGTCAAAGAATCATTCGAATAACTCAAATTATTGATCAAATTAAGTTCTTTTTCCTTTCTCGCTGTGTCATGTCGGTCTTTATCGACATTAAAATCTAGACCGTCTTGAATTTTATATTTTTTAATCTCCACCATTGGAAGATGTTCGGTTTTTTTTGCTTCGTCAGCACTCTGCGGGGACATCCACGATAACTGGCTTTTCAACTCCTCATCTGCTTGCAGGCACTTGTTGTAAAATTTATAGAATTCTGCCAGCTTGTAGTTACAGAAAAAGCACATGAATTTTGGAAGGAAATCCATCTCGTGAACCTATGGAATGAAGACAAGATTTAGAATCTGAATGTCATGTGATGTGTGGACATAGCAACCCCTTGATTTTGTTTAATTCATATAGACTGTATGGAAATAAGCAGTCTCCCGGTCTTCACACTGGTAGTCTTCCGAATTAGAGATTGATTGCTTCATTAATTGGAAGTTTCTCTCCTCCTTCGACTCATTGGTCAATTAGATTTTTCATTTCCCAGTAGACTGCTAGAAATTTAGTGCTCCTATCCTCCTGGGCCACTTTCTCTCCAACAGCACAAGCGAAAGGAGTGAAGAAGCAAAGAAGAAATGCGATAGTGGAGAACAAGAAAAACGCTTGAATTTTTTTTTAATTACTGGAGAGATAAATCAATCCTTCTGTTGGTCATATGCATTTTTTTACGACCCCACGTTTGCATATTTCAAAAATAACATGCGGACTACATTATATTTTTCTTAGCTGATACCCTGAATCAATTGAAGAGGAAATCTTGAAACCGGGCTAAATGAAATCCTAAAGAATAAATCGCAAAAGAAAAAACAATAATAAAGGGAGGAAGAATGTCAGAGTGTTAAAAAAATCACTTCATTAGGCTATCCATTAGCTTTCACATGCGTGACAGGAAAGAATTCATAAAATAAAAATACTTAATGGTGATAACATTAAATGCGAGAGAACTATTCTGATATTTAATCATAGCTTCTCCCCCCATTTGTTCCCTTATTGCAGTAGAAAAGATAATGAAGAAAGCTAGTCAAAAAGTTAAAAATATAGTCAAATTCTTCAATACTATTGTTTACTAAAAGAATCGATAAATATCAATTTAATTACTGAAATGGGAAGAATGGCGTTGATTTTCCGGGCATGATTTTCCTTCTCATCAAAAATATCAAATGCCAAATCGGGTGTGTATTTTCCACACAGTCTGCACAGTCTACTTGACTCGAGCGTCTCCATATTCTGTTCTATTATTGCACTGTTTATATCCCCGAGTACTCGCAGGAAGTGCTACACCGCAGACCTGTTGGGCTTTTTCTCCAACTGTCTTTGAAAAGGGACCTTTGGTTCGACCAATTTCAGCAGCAACTTCATTCACATCGTACACGACGAACAGCTGAATTCACTTTTGAAGTTTGTCCAATTTTCGCGCACTATATGCCAACAAGGCAGAAGCCTATCCATGTATGGGTACGCGGGGTATTGCTTTCCAATGAACAGGGGGGTAAAGAATAAAGCACTTCACGCCGTGATGAATTGTACAGTCGGTCGGGCTAATCTTTTCCACCCCCACTTTGCTTAATCTCCATTACATTCACGTTTTCCACCTCTGAAATTCAACCAACGGACTCGCTACTTTGCCTTTAGTTATGGTCTGTTTATTGTGCCTTGAGTGGGGGTGAGTTTCGGGATTGTTTCTACCAGGTAGCAGCATCAGCGAATAAATGGGCGACCGTCGGTAACTCAGAGTCCTTCTCGATACTATATCGATATAAGAGCAGTTTGTTCGAGGTTCTGGTGCTGTTGTTTGTTGTTGTTAGTGTTGATAGAATCTGCGCCAATTTGTTGATAATAATGGCTGATCAAGAATTATCTGGAGAGAAAACATTTGCCGAAAAACAAGCTGAGAGAATGCAACGGCTGAAGAACCTACACAACAAAAGGGTAAGTACAGGAATCCCAATGCTGTAGAATTAACCTCAAAATTTTTGACGTAATGTATAGGTAAATAGGAGCTTGTAAATATTAATGATATATCCGTCGTTGGGTATTTTATGGTTTAGAATGAAGCGAGAACTCAAAATCATAAGGAAGTTGTTGAAGAGGATAAGAGAATGAAACTACCAACTAATTGGGAAGCCAGGAAACGGCAGGCTGAGTGGATTCTGAGTGATGAGACTGCCAGGAAAGAGGCAGAAGAGAAGGTCAGTAAAAAATTATTTACAGTGAAAAAAATCGACAGTTAAGGGTCTTTACTCCTCAGAATTAACTATCGTTTAATTCCAGGGCCTGGACTATGATCGACAAAAACTTCTTCACATTGATGCACTAGAGGCAGCAAGACTCGAACGTAAAAAGAAACGAAAAAATCCAGACTCAGGTTTTGCTGATTACGAGCAGGCAACGATAAGACAGTACAATCGTTTGGTAAAAGGAATAAAACCGAATATGGAATCATATGAAGCTGCTAAAGAAAAGCTGGGACCAGCATTTTATGGAGACAGGAATACGATTCTTCAAGGACTGCACGAGGATAAAAAAGAAGCTGTGGACAAGATGGTGGACGATTTGGAAAAACAGTAAGTTTTTTTTTATAATGAAGGGTTTTCTTCAAATGTACCAGTTTTCTTTGGGAATGAATAATAATGTTTTTGTTTATTTCAGGATCGCTAAGCGGGAGAAGTACAGTAGACGACGAACCCATAATGATGATGCAGATATTGATTACATCAATGAACGCAATGCCAAATTTAATAATAAATTGGAGCGATTTTATGGCGAACATACGAGAGAAACGAAGCTTAATTTGGAAAGAGGCACGGCGATATAATATATTTTATTTCGGAAATTTGGTTTTATTACTCGGCGATGACGTAATATCATTGCAGTATTGTCAAAGTACAATTAAACATATATGATGTATATGTTGTTGAATGTAGCCTTTAGTGTTTGTGGATACATTTCGACATTATATCAAGGCCGTTTCTATGGATATATTTGGGATACAAGTTTCGGAGATGTATATTAGTTCAATAAAAGTAAATAAATATATCTTCAAAAAAGTATGTTTTAATCAGTTATTCGGCATATGGGTTTACAGAGTTGCGAAGCACAAATTGTTATCAAAAGAACATTATAAACATTAAAATTAAAAAAAAAAATAGCACGTAACAAAAATACAGAACAATGTTTTACGTAATTGATTCATTTAGTTCATGTAGAACGACATCTTTGAGCATCTCAAAAACAGAAATCAGTCCCGGGGATTTTTCTAAAATCTCCATCACGCTCTCATCAATGTCCTCTGCTTTCAAGAATTTCGTGAAGACATGGTACAATAATGTTGCATTGTAGAATTTGTGGAGAGGTGACGGGGTGTAGGGATAGTCCAGTAATGCATTGAATTGGTGTGTATATTGGAAGCACTTTTGAAACTCCCAAAAATTTTGTTCGAAATTCTCAGAGTCATTATTTGATTTCACATGCTCAAATTCCTCATCCCCCATCATCGAATGTGACTGGAAGAAATTAGCCGCAGCAGAACAGTCGTCCTCAGAAACATTTAGAGTATCGTATTCATTGGACTCATCGACCTGATATTTATCACATTCGTAGACTTTCGAATCGTCTGTGCGTCGAAAGAAGCCAATTTTATCATCGATAAGTCCCAACAGCATTGTGAATAATAAAGAGCATAAATGAGCATCAGTTTGAACTATTTCACATTTTCGCTTCATCCAATATGTTATGGTAACGACGTAGAGTCTCCACGTCTCTGGAAGTTTGTGTAGATTTTCATGATTTCTGATTCCAAAAGTCTCATTAATCAATCGTATTCTCATAGCTGCTGCATCTGACCGTAATTGGTCTAAATTTACGGGCCATTTCTTCAGTGTGATAGATCTGACTTCACAATCACGATCTGTTATCGGCACATTAAGCACATACTCTCTGTCTTCCATAGTCGATATTATCAGTTCAGAAATTCGGATGAGCATTGGAAGTTCTCCTTCGTGTGCTGGATGAAACGATTCATTCTTCTCGAATTTGATCATTCTAATGTAATACATTAATAATTTATCAACAATACCGATCGGCGACCCTGTTGTGATGAAGTTTCGGCACCACCAATCAGGAGCTTCGGCGATGATCATCTCTCCGGTTATTAAATCGCATTCATTGCTCTTATCCGATTTATCGATCTCTGCGTCATCCTCGCCTCTCAGTGAGTCACGTTTTCTGGTCACGTCAAGATATCGGCGAAATTGAAGACGCTGTTCCTGCCTTCTTTTCTTGAGATAATCAACTTTTGTGGTATCCAGTGGTAAATATGGTAGAATGTCACTTGAGATAGTCCCAAATTCCCATATTCTCTTCTCGAGATAGTCTGCGACCTTTTCTCTTTTCTCAACGCTGATGTGCTTCACAATCGCTGCCACAGCGTTCTCCAATGATTTAAATTGACTTAACCAATTGAGAATACTTAAAATTGACTGATTCTCCGAAACTTCGTAATAAAAATTTTTCCATAATGCGGAATTCATGTTTTTCGTGTCCAGCAGTTCGAGGGCCAACGGGAGGAACGATGGTTTGAACTCACTCAACTCATTAAACAACGTACAGGGGTTGTACAGCTCACATAATATTGATGGGCCACCATCACCTGGGATAGGTTGTTTATGTACACTGCTATAGGGTATGAATTTTACCCCATAGAAATAAAAATCATAGTCGCCGCTTAAAACTGGGCAATCATAAGCTGTAGCGAGAGCTGCAACAGTATCGTCAGCTGGAGCTAGGGGCCTTATCACTTGAATTCCAAGTTTCCTCGCAATATTATACCCTATGTGAGGAGTAAGCAGTGGCAGGCAGTTTCTATTTTTACCGTAGCTTTTCCTATTTCTTGTGGGATGATTTACCCAATAGTTCAGATAGCTCTGAAGTCCGTCCAACACGAGAATTGGAGTGATTTTGCAGGATTTCAAAGTCGAAAAAAATAGCTTAGTATTCCATCCAAATATATCGTAATTTCCACCCAATTTTGCACTGCTGTTTGCCACTCCGTCATAAAGCCTAGCAGATATATTGGCCCAATCAATGACCAAGAAAGTATTTTGAAGGTAGGTGACCTCATAATTTTCCTTGTCAAATAAATGACATTTGTGTAAATTGTGAATACCCATTGGAATACGTACACTCGCTAAAATGTTCCAGACTGTTTATGACGGATAAGAGAAAACTGGAGTGGAAACCCATCTACCCGTCAAGGCTCGTGAAACAAAGACTAATTTTACTTATGAATCACCGGATCATTTTACGATTTAGGAACCCCTTCCATCAACTTAATTCCGTTTATCATGCAACGATAAACCGCGAAGTAGGGATATATTGATTTTACGTAGTTCCCATTAAAATTTGTTTGTAAATTAAATTTGAATTAGTCTAAGACGTAGACTCAATGGAATACATGCCAGTGTTGATGAATACAAAGAGCATTCAATTCTCTTTCGTCCATCAGAGGGCACTGGGATCAGATAGCGCCAACTTAACCTCAAATTTGAGTTTGACATTGTTGTGTTCAAGGAAAACTTCTTGTAAATTTGTACTGCATCATGTGCAATGTCAACAAGCTCTCAGGTGCTTTAAAGTTATATTTTTTCTCTGTACTCGTTAATGAAATTTTGTGTACTCATTTGGAGACTGAACAGTACTGTGAAATCCCACAAAATTCAGGAGAGCAGGCGAATTGTGGAAGACAGAAATATTCAACAAATAAACGGTGGGAACTTTGGCAGTTAGATATACTAGAGATCTCCATTTTTTTTCAATGTCAAAAGGATATGCGAATGCTGCAGATATTTGTTGTCCATTAAAAAATATTTATTTGATAATATATGATCCTTTCATATTATCAGGTATATATTATACGATGTCAATCCTCCCGAGGGATTTAACCTGAGGAGGGACGTATACGTCAGGATGGCAGTCTTCATCCATAACTTGAATCAAGCGGATAAAATATATCAGTGGAATTTGGTGTTACCACCGTGGGGTAATCCATTCAATGATCCCCCGTTGAACTTGTCACTCGTCTTTTGTTTTCCTCTATTACGGTTACAATTTTTCCTGTCGAACCTCGCGAACGTTTTAAAACTCCCTGAGATTTGAATCACTCGACTCTTTCCTCCACTAGCATTCTATTCGTAGATCACTTATACCACTGGAGGAGCCACGACATTGGTGAACAGTCTGGGATTCCCTGGGGTGTGTTTTACGACGTTCCTAGTCTGATGAGATTCATTCCTGTGCTTGAAATGCATCAATTTTTCAAGGGTAATTCCTGTTAGCCCCACCAACGTGAATCTTCATAAGAGAATGAAAATTCAAATTTGATGATCATTTTTTTCCAGATTATGATTCCACGAATGGAGTCTTAACTTTGGATCGCGTATTCGTGCTTCAAACTGACCCAAAAATTTTTGAAAATAATGACTTTCGAGATAGAAATGAGGTCACAACGTGCGACGAACAGAATATTAGATTCAAAAAGCTATCGGGAGACAAAGTCAAAGGGTATTTTTGGGGATACACTAACATCACTGCCAAGGATGTCCAGTGCTTACTATTCCATGGAACTGCATCCAATTTAGTACAAAATTTGGAGCCCGGATTATACAAGTGAGGAATTCTTTTCACTCAGTTCGACGAGTTTTGAATTGTCTAAGAAATTTTGTCGTGTGTATTCTACTGCTGAATACATTGATTTATAGGAGTTATATGTTTGACCACGTGGAAATTCCTCTTCACGATTCCTATGGCTCCCAAAACTTCTGGAGAGCGAGACGAAGTATGAGATTTAATCCAGAATTGGATGGAATTGCGCAGAAATTCAGGCGAAGACATCTGAATTCGACGGATGATAATGATAAGACTATAAGGCCACAGAATTGGCTTGACGAAGAGGTGATAATGATTATTTTGCATATTCAGATCTTCTATGGAAAAATTCCTCAAGACGCTAAGCAGTTGCAAGAGGAACAATGCGTATTTTTGATCCAGTCATTCGCAATCTTATTTATGACGGATTATTCATATATAATAATCATGTTTTATAATATAGAATGAACTTGAATATTCAGGAGCAGAGAAGTGCCGTCGGTGGTGCTTACCTGGCGGTACACTGGAGGCGAAAAGACTTCCTTATCGGACGCAGTGATTATGTAGCGTCTGTTTCAAAGACTGCACGTCAGTTGAAAAAAATAATAAAAAAACTGGGACTGGACACAATTTTTATCGCAACAGATGGTAGCGATCATGGTGAGAATGGGAATGAGCTTGAGTTTTCAAAACCATATCATAATATTTATTAATCCCTAGAATTCGAGGAGTTGAAGCTACAATTGGGAAACTACAAAGTTGTGAGATATATTCCACCCTATGATGTGAGGAAAAACTTTAAAGATGGAGGAGTTGCCATCGTCGACCAAATAATTTGCTCTCATGCCAGGTAATTTTGATTTTCCAACTTTCCTAGTTTTTGCTGATGCTGTTTCGTACAATTTTTTACTCTCAACAGGTACTTCATTGGGACTTACGAATCAACTTTTACATTTCGAATTCAAGAGGAACGCGAAATCATCGGCTTCCCGGTCGAAACAACTTTTAATATTATCTGCTGGAAAGATGAAGAATGCGCGCCCCAAAGTCAATGGAAAATTACTTGGTGACTGAGCCAAAGACAAGTGATATACATTTGTACAGATATAATTATGTTCATTTATTGTAACTAAATACATTATCTTTCAATATGAGTGGAATGGAATTGATTTACGTTGCGAATTCAAACCCCAACCTGTTCCAAAGAGTTCGTAGAACAAAATATTCAAAGCTTTCCCAAGAAAATATTTTTTACGGTTGTTTTTGATGACATTTCCAACTATGACGAAGGTGGTTCTCTTTGGGATTCTTGTTCACAATGCGATACTTCGTCTTGTCTATGTTCTGTTGACGGTACTCCTTTCTGCTTAATTTGGTGTAGACGGAGGGCGCGTTTCTAAATTATAAAACAGTGTTAGGGGAGCAACGCCAATTTTTCGATTTTTTTTTTCAAATACTAAGAAGAAAATTTGTATATCTTCGTTTACCTTCAATTTCACAGTTTTCTCATGAATATTCCCCATTTCTTTCTTGATGTGAAACAACTTGTCTTGGTATGTTTTAATCACAGCGTACTGTCACACATCAGAAATGGCATATTTATTATTGCAAAAAAAAACACTCTAAAACATCTGAGTAAGCGCCCAACGTTCTCGTGAAATTCTCGAATAAAATTATTGAGCATGCAAATTTTAGAGTAACTTCCTGTCCGCGAAATTCCCGCTACATTATCAAATTCATGAATTCCTATTTCAACTCCATGCAAAAGAAAAATACCATATCCCAAATTAATTTACCATTGCACAGCATTGTCCATCCTCGGCAGTCTCAGTCAACTGTTTGTTTTCGAATTGCATTTTTCCAATGAGATTGTCTTGTTTTTTCCTTCAGCAACAAACATGAAGTTACTTTATGCTACCGAATTATTTGTATCAAATGAAATAAGGAAATTATCGTTAGAGAATCATTGACTTACAATAATTCATCCAATTCTTTCTTTATCTGTTCCAGGGAAGGCTGATATGCTTGTAATATTCCCCGTGCAAGTGCATCTCGATTTGCAGTTACAGTGACTAGTTGTTCGCTGTATCGAAGTCAGTAGAATCTCAATTAATAATAATAATGAAGAGCTTTGGACATACCAAGAGTCATAATTACATTTCTGACAGATTTGGCTGGACCTCCGCTGCAGCCGCTTCTCCGATTTCCATCATCATCGTGATTGCGAAGTAAATAAATTTCCTGTTTCATTCGCTAATTAATTGTACAGTCTTATAGCAAATCAGCTGTTGTTTGTAAACATAGTTATATGTATACGTAGGTACCTCAGGCACTCGGCGTTCTTTTGGTAAATAGAATGAAGTCTTGAAGTAGCTGAGCGAAATGTATCCGCACAAAATTCACCTCATGCAGGATTTTGATCTCAAATTGACGCTGAATGAGGACTAACACATTAAAAAATGTTGACAAAAGTATAAATCTCTATTTGACTTGTCAAAACTGGAGTTTTGTTTCACTGGGCTATTGGTTCATCGTGGAAATTCGTAGGAACAATACAGGGTCCCTATGACCACCATATTGTTACCATTTTTCGCCGCGACGATTCAAACAGCATTTTGGAATACCATAAACCTTTCAAAACTGCATAAAGAGAATATGCGAAGCTGTGCGATAAGAATATTAACAAGGAGATGGTTTTTCATGAAAAATGAATCATTATGCCGTCGTCAATCCATAAGTGAACTTTTTCTCGATAAATAGATGCAACAAACATTGGCAATTTAAGAAACTGTCCATTCCACCGCAGAATTATAAATAAAAACTACATTAGCGATTCCTAAGTTTCAATTCTCCCACGCACCTCGAGCATTTTTATAAATCCACCCAATTCTCGTTCTCCAATGGATTTTACATCTAAATTTTAAAGACAAATGATAATAATCAGACGGAGTAATTACTCATCCACATATTCACGTAATTTTCAAGATGGCAAAAAACGCTTGAGAATAATTCAGAAAGTTGTGTAAAAAAACCATCACTCGCACGATCGTTGAGTTTTAAAATAGAGCTGCCCCTCCAAACGTCTACCACTCGGTGATTACGATACGCTCCTTTCATCCATTCGTAAATAGGAAGTGCTGACGTCGTGAAAACCGCCATTTCCCAAAGTCAAACCAGAGAAAAGTCGTTTATTCCGATCCCTCGGCGTAAAACAATGATTCCAATTTCTCTGCATCCATCTGTATTTTAAAATAAATTTAAAAAATCCCTTCCGATCATAAATTGGGGGATCATGAGGGTACCTGAGTTTATTTGGATCTCCACCCGACATGCGTAGTCCTGTACTCAGTGAACAGCTGATCTGTTATCAGCAACGGACGATAGAATATTTCCCACTCCATCATTCGTCTCGATTGATGAGAAAAGTTGTCCGCAAAGCTGCCCCTTTGTTGTTGAAGAAAATACGAGATGAAATTGACAAAAACCCGTTGTCACCTGATCTCTACGTGAAAGAAATTGTCACAAGTGCACCTTCGTAGTTCAACCAAAACGTGAATTTTCTGTAGTGATAAATTATTGTGTACTTCCAAGTTTTTTCTCGGGTCTTTCGATGATTGATGTCCGGTAAGTTGATACTTTTTGGTGTTAAATTACTGATTTTTCAGTCAAAATGTAGACTTATCTCTTCATACATTCGTGTATCACATCATTTTTCCTGTGGTTCTATCCAATTATTCACGAAAACATGTAATTTCCTTTGTTATGCTTCTTGCCTCAAGAAATAATGGGAAATATTGAAATTCTAGTGTGTGATAATATTGATATCTAGTTGATTTTTGATAGAAGACGTGATGTTTATCTTACATTCAGACTTTCATCACCCGGTGTTGAACATAACCTAAGCAGTTTTGCAGTTTTGCGTGCAAAATAGTTCACTGAGGAAGAAAAACCGTAGGTTCTATGGGATATACTTGATTGCATGCATATTCTTGGGAAAGGCAGAGGACATTTCCCATATACGAATATTAGAAATAAGTAAACCCATATGTTCCTCAAACTGACCCCCTAGCCCTCAAAGGTCAACAATATACCAACAATTCCGATTTAAAATTGACGAACTTCTGTGACGTTTGCACACCAATCTGGAGACTCGTCGTTCTTCAAAATACACCTGGAATATAAGATGTTTCGATTTAGGAATACATGCAAGTAGCCTTCGTCAAAAGAATGGCGCCTTACAATGGAGGAGTGCCATTGCTCTAACATCGTGATCATGCAGCTATTCCACGAACTGAAGCAACAGTTTCCAGCATTGCCGGACTACATCGTGTCTCAGTGCATCGCCCAGGTACACGAAGAAATCGACCTACGTGCAAACATCGCCGGAAGCAAATGAACATTACCCCCAAGAATTAAAATAGTCTAATGCTATGTGTGTGAATTTACATTCTCCAACTAATGTTTGTACATGGAAGGGATTATTCAGTAAAAATGACGAAACCATTTCCAAATATAGCGCTCCCCGAAATTAGAAATTCTTGAACATTCAGCAAATGTTACGTACCCTCCAGAAAATGTCGCAATTATTGAGAGAAAAATATGGATGACAAGATTATTTTCGCCCTCAACCATCGCCTGTCAATGAAAATTTATTTTTAGTCTTCTCTTTGGTAATTTTTAATGGATATTCCTCACCGTGTGTTACTTCATTCATTTTTGCATTACTAATACGTGTACTCAACACCGAGTTACACAACCCTCAATTATAACCCCAACCCTTCATTAATGACAATGAAATATGTTGCAGAATAGTCACGACAGGGAGATATGTACAAGAAGTTTACGCGCAGCACAAGATTTACGATCGTCTCCAGGTGCCTTTCCGCCCCCAGCACCTGAGCCACTACCATCGCTTTACGACATCAATAATGAGAGGAACAATGATGATAAAATAGTTGGAAATACCCATCGAAATCATCAACGGCCTCATCGGCCGAATTCCCTGCACATTGGCAAATCACGCCAGTGCAATAGCCCAAATAATTCGAGACTACAATTCTCCCCGGCAACGTCTTTTCCCTCGCGTTCTACGGCTTCGTCAGCTGTTAGTAACTATTCTTCGAGGGCTTTATTTGAAGACCTACCAAATCCAACGGTCGCAAGTACGATCAATGTTGTCGATAAATCGGGGAATAATTGTGGTGGAGAGAAACCAGCGAGGGGATTTGAACTCAATGTAAATGTCGCTTGCAGTCCTGCTAGCAATAGTGGTAATTTTATTGTTATTCTATTGAATCATATCATGCTGATAGATTGCCGATCGATATTAAATCATATTCTCATATAGGTCAAATTCCCCGCTTAAGTCGAACTGATCTAGTCGGCGAGCAACTATCGCATTATACGGAATCGAGACTGGCAGGGAATCATGATTGTGAGACTGTAGATCATACAAGAGGTTACACTTCTGTCAGTCTCATCCTCAGGCCCCCGTCCTCCGAACCACAGCCACCCATTGATATTCGGTCTCAAGGGTCCAGTCTGACTTATTCAACTTCTTCGTCAGATGCAAGGGGCTTCCAGAGTCGCTTGCTGATCAGCATAGGTCCTGGTAAAGTTGGCAGTGTGGCGGCAGCGAGGATAAAATCGCGAATGGGCCATACAAGGCCCAATTCGTTGCTATCGGCCATGCAGAGTACGTCGAATCAATCGACAGGTGGGTTCACAGAGATGGCAGTATAATTAGGCATTGAAGTGGTAAAATGAGACAGATCACTTTTGCCTATTGATCAGTCTTGCTGAATATCTCAAAATCTAGGGAAGGTGGCCGAATTTGTATTATAACTTTTTTGTGGGGGGAATTGAGTACTACAACAGATGTAATGACAAATAATTCGAAACTATGTAGGAGTTGTTGTGGGGCCCTCCAGTCATTTTCCAAGGCCGTCAACGAGTTCCGCGAAAAGTGGATCGTTAGCTGTGGGTGTTACCATCCCTAATACCGTTCAAAATTGTCCCACTTTGCCAACAACTTCTTCAGCGACGACTAGTTCCATTACTACTAATCACATTGGAGCACAGTTGGACCAAGGTAAGTGCTGCAGTACGCACCAATAATTTCACCAGTAATGTATTTAAATTTTGAATATTATTGCAGTGACTGACAATCAGAAAAAATTAATTACCGAGCAGTTGAAGAGAAAGGAAAGGCTAGCACACGAATTGAGGATGGAAAAATTGAGATTGGAAGCAATGAAGAAGGATCTACAGATTCTCTTGAGGCCCGTAGATCCTGCGGTGCCTACTCAGGTACACGAATATAATAAAATATTTTGAAAAATTATGAAATTATATATTTTGTTCCAGGGGTTAAAGAAAAAACTCCGGAGTGAAATCTATCAACTCCAAGTAGAGTGTGATAGGCTGGCCGACGAAGTAGATCAAAGATCTGATCCAAGAGGTACCCAACCATTAAATATATTCTTCACTAATTGAATTAAATTCTATTTGCAATGATAGATAAATTAGAGAGATAGAGCGTGGTCCTAGAACTCTGTCAAATATTTTTCAGTTCCATTTGGAGAAACAAACGAAGAATTTTATCAGGGAATCTACACAGGACAGAGTCTCAACATCCCCTCATTCACATCAAGACCACGACCCCCATTACCGGCCGTCCCACCGGCCTGGGAACCCCAGGGTCCACGAATTCATCCGTCAAATCACGATAGAGATGACAGAGATGGTCCATCGTGGGTCTGTCGTATGTGCACTTTCGATAATCATCCATTAATGGACAAATGTGAACAGTGTGACATGCCAAAGTTTCGACTTCCCGACACAGGTACAACGAGTGGCTTGCGAACTATTGCTAGAACAGTATCCCAACAATCTGCCGCTGAGAATAATTGATTAATCAATTTCTCCTCTCCAATAATTGCCCACGACACTAAAACGAAAGATATGAAATGCATTTATGGCTCGCATGATTCTACCAGCAATTTTATGCGCCCAATTTTACTTGAGTGAATGGTGATTGAGCTATTCATTAATCAACACCAAAACAATATAAAAATATCGGAAGAATGTCGTTTAATCCCTCCGTCCTTAAACTGATAATCGAATTGATTAATTAATCGTAAGGTTTTTGAATTGAATAAATAACTGTGATTGTATGATTAAACGTGAAATGTGTGTTTTAATTCAAAGCGTGATGACTGCTTTTATTATCAGTTTTATTTAGAATTTATAGGTGCTATCGTTTGCAGGAGAGACACAAGATATTCACATAAGAGTCACACGTCATCATAATTTTTCGCCGAGGCGTGAGTAGTTTTTCATTCATTGGTGTTATTCATTAAGGGATGACAGATCAAATTGACATGAGTAGATGTTGACATTTCTAATTTCCACATAGAAAAACCGCAAAATGTTTATTATAATTTGATCTTTAATTACACATATTTTTCTTATAGGAACACTTCACAGTTGGGTTGTTTGACATATTGTGCATCTAATCTTCAACTACAAAAGTGTAAATAAAAAATTATTCATAACTCGTTACTTGATATTTAACAATGACAATTTAATCTTGTTTAGCGTGTAAATTATTACGTGCAGAACGAAAAAAAAGTAAGAATTCATTCCTGCACAGTGAAATTAACTGAAAATTTGTGGATATTTAATAATGTTTAGTTTTTCAATTGAATAAACCAGGAATAAAATAAAATGACACGAATTATCACTGGAAAGTCGATTTATATTTTCTATTATTTGTACAACATTTTTAATTCACTATCATTGCACGTTGAAAATACTGCTCCTTAATTTTTAACGCTAATCGATTAATTCACGAATACAAAAGCACTGAATTTTTTCTTATTTAAGAGAAATGCCCCAACAGATGAACAATATGAATATGCATTTTTTAAAATTGAGTAGTGCATTTTTATGTACTAAGTAGAGCATTCTATTTTCTCATATCTCAACTGGAATTACGTCAGTGTCAGCATCCCTACGAATACTCTTCTCGGGATTTAGAATTGGGAGGTAGTATTTTCTCATCACGACAGTGTAACAATTTTCTTTCATTCGCGGTCTATCCGGAAAAAATTATACCAGGTACTAATATCATTCTGGTTGAAGGAAATTTCTTTATTACTCTCCAAACATCCTTATTATTTTATGCTTCGTTTCAACTGAGGTCTACACTTTTTTACGTTAAACTCCTCTAGTTAGTTTTATAAAACCATAACAGTCTTTAGGCGATAATAAAGAAATCAATGCACAGCATACAAATCGCATCTTTGTTAGTGAAAACATTCGGTCTATTGCGCCCCTCTTCACTCGGACAGTTATACATAATCAATTATCTATGCAAAAAATTATTCGATAGACTGATCTCAAGGTTTGGTCAACAAACATAAACACGATTAAATGGTTTTAATCGACTACATTATCCTTTCCTATTCGCATCTTGGTAGACTTTGTATTTTGGCCTTCGGTAAGTCTCATCAGGTGGTAATCAAAATAAATCCAGACAATCAAAAATTTACTACAAAACATTTAGAAAAATGTATTTTAGATGTTAGCTCCATGTTATGTCGTACCCATTCCAGTCTTTGTTGGGTGCTAGATGAACACGTCGATTGTTGTAGAAAAATGTTACAACTCCGCGATAACCAGTTCTCGGGACCCCACTCTGAAACAAAAATTGTAAAATATGAAGGGATCAATAACGGCAGTAATCAATACATTATGATTTCTGGAGTTAATAATGAAGCATAATTTTTTAGTGGATTTGCATTCAGCAATTTAAATACCGTCATTCTTCTATTTTTTTATTAATTGACTACCACTCACTCGGAAATCATCCATAAGACCAAGCATCTTGGCAGAAGTCTTGTACGATATACGATGAAAATAAGGAATTCTCACTGGACCGGAAGCAATAATATTACCGCCCTTTAAATCTGGAACCTTCACTACTGTCGCTTGATAAACACCATTCATAAAATCGATGTCGTAATTGCTCTGGAATTAATTTGACATGTTAATAATAAGTATCATTGAGCTTCAAGAACGATAGCGAGGCTGTTCTCTCACCTTCAATAAATACGTTAAATTCATTTTAGTAAAAGGCACACTTTGATCATTCAGTTTTATGAACTTGAGATGTTTTTCATAAAACAATCCACTGGAAAAAAACATTGTCGACATTAGCATTAAAAGCTTCCTTTAAGTCGGAAGAATAATTCCTGCAAACGTTAGGATTTATACCACTGAATCGGAGCGAAAAAAAATTGGAGAAGAAAACGTGCAAACTTACTTGCTAACACCAATTTTTCCAAACGTTCTGGTTCTGGATAATTCGGGTCTGATGCAAGCCCTATCTTTACGTTGCTCTGGCTGACGAATCCAATCGTCCCAATACCTGGGAAAGAATATCAATCGTCACATTCTTTTAATGACAGATGACATGTTCGATTAACAGCAGACTTCAATCAGTAATATAAATAATGTAGTTCCTTACGCCTTCGGCCATTTCGGTGACAATTCCAGCCACAACGCTTTGGTGAGCATCCATCCTAAACCCGGGAAGAAATCGGTTCGGTATAATAATTCGGGTGCACTAGGGTCAACTAAAGTCAATTTTCCATTATCGTTCCAGGCTGAGATACACCACAGTGATTTATCAGCGATCAATAGTGGATAAGTGCCTAAGAAGTACTCAAAAAAATCGGGTGCAATGTCCAAGTCATCCTCTACGATTATTGCTGTTTCGAAACCAATCTCGAGAAAAACTCGATTTAAGGCCCATCCGTAGTGACGCGCTATTTTGAAGTATCCTTTGAATTTTTTCTCTCGGGGCGGAATATCTATGTCGGATTGATCAGGTTGCTGAATATGTACGACTTTTTCTCCATAAGATCTAATAACATCCGACGTTTGCTGATGATTACAATCCTGTGAAACAATTATCGGAAATTGTTCTGCACTTGGACGTAATTTTATCAGCTGGTCGAGACACCTCCCGACGGTTACCCGATTGCATGAGAACACAATAACCGGGATTACTGGTGCTCCATTCGTCGGTTTGAACGCTGCGAGAGCTCGTAATTTCTCCAGTGGCGATGTTTCCTGGATTTACAAAAAATGATTTTGCTCTAAATGAGATAGAGGGATTGTCAGAACCATTTGAGAATTAGCTTGGAATTTGTTGGCGAATCGAAGAAGTTCTATTGAAAACATCTGACGAGAATGACTTAGATAGAATTTTACTTTCGTTGAATTTTCTTTTCTTTGATCCTTACCCGACTTTTCAGGTTGTGCCCCGGTGAAACCTGTATGCCTTCACCCTTGCTGATCGCCTTCTTACCGTATTCATCACCAGAATATTTGATGTCATTTCTGCCAACGGTGTGAGCTTTGCCTTCCACTTCTGCTTGGGTCGAGTCAGTTACACCATTCTCATCAAGTTCTGAAAACCCACGATTGTGAATACAAAATCAATTTCCAGGAAACTCCATCCATTGTAAACTAACTTTTTTGGCCTTGTTCAATAATCTTCTCTAGGAGCAGTTGGTTGTCTGATATTTGCTGCTTCACTTGTTTCTTCAATGTGTCAATTTGATGAGATAAAGCATGTTCCTGAAAGAAAGTGCTGTAGTCCTTCAGAAGATGGTATAATTCACCTAATTTTAGTACCTTCTGGTCTTCTTTTCCAACCGGCCGAGCGAGAAATAAAAAATATGTGATGAACCCCCACACCAGTACTGATAAAAATATGAAGCCAATCGACCTGTTCCGCATTTCAAGAACATTTGTCACCTCATCTGTAATCGTTGGATTGTCCATATAAAATGAAATAGAATGAATCGCGGGGGGTAAATTAATTTTTCCAATGCTTCAACAAATATAAATAGATAACATTCACAACAGGCTTTAGACGAAGAAGTTGTGAATTCGAAAAGCTTGTGAAAATGGCAAACAAAAAAGACTTTTGTAACATCAATGCAATAAATGACAGTGCAGTGATCATAAAGCGAGGAATGAGACCTCCCGAAACGCATAAACATAAATAATCCAAAGAACTTGATAACGATTTAACACAGCTTCGTATGGGGGAAACAATTATATTCGAGTTATACTCGAACTGCATTTTTTCTACTAAATGTCAGTAACGAAGAGAGAAAAAAAATCATATCATGATAAGAATATTCTATTAAACTTAAAAGCTATCCAAATTAATTGGAGATAGATCGTCTTTAGTTCAATAAAATTAAATAAAAAAAATAAACAAAGAGTAATGAATCACAGAAAACCATGATGTTCAAAATAACCATTCGGAAACATATGGTTAGTTCAATCACGAAAATAACTACATTACATGCAACACATGAGGAGTTTATCAGTTGTCTTTTGCGAGAATATATGGTGGAGCATTAGCAAATATCAAACAACTGATAAGAAAGACACGTAGATGGTACTCACCACTATTCCCGCGTTTAAGAATTTACGGAAAAAGCCCAATTGTAGTCTAGCTGCTCCATTAATCAATGCTTTAACAGTCGTTCAAGAATTATTAGTTGAACACAACTGTTTTCGATGCTTCAAAGGATCAGTTCCTACATCCAGAGAGTATCAATCGTATCTCAAAAAAAATTCTCTTTGCTTTTTTAAGCGAAATATCTACATAGTCCTGACAAGAATGGAATCCTTCTGTAACTATCTCTCTATACTTTATTGTTAACGACTGAATTTTGTGGTGTGATATTTATTTATTGTTATCTGGAGGCACTAAAATGTCAGCGAATGTTGGTGGACAGGGAATGTTTTTAAATGTTCACCAGCACGATTTTCTGAGCGAAGTATGGACACGGCACATTTTTTTTTTACATTTAAAGTTCATTCTCTCCCTTCACGATATATTAATCTGAGTTACACTAATGTTCTCCCAGTAAATAGAGAGACAAAAATATTGTATTCAATGGGCAAAAATGTTTGAAGTCAGAATGAAGTGCTGGGCAGCCATTCCATTCTAATCATAAACGTTTCGTTTTACAAAAGAGGTTAGGGTTCGGCTCCTGAGCTTCGTATCAAGCATAAACGTGTTAGTTCTTGACTAGACGGTTCAAGGCATGTGAGATTGGGCGACCGCGGGGGACAAGCCACCATCTAGAGGTGGCGTACACCTCTCGTGGTTAATTTAAATTGCAATTGCTACACCTCAAAGGGAATATTCATTTGTTTTCCTAACTCTTGTAAAATAGCCAAAATGTCAAAATTATCCTAAATGACTATTGATTCTTTAATTAATGAAAGATGGAAAATTATGGAGGTCGCATCGTTTGTAAGAAAAAATAAGGATCATTCGTTGATATCAAGGGGAATAAAAGTGATGATACATACAAGTGAGGATAGAAATAACAAATAAATAATATTGAACCAATAATTATTTTTTCCTCAGATTACTTACTGGATAATTTTTGGATTAATCAGTATAATGACTGTTCTCCAGCCCTCAACGATGGACAATCGATTGATTTACGACGAGGATTGGCTGCTCAATCAACAAAGTGCTGAAGAAAATTACGAGGATATGTTCAATGAAAATACGATAGACATTTAAATACATTCAAGAAATATAGATTTATTGGGGTTTCAGCTCTCCCAAATATGTTAAAATATCTTCAATGCAATAAATCTACTTCTTAAACTTACACTTATACATTCTCTATCTCCAATTCTATCCCAATAATTTCCCGAAAACGTCGACAAACATTTTTCCTAAAAACAATAAAAAAATATTCATAAACTTTCGCTAATCAAATTCTCACTTTCCCTCCTAATTGAATTAATCGTGAATCAATAATGAGGACTTCAGGGCCGGAGAAATAAATAAATTCCCCCAGAGATGCCGGATAAAATAGAACTAAAATCCTGAAGATGAGATCAAAGTAAATTGATCCGAGTTTCTCTCAGAAAAACCGAAACCTTTAATTTCCCTATGGATGACTATTGCTCCCAGCTCTATTGCTATGATCTGCCTTTGCCTCGCCATTCTCGAGAGGCACTTCCGTTGCCTCTGATTCCGCTTGAAGCTGGGCCTGCCACATGTCGTGGTAAATCCCTCCGAAAGATATCAACTCCTCGTGTTTTCCCCTCTCCACTATTTCCCCCTCCTTCAGGACGAGAATCTCGTCTGCGTGAATAATAGTAGAGAGTCTGTGGGCGATTATAATAGTCGTTCTGTTCGCACAAATACGGTTTAATGCCGCCTGAATGTTACGTTCTGTCTGGGTATCAAGAGCACTAGTCGCTTCGTCCAAGAGAACGATTTTTGGAGCCTTTAGCATTGTTCGGGCTATCGCCACTCGTTGCTTCTCCCCACCACTGAGGCGTAGGCCTCTCTCTCCCACCTAGTGTTTAATTTGAATCATAATTGTAAGGGATGGGTTCTTGTAGGATGGCAATAAGCCCGGAAGCGAGAGAAAGGAAAATTCATTATAAGAAACTCACCTGTGTTTCATATTGATCCGGGAATGTTCGTATTTTATCATGAATATCTGCTGATTTTGATGCAGCTATAACATCGGCCTCGGGAGCATCAATTCTTCCATATTGAATATTATACTTGATAGTATTATTGAATAAGACGGTGTCCTGAGGAACAACACCAATGGCATTTCTCAGGGATTCCTGTTTAACAGTTTTGACATTCTGTTCATCAATGGAAATTGATCCTTGATCAACGTCGTAAAACCTGAAGAGAAGCCTCATTATGGTTGATTTACCAGCTCCTGATGGCCCTACAAGGGCTACAGTCTTTCCAGCTGGTACTGTAAAGCTCACGTTCTTGAGGATTATCTTCTCGGGTGCATAACCAAAGGAAACATTCGAAAATTCCACTTTTCCTCGTTTGACTATCAGAGGACCTGCGCCTGGAGCGTCTATCACCTCCTGCTCCTCCCGGAGAAGCTCAAACATGTTCTCCATGTCCACAAAATTTTTTTGAATGGCTCTGAAATTGTTGGACCATTTTTTTCGGTTAAAATTGAATGGAGGAAGTGATAAAACACATGTCTCACCTGTAATAAGTCCCGAAAAAGTTCAAAGGAACATAGAGCTGAATAATATAGCTGGCAAACAGCACGTAATCTCCAACAGTCAGTCTTTTTTCATAAACAATTTCGTGGAGACAGAGCATTGAGCCCCCAAGCAGGCCAGCGCAGACAATGACATTCTGCACAGTATTGAGAATATTCAGAGTGACAACCGAGTGCCACTCCTCGACCTGATACTTGAGAATGGCTTCTCGGTAGTTCTCGACCTCGTAGGGCTCAGCCCCATAATACTTGACAGTCTCGAAGTTCAGGAGGCTGTCGACACTCCTGGCGTTTCTCGCATTATCAGCCAGATTCATTCTCCTCTGGAACTTGGTTCTCCACTCCGTGATGAGGATCGTGGCGGCGATGTAGAGGGTCATCGTGCTGAAGACAATCAGTCCGAACCACTTGTTGAAGGCAGAAATGAAGAAGACAATGGCCACGAGAATGTCGACGATGGTGGGGACTATCGAGAAGAGGATGTAGTTGAGGAGATTATTTATGGAGTCGGTTCCACGGTCCATTATCCTTAAGACTTCACCGGTCTTTCGAGACAGGTGCCAGCGAAGACTCAGACTGTGCAGGTGCCTGGAGGGACAAGACAATTTGGAATTTTTCAATTTGAATTTGTTTCTTTGGCTTCGAATAGAAGCCCTCAAATCATTGGTTTTTATGATCTCCAATTGAATCATGATATTGATCTGTAGCGGAGGGATGGGGCAAAATGTTTTTCACCTGAATAATTCGACTTCGACTTCGCGAGTTGTAAACTGTTGTATCCTGATCCATAGAAAGGACCTCAAATTGTTCAAAACTCCCATACCACCTGTGCCTCCCCCCTGCAGGAATTTAAAAGCCACGTAGATCAGTATCAAGTCCCACCTGAACCAGAAATTTAAATTTATCAATAAAAAATCAATTGTCTGTTGATGATATCCGTTCAGAAAATTCCCCAAGTAAACCTGAATTTCAAAACATCCACAGTCATGCTGTCCACAATCTTCTTATTATAAATCGGTACGTATAAATTGATAATACGACCGGCTATCAGGAGCATGAAGCAGAATAAAACTCTGAACTGAAGTAAACAGTCTTTTTTCGGCCACAGGAAGGGCGATAGCGTTGTTATTTTGTACCAGACATTTTTCCAAGTTGAAGATGCATCATCTGGTCTCTATTGAAAAATAAAAATACGTTGTCACATAGAAAAGTGCTTTGAAACTAAAAAAAAATTGTTATAATGGCTTACATCAGTTTGATAACAAGAATTACATAAACATAGTTTCCAATACGTACATCATGATAATAAGCGGATCTCGACCCCATGTCATCGTTCAATGAACCATAATCGATTTCAGAGTGACCGATAATTCCAGGTGCCCTCAGACCAAGTGCAAAAATCATGAGATTGCTCACGTATCTGAGTACAAACAGTGCCATCTCTATCTGATCGCTCAACCTGAAACATTTATTTATAAATAAATGCCCAGTGGAATTATTTTGAGATGAAGAATTCGCCGGCGGATTGAGGATTTTCACTCGACATCCTCTGGGTGATAGGAATTTCATTCAAGAAAATATTGTTCTGCCAACAATTTGGGAGACGTACGTGTTCAGGTGGAACCACCACTCGGCTTTTCCAATATTTATGAAGACGAGGTTCTCTCCGATGAAGGCGAGGGTCCAGAAACCGAGGAGAACGACCCCATGACCACGAGGCGGAACGCTGGGAAGGAGTTTGTGGCGTTCAATCATCAGGATATACACTGAATAGGGATAGACAATTGTTGTCAAGACGGTTGTGAGTATCTGAGGAAGAAAAATGTTTTTTTCTAGTGTTTATTCCCTACCGATGGTGTTACCCTATTGGCCTCTTTACCCGATTTTTTAAGAATAGTCAATGACTGTTTACCATGTATCCATAGACTTGTTTGTCATCCAGGACAGTCGCCTGGAGGATGATCCTCAGTACACTGAGGATAGGTACAAAGTAGAGGAAGAACTTCTGGAGATTGTAGAGCCTGCTGATGGGGACTCGAGTGGCACCGGATGATGTTCCCCATTTTTTGTAAATCCATAGCTGCACCGAGCCACAAATCAAAATGTAAGAGGCTATGACACTCGCACTGATAGTGTCTATGAAGCACTTGGAGACACCGTGGTCCACCCATATCTCGCTGAACGTCACATTCGGTGGGCAAAACGTCATAGACACATTATCCATCTTAGTTTTCGAATGAATTCGTGGATTATTTCGCTGTAATGAAAAATCTTCACGTGGTTTTTACGTTGTAGCTGGGGAACAAGTGAGTTTAGTAGAAAATTACATCAATGATTTTGTTGAGAACATTGAATTCTCTACAAAAAAGGTTCCATTATCTGATGAGTGACCCAACATTACGCAACGATCATGTAGGTCTTGAGACCTGGTCCCCATCCTCAAAATTGATCACTTTCTCTGAGTAAGATCTCAAAAATTTTTAAACTCTGCTTCCCCTCATTGGCAAAGTATAATTAAATAAGTCCTCAAGACTTCCACCGACTTTAACTCACAATTTGCAGCTACCAACCAAAGCTCTCTTCTCGATACTAAAGAATAACGTGTGCAATCTCTCCACTCACCTGAATTGACTAAAAAAATACAAAAAACTGCACAAAGTCGCCCAATAACAAATTTCATGAGTTTAGTCCCTTACATGCCGCTAAATACAATATTTTCCTCCCATTTATGTTTTTGGCCAGTCATCACCACTGATGACATTCAATGACACCCACTCTGAACAGCTGATCCGAGCCGGAGTGTTCTAACCTCAAATCCCCCCTCAAACCCCTATGATTCGTTGAACATTCGGGCAACACCGGTGCTTGACCTAATAAAAATTGTCTGAAAAGTATTTCTACGGGTATTAACCAGTGAAATGGCCTTGAGAGTCAGCAAATTGCTTCTCGTAACCTCCAGGGCTCAGTGGGGGAAGTGCTCAAAGATGAAGCGAGGGATAAGTTCGTCCGGGGTGAATTTTGGGAAAAGTCTGATGTACGATAGCTATGGGGAGCCGACAGAGATGTTGAAATTGAAAAACACCGAGGATTGCAAGCCTGGGGTGAACGAGGTCGCGATCAGGTAGTTGACTCGACTGACATTTTAAATCTTCTATATTCCGTTCGAGAGGATTTATTGAAGATCCTTTATTCCAGGTGGATCTTGGCACCTGTCAATCCCGCTGACATCAACACTATTCAGGGAAAATACCCGAGTAAACCGAAATTGCCAGCAGTGGGTGGAAATGAGGGAGTTGGTGAGGTTGTTGATGTTGGTGATGGAGTGACTTCTGTTGCGGTAGGAGACAAGGTTGTTCCCAACGGGAACAACACGGGTACATGGAGCACTTGGAGGGTTCACCCAGCCGAGGCAGTATTGAAGGTAATTTTTACCAAAGATTATGTGAACTAGCCTCGCATAATTGATGATTACCGAGATAATAAAAAAATGAATTAATTGGGGATTCTGTAGTCTCTCATGTTCAGATTCCAGGGAATTTTACAGACGTTGAGGCAAGTATGCTCAATGTGAATCCCTGCACAGCCTATAGGATGTTAAAAGACTTCGTCCCCCTGTGCCCAGGTGATACAGTGATTCAGAACGGTGGCAATTCAGCGGTTGGGCAGCTGGTGATTCAGCTCTGCAAAGTCTGGGGCTTTAATTCAGTGAATGTGGTACGCGATAGAGAGAACATTACAGCCCTAAAGGATCACTTGAAAGGTCTTGGAGCCACTGAGGTTCTCACAGAGGCAGAAGTACGAACAACTGATTTGTTCAAAAGTAAGAAACTCCCAGCACCGAAATTAGCCCTGAATTGCGTCTGTGGAGACAGTGGAGTCAACATCTTAAGGCATTTGGCTCATAGTGGAACTATCGTCACATACGGGGCCATGTCTAGGGAGCCTCTGACCATTCCAGCATCCGCACTGATTTTCAAAGTAAGATAAACAATGTTTTTCCTCTCAATTATAAAATTAAAAAAATGTTTGTTCTGTGATGTTGATGTTCATGGTTTGAAAGAATTAATGAATGGAATTTTTGAACAGAATATCAGTGCCAAGGGATTCTGGATGACAAACTGGGGAAAGACCCACTCAAAATCTTCAGAACGTTTCGAAATGCTGGACGATCTGGGGAAGCTATTCGCCGCGAAGAAGCTCCAACCACCCCCTCACAAGATCATTCCCCTCTCTGAGTACCTAGAGGCTATGAAAAAGACTCTTCAGTTGGATGGAAAAACTGGAGTGAAGTATATACTGGACTTGTCGACGTAAAGTACAATTTTTCATTTATTATTTTCATTTTTTACACCAAAATAATTATTTGAATTTGGTAGAAGTGATTGTACAGTTTCGTAAGGTGTAGATTTTTAGTTAAATTTATACAATAGTTCCAATAAAATAATATTAATATGACGCAATAAATATTAACATTGATACAAAAATTAAACAGGCAAAATTTTAATGAAAGATTTTGTGATGAAAATTTCAATTAATTGATCAAGGATTCAAAAATTAATGCACAGTTGAATCACTCCACTTCGTCCAGCAGTTGAAGAAGGTTCATCTTCTTGTCAATGCCCTCCTCTCCCTCCAGATCTGCCGAAATATTGTCTAGTTTTGCCTTGTGGTCTGCATCGAGCTTCCCCAGGGTCTCCCCCGTCTTTCCTGCCTCCTCACTCTCGTCGTTCCTATTGTCATCGATCTCGATCACCCCAGAGTCATCGAAGAGGTCGAGGCTGAAGGGGCGAGGAACGGAGGAGGTCTCCTCTGTCCCCAATTGCTTTGCCAACATTCCCAGTTCCGCCCTTGTTCCTCTGTCTTTCAGACACTTGTCACGATTTTTTAATGGTTTGCATCTCACTGCTTTTATGTAATTCGGGGAATATCTAAAGAAAAATGAGGAGAAAACCCCATATATTGGTTGATAAATTATATTTGCTCGTTACTTTATTAGTTGACTGATCACAAATCAGGCGATCAATGATCAATTAAGTGAGTAATGTTTGGGAAAATGTTTAAGAAAATAATCAGTCCAATTTGCAGCAATACTTACATATTTTTTCCTAGCAGTGTAACACGATGTCCAAACAATTTGAAAGACCCCAAATTATATCCCTTCTGATTGCCCTCGAGCAACTTGACTGTTCCGACTTCGCTCCTTCTCTCCTCGAACTTTTCATCGTAATTCTGAGGCAAAATGTTGAATGTTGTGTCGTCATTTTGAAGGCCAAGCCTCAGGAGAACCGAAACCCTGACGTTTATGGTGGCTAGGGCAATCAGGCACTCATTTCTCGCCTGCCAGATCTCGTCGTGAGTCAATTCCCCGTAAACCTGACGGGAAACAGCATTTTACCGAGCTCCCAAGGAGAACAATAACTCAAAAGGGAATAATTTATATTGATATTAAATTATCAGGCTTTTGCGATTGGTTGCCAATTTTTCTAATTTCTTTTTTCTGTAAAAAAATCGCCTAGACTGTCGCCAAAATAACAAAAAAAATTGCAGCCCTTCTCAAGTGATGCATTTTGAGGCGGGCACCACTTCATTTCTATTTGTCTAGACTAGATAATGGTTCTTAACCGGCGCTTTAAGGTGCTGTTCCATTTCCTCTTATCTTTTTCAGTTTTAACATCGAAAATGGACTCATAACAGTGATTCATTCACTGTCAAAAAGTTCCCTCGATACCACGTAAAATTTGGGAAATTATTAGCAGGTATCGATAATTGTATTTGGGTTCGCAAAAAATGACTTCGAAGAAATCAACAGTGAAGTGAGGAAATGAGCCAACTTATCTCTAACCCGGGTTTTTGATAAACAATTCAAAATCAACTCTGTATATTTTACGATAATTTTCGCAGTATTTTTCTCTCCGCGTAGCACTTCCTCAATTGTAACAATTTCTTATTATTTAATTATAAAAATTGCCTGCACACTTCAACTACTCACATCCACAATCATCCTGTGAACCAGGGTAATGCACTCATGTGCACTGGTCTGTGTGACCATGTCCCTCAACGCGTCAATGTGATTGAGAGTCACCAGGATCACTTCCCTCGGGCCAGTGCATGCAATCAATTGATACTTGAACATCATCATCATGAGATCGAATAGTTTGTTCATGGAACTCTGGCCCAGTTTCATAATCGAGCTGAGACTTATCGCCTCCAGGGTTGTTCGCAAGGACGTTAAATTGATTAATGGGGCTTTTTGAAAGACAGTTGCCAGGATTTTAGGATTCAAGAACGATGCTGTTATGTCGTCCAGTACTAAAATTCCCCCACACAAAAAAACGAACCCCAATTAAGAGTGATAAAAAATAATGAAAAGTGGAGAATTGTAAAAAATTATAAGAAAAATGATACATTCGTTTTCACCTCAACAATAATGTTCAGTTTACCTTGAATTGTTTTCCGCTCTTCAATTTTCTGGGCGGCGAGTCTATGTTGAATGACATAAAGCATTTCTCCTCCGAGATTTAAGTACATGAGAGGATTAACGTACATCGACATCGTAATTAATTAAATATTAAGTTATTAACAAATTGGGAGGAGTCGAACGTTCGTTTTCCACGTTTGTGGGCTTTCTAACTGCTGTACCCTCGATAAAATTGAGCTAGTCCCGTGTGGACGCTTTCGGTCACCATAGAAACCCTCCCCTGAGCTGCGTGATGACCGCAATATTTTCCCATTCATCAATTAAAATTCAAATAATCAATTTACTATTCCATTTGCATCGCAGATCGTGCATGGAACGATTATACTATATTATATATTTATATTCATTTATAGTGGAATATGCAGAGGGAAAAATAGTGATATTGTCATCTAAACTTTCTCATTTAATTCCGTAATGAGACGGTGAATTTCGACTTCAGGAATTTTTTGGTGAGCCTATCTGTTCATTTCGAAATTCGAAGAACAGAGGAAATTTGAAACTTCGATGACGACGCGGTAATACCCCCACTAGGCTCCTCAAGATATATATATATCATTGCCAACCCCACCGGAGTGTTCAGAAATTCCTTCTCCGGGAGCACCAGAGCATATATATTTTAGTCATAACATACATATGAATCGGCTAGCAACATATAATTGGCAGTGAGTTATAATAATTCCCCAATATCACCGATTAGTGGCTAAATCAAAGAAAGAATTTTGTGTGCAGTCTTCCCTTGACGAATACTATATGCGATTGCGTCATTAAGGTAGCTTTCATCACCTGTTGAAAAGGTTAGTACTGGTATATTTTCAACCGGCAATTAGCAATTGACTGTCAATGCTGAGATTTCATTGTGTTTTATAAAACATTTGTGCATTTGGTGGGGAAAAAATGGAGGCGAACTAAGAATTAAAACAATCTTTCCGAATGTTCTCAATCAGACCGGTAGAGTCTTTTCTGGGAATCACCCAACTTTATAACGATCCCCCCTCCTTCCACCCATTCCACATTTTTATTTCAACATTAAATTTTATTACCCTTCCGGTGAGCCTCGAATTCGACTTGCCTCGCCTCCTGCTGCAAACTTCACACTTCTTACAATCCTCCACTTATCGTCCTCATGCCATAATGTACTATTACTGACGATAAGAATATAGAGCATGACGATATAGAGTATCTATTGTAAAGTATTGCTACGCTACAGAAATTACATAAAAAGAAGAAATTTAGTTTTAGATTCCGAAAACATCATGGAAGATATGTTGAATACCCTGAAGTCCAAGATTTTGGCCTCTGGCAAGCACAAGCTTTGCCACTCTGAGTACGCCCTTCTAAAGACCGATTCAGATCGCGTTAAGTATACGATTCAAATACTCATCGACAATTCCATGGTGATCACTCCAATAAACACCAACAAGTCCTTGTCGGCCAGCGCTGACCTGTGGAGGAGGGCTAACCAACTCCTCGTTTCGCCCTCGCACAGAGACCGTCTTGATGAATGTTTTGAAGCATACACACAGAGCATTGCCGTCGCTCCCACCGGTACGGAAGGATTATCCCTAGCCTACGCAAATCGTTCTGTGGTCCTCTACAAGGCTCACCTCTACCAGGACTGCCTCCTGGACATATCGCGAGCCCTCGCACTCCCTTATCCCGATAAATTGAAATCAAAACTCTACACTCGTCAGGCGCGATGTCTCATGACCAGAGAAAACACCTCCGAATCTCAGAAAAAGGAAGTGGAGGATTCCCTAGGGAAGGCTCGACTCTGGCTGGAGAAGATGGATCCGATGAATCAGGGGAAATCCGTCGTCGAGAAGACGCTGATGAACCCCGAAAAGATGATGCCAACGGAGAAGCCTTTCGTCAAATGGAATCCACACAAAAATATCCCTAGCATTGCCGATGAAAATCCGGAAATCTCCGGTGTATCTTCGTGTCTCGAGCTCAAGTACTCAGAACAGTCTGGGAAGCACGTGGTCGCGACTAGAGATATTTTCCCAGGAGAGACCTTAGCGATTATGGAGCCATACGCTGCTGTCCTACTAACACCTGAGAAATCCTTTACCCACTGCTGGAGGTGCATGGAGCAGACCTGGAGCTCGATTCCCTGTCCAAATTGTGTCAACGTCGTCTTCTGCAGTGAGGACTGCCGGGAGAAAGCGTGGGAGGAACATCATTACATTGAGTGTGATGTCATCGGACCTCTACTGGCACTGGAGATGAGTCACTTGGGGCTTTTGAGCATGAGGATGGCGGTCCAAGCGATCAAGGAGGCGGGAGGGATAAAGGAGTTGATGAAAAAGGTTGAGGAAATCGAGAACAAGGTGGGAAGGACAAATGGATTTACTGGGGGAATCCTGAACGATAAAGATTATGCCAGTGTTTACACGCTCACTAGGAATACGGAGAAGAGATCGGTTGCGGATTTATTTGGACGATCGCTTAACGCTGCTCTTATAATTTACATCCTAGCGACGACAAGTGAGCTCTTCGGGAAAAGATTGCCAAACGATCTGAAGGGGCTCTTGGAGAATGAGGAGGCTATGTTCGTAGCGGGACTCATCATGAGGCATCAGCAGATCATTCCGAGTAATGCACATGAGGTAAGGAAACACCGTGCAACGTAATTAAACACTTATTGCTCCCGCAATTACTTAATTCCACCTTCACAGAATAATCAGCTGAGCTCATGATTATTTTTTTCTTACTCGATGTGATTTTTTGTCATAATTATGCTGTGATCATTAGATTGCAGAGGAAGTGCTGGGGATAGACCCTATAGGAAGAGCCGCAGCTATAATGCCATTCTACAGTCTGATCAATCACAGTTGCAGCCCGGGAGTCGGTAGGACGACTTATGGAAAAAAAATGGTTATCTATTCAGATGCTATTATTCGACAGGGTGAAGAGGTGATTATCTTCACGTATTGATTATCATGGGGAATATTGAATTCATATTTTCATTGCAGGTGTTCGATAATTATGGAGCTCATTTTGCTATAATGCCAAAAATACCTCGACAGCAGTTTTTAGCGCAACAGTTTCGATTTAAGTGCAACTGTGAGGCTTGTCTTGAGGATTGGCCCACGTACAATCGGATTCCCTCGTTTGAGGTAAGAAGAAACCACGTATTAGTGTTCAATCAACAGTGGTCCATCACAACTGTAGTTATATGGTTTCTGAGGCTTGGGTGGAAATGTTGGGGATTTTATGGGAATTTTTTTTTCAGCATCAACAATTATCAGAAGAGGACAAACTGCAGATAAGACGAGCCGCGACTAAATGTCGTAATTATCATGCGAAAACGAAGCTCCGACAGCTCGACAATGCCCCAAAAATGATCCAGGATCTCCAAAACGTGATTAAAACAATCATGCTGTATGGAAATTTACCATGCCAAGAGCTCAATGAGGCTGTCGAGATCAAAAAGAGAATCTACGCCCTACTAGGGAATCAATATCAATCATTGAATCGATGTTCTTCGTCATCGTAACTGTCGTGACTTCCATTTTTTACATTAAGAAACCAAAAAAAAAAAACAGATTCCATTTTCCATTATAAAAAAAATGAAGAGTTGTGAGTACACTATGTTAATTATGACTTGACCTAGTCACTAATAAATACCGTTTTTTATGAATGGAATTAAATATATTTGTTGATTAAAATATTCCGGTGAATTTATTGCGAGTATAGGATAGGATATTCAACACAGAGATAAATAATTTTTTCAGGGATGAAAAAGTAACTTTTTTAAATTGGCCTTGTACAAATTTTCTAAAATCTAATTAACATTATTGAAACAATAAACAAATCTTCAGATTCTCACAATAGATGTATAATTTGATCAGTAAGTAGTACAAATCCATAATTAAAATTCTTCATCATTGAGGAAGACATCTGCTGTTCGTTTCTTCATAAATTATTAAATTGAGTTAAATTGACCTGAATACAATTAGAAAGAAACAATTGAGAGGCTGTACATAATTGATCAACGGAATTAACTCCGTAAAATCGATAAATTGAAGTAATTCATTACTTGATTAATGTAGAATTGGAATTTGATTGTAAGCTGTCGAAAATCATTTCTGCTCCACTAATCATCATCGTCCCAAGATCAAGGCCACTGTTGGTATGAGCATCATGAGCGTGACTGAACTGAAGACATTAGCGGCTCCAATCACGTTATCATGATCATCAACAACTGGATCCTCTATTTTTGGACCGGTTGATACGTAGTTTATTCGCCATTCTACCCCGGGATACACTGGACTGTGACGCCTTATGTAGGTAGCAACCGCCTGGTCTGTCGTGACTCCTGGAAATTCATGTAAGAGTAATGCCAACAACTTTCGAATGTTGCAGTTTTTTCCATCAATTAAGATGAAAAAAAAATTGAAGGGAAAGTCAGTTAGACCAATTTTCTGATGAATCATTTTCTCGTTCGCATGTCTGCTGACTCGTCGATAATTAAACTACCAGCAGCGGTCTAATGCACCACTGAAGAGTGACCAAAAACGAACGAGAGACGAATCCTACGCACAACAATAATTCGAAAATTAATTCTTGATAACTCACCTAAGGCCGTCCATGGCAACTCCTTCAGCATTTCGTACTGGTCTCCACCAGCGTGTAAGAAGTCTGTGGCAAGAATGGTGTAAGTTTCGTCATTATTGAGAGGCTCGAAGCTCGGAATTCTACATGAACCACATCTTGCTTGAACAGCCACCGCTCGAGCGCCATTGGGACGTGATAAATCGTAATCCACCTACAAATAAAGATTAATTAACATCTTTCAGTTGTTGAGAAATACTTCCAGAAGACGATTTCGTCTCTGTAAGCTCTCTAAAACAGTTCATTTCAGCTCTCACCCGTCTGCTTTATTAACTCGATTAGTTCATCAATTTTGAGTTCTCTAATTGAATTCAATATTCCCTGAGTGCGTTTCAAAATTTACCTGGAGCCCAGAAAAATGGATGAATGCTCCCCTGAGATCGCCAGTGTGATTATAAATTAAATCGTGTACACTCCACTCCAAGACTTCTTTGAGTTGTCGTCCAGTGATTTTAATTTTTCCTATTCCATTATTGAACGGTAGAGCTGCGACAATATCGCTCATTGCGATCTGAAACAATAAAATCGCCGTAAAATAAGAAGGCGAGTTCCAGGTGAATTTCCTCGTGCGAGAAAACACACGAAAATCCGGCATTCGTTTTATCCATAACGTTATTAGGAATTCAAGTGGAACAATTTCTATCCACTCACATTGTCGTCCGGTTCTCGATCAATTGATGCCCGAAGAGATCCACTATTGTGGATGGCGATGGGAGCGTCGGTCCAACCCTCGTCCCCTGCGTACTCCCTGGCATTCTGAAGGAAAAATAATCGTAATAATTTGTAAATTTTTCATCGATTCCTCCTAAGCTGATGAATCATCAAAATATGTAGAAACCGCACGATCATAAAATGGAAAGCACCTGACACCAGTAACAATACTCTGATAAAAACCATGTGCTCAACGACAAACTGTCGATGATAATTCCAAGGGCATGTTCCCAAGTACAGCTCACGATAATACTATTTCTATATTTAAATCACCAATTTGAATGTCGTCTCAAGTATAGCATAAATACTAAACTTCTGGCTCATTGAATCCTCATTATTTTTTAGCAATGTTTTTATTGAAAATTAATTATCATTGCTCTCTCTAATGAGCAATGAGCAAAGTGTTCACTTTATGGTGAAATTAAATTCTTAAAAAGCGTATTTAAAGTATATTAAAAAGATGTAAAAAAATTATTTTCATCAATGAATCAGACTAATTTAAAAAATAATTGACTCAAAGATCCTCGAGTTAATTGAATGAAACCGAAGACCCTTCGGAGTTGAGCTCCAAAGGTGTGTTATCTACTCAAATTAAAATTACAAAGCGCCTGAAAAAATGCTCTTACAGATTCAATCATAGCATCAGTAATCAAATTTCCAAAGTTGCACTCCTTCCACCTGCAGTTCTTGCTGTTGCCATCAAGAAGCACCTTGGCAGAGCCAACAGACTTATTCTGCAGTGCCTGTATTGCTGGTCGCCACTGGTCCAACTCCTCCAGGATATCCTTCGCCTGTTCAATTCTCGCATCCACCAGGACAGGATCTCCAACAATTTTGCCAATTTCCCCCTGGGCGTCGAAGTCAACGGTGAGATTCCCCAGGTACTTGGTGTAGGCGTAAGCCTGAACGACGTAGACCTTTCTTCCAGACTTCTGGACCACTTCCGTCGGGTAGAGGCCCTCTGGGGCCTCGAGGTCAGGCTTGCTACCGGTGTAGAGGAAGGTGTTGGTGTGACCCCCGATAACGAGATCAATTCCCTCCACCTCAGCCGCTATTCTCTTGTCCATGGCGAAGCCCGAGTGACCCAGGGCTATCAGAATTTTCACCCCTTGCTCTTGGAGACGCTGGACCTCTTTCCTGATGGCGGGAATTTCATCCAGGAACTTGACGTTACCCGTTTGAGATATAGCTTTTGTGTCTGGCGTTAGGTAGCCAATGACTCCGATCTTGTGACCGGTGACGTTAAGGATTACGGAGTTCTGGAGTCGGGAGGCGGCAAGTTCCGGCTCCTGGGAGAGGTCGAGGTTTGCCGTGAGGACTGGAAATTCAGTGGCATTGAGAAAGGGAACGAGACCCTCTGGACCATCATCGAACTCGTGATTGCCGAGTGACTGAAGCACAATAAAATGGCGGATTAGCGTCAAATGGCGGCGAATGGAATTTGATAGTTCAGATTCTTGGAATTATCTGCGAAACCGTGGCATTTTGAAGAAAACTTCATAAGAGCTTTTACATAGCAGAGGAAATTCCCCACAAAAAACATTCTATGAGTTTTTTTCGCTGACCCACTTGGTCTCGGGATAAATTCATAATTATGCGGGTGATAAAACTCACGATAGCATCGGGTGCCAAGAGAGTCAAGAATTTGGCGACAATTTTCCATTTGTGAATGGTGAACCATGTGGTTCCTTGATAAGTATCACCAGCATTCAGAAATAGAGTGGGAAGACTCGATGCTCTCGCTTGTCTTATCAAGGTTGCCAGCCTGGCAAAGCCGCCATAGCACTTTCCCGCCTTTTCGTCCTTATCAAGGCACTTGGTAGACAGCGCCGACGTTTGCTCGAATCTGAATACAAGAATGTTAACGATAATCCTACTATTATCTCAACGACTTTTCATTTATCTTCAGCGATAAGTTTTCAGAAATTTTCAAAATGTTACCAATCACATTAAATCGAATGATAGATTCCTGCGTGAACTGGAGTATATCGACGGCCCTAGAATTGACTATTGCAATTGATCTCGACGACCAATCTCAATGGATTAATTGATAATTTTTTTATTTACCTTGCGTGCATGTCATTGGTATGCACTATTCTCAATGTGAATCCATCGTTTTTGCCCACAGGACCCGTCAAGACATTTCCAAAAAGGAAAAACACAATCGAAACGCAGAAATACTTCATTTTTTCGTCAGGTAATTATTCTTTACTGCACATTCAGCGCTAATTATCCAGCTAATACTGCAAAAGTCACTCAAACCATATGCGCAGGTGTTCGATCGTTAAATAAACTTGCAAAATTCAAAATAAAAATGTTTAATCGTTGAGTCGCTGATTGTTCTTCAATTTTTTACCGGCAGTAACTCGTTATTAGTATTTATTTAGATTTTTTCCGGATTAATTGGTTAATTAAGTATTGAATTAATAAGTACTGACGAGTGCCGTGAACCGTGGCCGCACTGCCGAGCGGCTTGACGTCGACTGAACCGTTGAAATCCGTCGGAGGGAAATATTTCGTGGTGAGGAAGAGGGAATAGTGGACGTGATTAATCACAAAATAGTCTGACTTGTTCCGGATAGTGCCCGTGGGCCATACCTCTTTAAATTGGTATTTATTTTGACATTGGGCGGGCTCGACCCATCATGTGACTACCATTCAAGCTCTTACGGTGATCTAAAGGGACATCGGGCCCGAAAATTAATCCTGAATTAGTGGAAGGCCTCAGATTATTCTCAGGATTAAGGGAATATCGTTTTTCTTTATTCCCGAAGGGTACGATAACTGAATATATTACTTTCATTCACGTGAACGAATCGGGAGATTTCTTCTCGGTATTGGGCCTTACTCCTAGATAATATATTATTATTCTATTGTAAAATATTCTTGGTCCGGCTAGGCAAGGCCCGAATCAACATTTGGGGCCTTGAGAAAAAAATAATCGATTTTTCTGATGGAACGGAATGATTTCTTGTCGTTAAAATCTTCAAAACTGAAACGATCATTTATTTATGTTTCCTTGATTTTGCGGGTAAACTGGGTAAATATGAAATAACAACCAATCATATTTGTATTCCATGGCCATGTATCGAATATAGACCAGGTACATCCCCTGCCAAGTTGTCATACCCGTAAGACCAGTAGTTTCATTTCACGGGCCGTGAAGTTTTGGCAACAAACGGTGTAATACTGACATACTATTCATCAAGACATTCATATTCCCTTCTATCTTTACGATTTAAAGATAAACATTCAATTCCGCCTTCAACTGACATCCCACGATTTTGCAGATAAATAAATCGGCACAATCAACATCTCAATAGAACAACAATATGGAAAGAAAAAAAAATCGTGTCAACTCTTTCCCCCAATTCTCAAATTTATTGATCGAAGGTATTTAGTTTCTTCTTATCACCTCGCGCCGTGTGATTACGGTACGATAAACACGCACGATTGTGCAGGTGTAATGACAATAATCTCTCCACAATAGTCAGTTCGAAAAACTTCTGCGATTTTTTTCATTCTCATTAGTCTTCTCGTGATTAGAGTCGAGGTGGGAGGACTGGATTGTTAGTGCTGTCGTTGGAAACCTACCGTATGATAATAGGAGCTTCATTAATACTCTGGTGAGGCCATCAATAATTATAATATTTTTTAATGCCCAAATAAATTGAAGATACCTTCAGGATTTTTAAAAATCATAATTTTAATTAAAAAATGTTACAGATTTACTGGTGAATAATCAGTCCTCTCCTTTCTCGTCGGTCGGAAAATTCCAGAAGCTCCAGATTACCCCGGGAAAAAATTCAAACTTCAAATATTTGAAAATGGCAACAATTCCCCTCCAGTAATAACACCTACATTGCCACTTCAGCCTTTATTTTTCCCGAATGCTGAATGTCCTCGCGTCGCACAATCGTCAGTCTGTAATAGTCCATAGTGGGGACACGCCAATTACCAATAATTTCATTTTAATTTTAGTTGTGAAGATTGAGAACGATTCCATGAATTTCTGACTACGTGAGTACATTCCATCACTCATTCCTCCTCAGTAGGAAAATATCCACAGCGAAGGATTATGCAAGTGCGATCGTGATAACGCAAACGGTTGTGAAAAAAAAACAATTAATTCATAATGAAGTGATTTAGATCGAGTGGATTATGGTAATTTCGGTGGAGATTTGAATCGAGGGATTTAATGAAACAAGTCTTATCTGAATCGGTATGCTAATGCCTAGCCCTGGAATTATCCGTGAAGGATCATTATCTATTTACTGCTGATCAATCAATTAATTAATTCAGTTCAATTGTTCTCTAGTTAACGACATCTGGAAAAATCCTTTCACTTTTTCGTGCGTGTTGTTGAGGAACTTCTTGATTTTATTGCGCGTTGGTGGAAAATGTCTTACAAGAATTATTCTAGATAAATATAATTTCCATAGAATGTTATTGTTTTCACGGAATATTCTCTTCTATAATGTCTTGACATAAATTTTCATCGCCTTATTTTAAGAGGGTTTGTTGTAAAAAAAAACATACAGAATCGGAAAAAAGCTCATGGAAATCCCTTGACTAGAAATTCAATGAATTTTCTAGGAAATTCTCCAGGTTTTCCGAGATTCTGCCAATCCCGAACCGTCGGAGACGTTCCATTTCCTTTTTTCTATCGCAGACCTCAGGAATGATGGTGTCGACGATTGTTATCGGTCTCCTGGCACTCGCTGGCACATCCAGAGGGTTCACTGGACGTGGTGTGATGTATCCTGGGAGGAGTGATCTGTTTGAACTTCCTATCATTCATATCAACGACTTCCACGCGAGGTAATACGACTAAATCCCCTGGTTTTTACGATCATTGTATCTTCAGCTCACTAATAATTCATTCTTCATAATTATCTCCAGACTGAATAAGTTGAGGTCAGGATAGAATGTAATAAACCGAAGAAATATAACGGGGTCGCGTTCACGAGGAAGTGTTCGACTCACTGATCAGTGACATTTTTTAATGACAATTATCAATTAGCAAGGTAACGAGGTGAGAGTCAACTCACCTCGTTTTCACTAGAGAATTGAACAGAGGGGTCCCCTAATTAACAAAAAAATTGGAAATCCAATTTATTTGCTTTCAATAAGAGTTCGAAAACCGTAATGAAAATAATTATTTGTTTGTGTTAATAATTAACGATTATTTACTCAGTATCGTGTGAAGTATGAAAATTGTCCAATTAAGGCGGGATCAATTGACGAATTTTTGGTGTAATTGGGGGTGATTTTTTATCGGTCTTCTTGCAAGATGAGTGTTGGAGACGGCGGGGATTGAGACGCTTTTAGGAGACCCTCAGACTGAAGGGGCACTTGGGCTAAATTTAGTGAAAAAGAAGAGGTCGATTGAATCCACTGTGTTTGGAATATCCTTTAGGCTTTCTAGAGACATAAGTCTGTGATAAACTTGCTCAAGTGTTTTATCATCAAATATAATCTGCAAAGACTAGCAACAGTCATCAACAGATCATCAGGCACATTATAAAGTAGTAATTAATGGCTTCGTAATAATAATTTTTTATCGAGTCAGTAATTTAAATATCAATCAGTGAAATATTTTTTTCCACTTCGTGTAGTTCGATTTATTTTTTTCCTGCTTCGTGCCATAAACAAAGTCAATATAATCTAGGCTATTAAAAGAATAGACTGGAATGGAAAATAAAATTGAAATAGTTTTCTATCTCTTCGGCAATTTTTAGAGTTTGAAAATATTGAAACAGATGCGTTGATTATGTCGACTCAGAAGTGATAATACTCATTTCCAGTTAAAATTGTATTACGTGGTATTGATTAATGACTGGCAGGCGGTAATGAATGAACAAATGTAGAACGGAATTGTTTATGGGGATATTTTTTTCCAAGGTCAGCAGTATTGTCATTGGGGAATTGCAACCACAATTGCAGCGATGAATTGAAGGTCCTGTATTCAAAAATATTATTGCCATCAACATGAAAAAAATGATTTATAAATCTCAATATGCAGTAACAATTTCAATTTGAGTTTTCCTTTCTGAATTCCTTATACAGAATTTTTTATCTTTATGTTGTAAAGCTGAAGACTGATAAAACAATTCCAAAATTTTCTGCGAATTGAGTAAAGTTTTTCACTCATGAAAGGAGAAGAATTATATCACGTTGATATTAAAAAAATTTCAATTATGTTTTAACGCAGAATTTTTTTTTATTAGATATGAGGAAGTGGGACCACGAGCTGGTACTTGTCACCGTGACGAAGGTGAGGAGTGTGTCGGTGGCCTTCCACGCGTTTTAACAGGAATTAAACAACTATTTGAAGAGCGAGGGCCTAATTCTATTTTTCTAAACGCTGGGGATCATTACCAGGGGACGCTTTGGTACAACGTTCACAAGTGGAATGCAACTGCCACATTTCTCAACATGTTGCCGCACGATGTCATGGTAATAAAATTCAAACAGCTTCTTCCCATCACAGAGTTTAAAAAATCCGGCAAACGGTTGGCCCCAGCAAAAAAAATGACTGAACATTTTTTCTGGGGAATTAAATTATGAACAAAAAGTGTATCATTACATTTTCTCGTGGTGTCAATGATTATGGAGATAATTGCATTTGAAGCGGGAGACTAAGTTCATTTTGCATGAATCTTTCAGACAATTGGAAATCACGAGTTTGACGATGGTATCGATGGACTCGTGCCTTTTCTAAAAAATGTTGTGTCACCAGTTGTCGTCACCAACATTGATTACACTCACGAACCGAGAATGCAGGTGATAAAAGGAAAAAAATACTTATTCCTTTGTGATTTCAACAATTAATTTCTCTTCAGGGTTTGATGACGAATAGTACGATAATAACGAGGGCCGGGAGAAAAATCGGGGTGATTGGAGTTATTTTCAAGGGAACAGCAGTAAGTGTCCTTGACTGGTCATTATTATGTTGAAAAAAACTGAAAAAATATGTGGAAGAATTTAAAATGAATAATGCGATAATTACTGCAGCAACAATAACGATTATTATCTTTTTGCAGTCCATAGCTAGCACTGAAAAGCTTATATTTCTGGACGAAGTGGAGACCGTCAATTTGGAGGCGGAAAAACTCAAACGAGAGGATGATGTCGACATAATAATTGTCCTAAGTCACGCCGGTATTGATGTGGACAGGATAATGGCTGCCAATTGTCCTTTAATCGATGTTATTGTTGGTGGCCATTCTCACACTTTTCTGTTTACAGGTATTTTGAAAACATAATTTATGACATCTAATTTTTATTACCGGGGAGATTAACCCTTAGGTATGTTGACTTGTTCGATGAAAAATAAACATGATCGGATATGATTTCTTCCCCTCATGGATTTGTCTAATCATGGTCACATTTGTCTGGTGTCAATCGTCCTCATCTCGTTCAATTCTCTTGCATTCTTGTTTTCAAGTGGAGACAATTGAAAGAATACTTAATCACTGAACATGTGTGTTAAATAAATGATTTCTTTTCACACGCGAGCCACAGGCTTTGATTAATGAGTATTACTTACTGAATGAATTCAGCGAGTCAAAGGAACTCTAGGAATATGTTGTGGGTATAGAAAGAAAAAATTCATCGATTAAAAATAATTTGATATTCAAAAACAAAATCCAACAGAATGAACGTTTTTTGCAGGGGATAAACCACCATTCGTCGATATTCCAGAGGACGTTTACCCAGTGGTAGTAACACAGAATAATCCACTTCGAACTGTTCTTATAGTTCAAGCCGCGGCATTTACCAAGTGAGTGTGTAATCGATAATTTTGAATCAACTTATAATGTATATTTTTATGAGCATTAAATTAAAAAATAATCGACGGTCTTTTTTCAATTGAAGAATCGATTAAAAAATCGATGATCTTTGTCAATAATTATCATGTACATTTTTTTGTTAAATGAATTTTCAGATATTTAGGAAACTTGACCGTTTGGTTCAACGAAGCCGGCGAAGTTGAAGACTGGGACGGAAACCCAATTCTCCTAGACGATGGAATCCCAGAGGACCCGGAGATGCTGAGGGCCCTGGCGCCCTGGAAAATCGCGGTGGATGGACTAAGTAAAAAAGTCATTGGTGAATCTAGAGTGGAGCTTCGCCACGGCTGCAGAGACGGTGAATGCAACCTCGGGAATCTGATCACCGATGCCATGGTGGACGGTGTGAGTAATTTTCAAAGCTTTTCCCCTGGGTCCAGTAGTTTTCGAGGTCTTTGCAAAATACTGACAAAAGATTTTCCCAATTTCAATGCTCACCAGTTCGTCGAGAAGGCGGAGAACAAGAGCTACTGGACATACGCCTCTATCGCAGTGATGAATGGAGGTGCTGTGAGGGCTGGGATATCCTCAGCTAGTGGAGTGATCACCTATGGAGATGTCGTGGTGACGCAACCCTTCGAGAACATGTGGGATGTGGCAGAAATGCTGGGAAAGGATATTCGAGAGGTGATATATCAGTAATTACTCATTATCTCTGTAACGAGTCAATTAATTCTGGATCTCCTGGTCAGTGCGCAGTGCGGAGATGTTCAGTAAAAGTTGTGGAAGGATTACCTGGGAAAAGCGCAGAATTTATGAGACGATGCGCAAGCTTTCAGTTCAGACTACCATTTTTTATTGAATTTCCCGTCGTTCGTGAATTACATTTTGAAACGTAATTTCCATGTTTTTTCCGATGATTTTTATTGAATTTTTCTCGCCCTGGGGAGAGCCATAGCATAAATCAGATTGCGTCAGGAGCGATAGGAAAAAGTAACTCACTTGATATAAACGTGCTCAGAAAAAAATAAGTTAGCACTTTAAGGGATGAAGGATGGATTTTTTTCTTGGGGTCGCATTCCCCCTTTTATCTCCTTCCGAGGGGGTGAGTTAACGCACCCAAGAGTAATTTACCTATTCGAGGGGGAATTTAAACAGTTCATCGGGTAATATGTCAAATTGCATGGGGTACGTTATCCCTTGAAAGGGGGAGGTAAAACTCCCCGAAAAAACTATGTGAATTATGTCTGGCTTTTGTGCCTGAACATAGTTATGTTAACGTCGCTTCGACTACAGAAAATTAAATTCCTCACAAGCAAATGATTTATGATACTTTCCTCTGGAATCACTTGTCCATAAATTCCGCTCAATTTTTCAGACCCTCGAAGTGAGTGTTGCGATCGGCTACAACAGTACAAAATTCCCGAATCGCGCCTATGTCTTTTGGTCGGGTCTCAGGGTGACGTACAACCTGACCGCTGAGCTCTACTCCAGGGTGGTGGATGTCAAAGTCCGATGCAGAAGATGCCAAGTACCGGAGTTCGAGGCTCTGAGGGACAACGAGTGGTACAGAATCGTCATCCCTTCGTTTCTATTGTCAGGAGGCGACAGTCACACCATCATCCAGAAGAGACATAGAAATCGCGTTCGGGGGATGAGGGATCTGGATCAGTTGACTAAATACATCACAAAAAATAGTCCGCTGTTCTCCGGCACTGAACGAAGAGTTATTTTTCTCGAGGGATAATTACTGAGATCGTCAATAATCACCGAGAAAGTAGGAAGTTAGAATTGTTATGAGTTGAAGAAACACCTTTCATTCCACCGAAAATCATCGACTCATCATCTCCCCCTATACATTTCATCCACTTCTTTGTTCAACGAAATTAGAAAAAAGATTTGGGGAATAAAGGGGAGGAAACGGTCTCTATCGTCGCGTATCTCGAGATCGAGGCAGGTGAGGCATTTAAATAATGTATTGAACAGGTGAAATGGCAGCTGTTGGGAGGGCACATTGTGCCACTCACTGTACCACAGCCAGCCGACCGAAGAAATCTGATAAATCTTCAACAAATCTATTTTACTTTTCTATAAAACTCGAAAACTCGAGAAAAAATTATAACTCAATGGACAAAATAAAAAAATACTGATATCTACATTACATAAAATTATTTAGTCCTATTAATTATACAATAAACGAACTAGTAAGTACATAGGCTTCAGGCTCTTAGAATTTATACATACAATATTTCATACTAAATAAATTTGAAATATTTCCAAATTCAATAGATCCTTGGCAAGATAGATAGCTGAGAAACAATGTTTCATTGATTTAAAAAAAAAAAAATTAAGTATGAAATAGTCGGTACTGTAGCGTCCTATTCCGCCTCTGTCCTCGGCCGCCCGGCGTCGCCAGCGTTCGCTATTGGCCCACGAGCACAGCCCCCCCATCGCTCTCCGACAGTTCGCGAAGAGCCGTCGGGCTCGATGGATCGTCTCCGTAAGTGTTGAATTTGCCCTAAAATTTCTGCCAATTCCCGTTTCAAAAAGCGAATTCCGTTGCAAAGAAAATATCCCCTTCAACACTAATAATCATCCTCCCCACTCCTGGACTCCGAATAAATAATAAATGATCAACATAACCTGAAAAATCTCTGGGAAAAGTGAGAAAATGCGATAAAAGGCTAATGTGTTTACCTAATTAACAACGATTGCACCATTAATCAGGCTAATTAGTTAGTATCGGGGGTTGAGATAATCCCTATCATTCCAATTTAACATCAAAGGGGGTAATTAATATTCGGTAAATGGTGGAAAACTGAGGAATAACCTTGACCCCCTGAAAAATCCACTTACAACCCCAAGTTTTAATTGGATTGCGAAGTAATGAGCTTTGATTAGTGGTTTTTTAAGTGTGTGGGGGTAATTACAAGTGACTGAAGAGTGTTCAATTTTATTTGAGTGACAAAGTGACAGTTTGCGATGGTTTTACGAGCTAATAAAGGAGTTTAAGTTGAGACTTGGAATTTGTGACAAGTCGTTTGTTACGAGAAACTCCAGGATTAGCATAATTGTGAGTGGGTGGATTGTTGGTGACACATCTAGCAATTGGAGAGAAGACGTTGATGATTGTCTAGGGGGAAATGATGAGACATGAGGGGAAATGATATGACACCGGACGCCATGTCTGAGGTAATGATTTCTGGATTATCTTCTCAATTATCTCAGAACTAAGTGGACAAGAGGATAAATGTCACAAATATTTTTAAGGGACTTTCATTCTCGAAAACAAATGTTTTCTGATATTTTCTCGTGTAGTCAGCGATTAGTCTGATAATTGAGGAGTTAATTAACACAATCTCGTATTTTATTTTGATGGGAAGGTTTTACTCATTGATTAATTAGGCAATGAACTCGGTAATTATGGGACAGATGGAAAAAAAGCTGTAAGAATTTTTTAGAGAATTTTATTCTTTGTAGAAAAATGTTCAATTACAGTGATTGATATTTAATAGTTATTACATAAACATCGAGTGATGTTTGGTGGTAAGGGCATCACTCGGGGACCGACTTTGCAATTTAATTTCCATCATAAATGTGCTCGTTCGTTGACTTTATTTTGTTCTCCATCGACTGTACTTCCCCCTCTTAACTGCGTTTTTGTTTTGAAGATTTCTGTTTTGCTATTCCAATGTTTACCTTCTCGCGTATTGCATGTTATTCCAAGGGAGGAATTTATCGATTTTATTTTCGTTAAAGTGGGTCATTCAATTACAACTTAAATCCATTGGGACTTGAACTTCAAATTAATCACAACTCATTTCCAAAAGCCTTTGGAAAATTTACAAAATTCTTAAAAATGTATTTATAAAATTTTGAAACCGGCCACGTCCTTCGGACCAACTAGTGTCCTCATAAAATCAGTAGAAAGTACGGTAAATATGTCCTGGCAATAAACCAAGACAATTAACGTAGAGAATTGAATTCTCCCGGAAAAATATTTCAATAGTTAACCACAATTCGTGGGGTATTCTGGATTCAGGAAAAAGCTCTTTCGAGTTATTTAATTAAGAATCAAATTTAATCCGGAGGAATAATCCACGGATAATTGAAACAGCTCCCCTTTTCATTAATTAATTTTCAACTTCCTTGGACCAGCATAACTCAGCATCCTCGTAATAAAAATAAATGAAATTCTTCTTCAGAAACTTCGGAATTAAACTACTTCAATATTTCTCGTAGTGTACCACTATAAACTTTCCTCATAAAAGCTTTTATACCCGGGCAATGTCGTTACGGAATAACCAGCCAATTTCCCGGAAACTTTTTAGCTGGAGAAAATTTTTGTTAGTTCAAAGGCTGAAATATCTCATTCTTTCACAATGGGAAATCAATTTCTTTTATAAAGTTCAGAAACGCTGGAAACTTATTGACATTTCATCGCTTTTATCAGTGAAATAATTGATGGGTCAAGTGTTCTTCCTCTTACTTAATTATTTATGGACTTTAATTAAGTTCTTGGGTGCATATCGCCAACGTTAGTTTGGGCTAGGGTTGACAAGCTCATTTTAGTGCTTGTAATGTCATTTTTTTCAGATGAAATAGTGAGCAAGAGGAAAATTAATGAAGTCTGAAAATTCTCATTTCAACTTCCTGAATTCTTTATTTCAACTCCCTATGCAGTTTCCAAGAGTTCAGATTCATTGTTGTTTCACACGTCTCTTGGAACGGGAAAATAGTATTTGAGTAGTGAATGTTGTATTTATGGAACTTAAATGAAGTTTGAAATTTCAGTTGAATTGAAGTTGTGAAACTCATCGGGGCAACTGGTACGAACTTTAAGGGGAACAGGTGCGGGTTATGGGTAAAAATAGCCGCAGTGTATGGAGTTATTGGAATTTTAGAAGGCAGTTGAGAGTTTTAATTAAATTTTTTTTATGACTTGCTCTGATGAATGGTAATGCAAGATTAATGCAGGATTATCTCGGGAAACAGTTCATCTCATGGGAAAATGGCTCTTGACATTTCACCAAATGCACCGGCGGTTCATCTAGACCTCATTATTCTCAATTTCATGCTTGGGAAATTTAATTAAATTCAATTCAGACATTTGTTTAATTAGTAAAAGTCCTATTAAATTAATAGGATTTGTCCGTGAATTTACTCGTCGAATAAATTATTCTGGTTATTTCTCGGTCCTCAGGGGTAATTAAACAACATAAATCCTTTAGAAAATACATTGTCGTAAGTTTACTACTTATTTATAAGCAATAAAAAGGAAAATAATTCTCTTTATGATTTCCAGGACACGATGATGGACTGCGGGAGCGAGGAAGACGGTCTCGACGAGCTCGTTGACCGGACGAGTGAAATTTCCGATACCGTACCCAACATTCGCGGTAAGTGCTTTATAATTTTTCCATTTTTTTGTATATAAGAAATCTCTCGTCGGATTTTTTTATATTTAACAAATAAGAACTGGTTCTGGTTCTCTTCCTTCCTTTTTCCCCGCAAAAGGTCGCGCGAGACACCCTCATACTGATTCTGTCAATAGGGGAATTTCCCAGAGGGAAAAAATCATGGAAACATCTTTTCCGAGGGGTCACAGGGAAATCGACCGGTTCTGTGTGACAATATTGATCATTATTTACTCTCATGATACTCCAGAAACGTGAGAACGAGAGATACAATAATTTCTCTTCGTTTTTTACGTCTTCAATATATTGCACTTCTGGATATCACTGGCCGAAATGAAATAGCAAAAAAATATTATGGAGAAAAATATTACTGGATAAAATATGAGGGGAGAAAAAAAATGAAGAGATAATAACACAGGATATAATAACATAATGTAAGAATATATTTTCACTTCTATCGTGAATGTAGTATAAATTTATAGAACACTAATCACGCGAATTATTCCACTTCAACCAGTGAATCGTGAAGATCCTTTAGGGGAAAATATTCTGCATCGCTCCAAGCAAATACTCCATAATATCCCAGTCTTCATTTTACGACGTTAGAAGTGTGTAAAGACGAGCATAATAATCCAGATGGTTCTTACGATTTGTTCTGGAAGCACAAAGCTCGCTAATACGCGATAATATGACCCATCTATGCAGTCAGCCGCAAATCAATATATTGATTGAAATTTAGGTGATTTAATGAAGGGAAAATATGAATAATTAATTTTTCTACTCATGAATAATGTCTCGAGAATAATTTACTGATTTCAAATCTAAAATAATCCGAATAATATTATTTTGTGAGATTTTTGCCAGTGATGGATTTGAATATTACTTCGAGGTGATGCAATTCAAGTTTATAATAACTCTGGGGCATCCAGAATCCGCTTGGACCAGACGGAAAACAATTTTTCCTCTCCATTATTCGTATCTCATGGGAATTTCGCTCCAGTAACTCACCCATGGGAATTACCTGTTACCCGTTTTTACGTTGAGTCTGGCCCTCTTAATTTCGCACGAGTTTATATACCTCCCCTCTCTACACAATCAACTCAGTTGAATTGAAGTGAGAGAAAGAGAGAGAGGAAACTGACCGATGCACCCCTCGAGTCATGTAGGGGTACGAAATCTCTTTTTTTTTTCTTGAATCCACTGTAGACTGAGTCTATGGGGTTCAATAACACATTCAGTTATACCTGTTCCTGGGAACCAGATCTAGATATCCAGAGGTTTATGAGAAAAATGAGCCGACGTGTAGACAATTTTTATAATAGATTGAGAAGAATGAAGAGTAGTTTACGTAAGTTTTTATTTTTCTATTTTATTTTTTATTTTATCACAAAGATATTGGTACTGAGGAGTAAAATTGAGAAATGTGCGAGTACAATTGGCATAATGATTTGAATAATAATTTTGTATGACTCAAGAAACGGAACATAACATTAAGGTCAAAATAGTCATATCTCGATGTCATAAGATCTTTTTGTAGGTAATTGTAAGTCTTTTTTTATTTCCATTCCTCTTCATTTGGTCTTTGCATAACCAAACGCCTCGTCTTGCAGACGCTGCAGAACGTCTGCTGACACTCCTGGGTGTCGAGGATGATGATTCCTCCTCAGAGGACGAGGGAGTGGAGCTCGATCTCGATGATGAACTCCCCGAGAACTCAACATTTCTTCATCAGCTGGCAATTTCCCTGGTTCAAGAGCTCAAATACGGTCACAAATCCCCTCCTTCCTATCCACTACCTCTCAACGACCTTCAGGAACAGATCCAGCAGATGGATGTGTCCGGTGAGGACCTACCCGCCCACCAGATCCTCGAGAATCGCCAGGATGCCTCAACATTTTCGCAAAAATTTCCAAACTCATCCCACCAAATGGCGTCCTGCCGACCTGATCCTCATTATGTGGCTTTGCGAACCAGTTGTGGGGGTTACGTAACCAACAAGAGGTGTAGGATTGACCAGGACTCCAGGAACGATGATGAGAATGGCAGTGAGTCTGCTCTGTCGACTGATATCCTGGAATCATGGACTGCAGGGTGGGATGCTTGTACCACCGAAGCGGTGAGGTATCTCCTGGAGGTAGAGGGACTCTCTCCACAACATCCTAAGGTCATCTCGTTGAAGAATCATCTAGAGGTGCAGAAGGATCGTGCTTTCGCGCAATTTTCCACGTGAATTAATGATTTTTTTTGAGGTTGAGGGGGCTTTCAGGAGTCGTGACGACTCGATCATTGAGGATGGGCTTTCGCTGGGAGATCGTCCTGCAGGCCATGAGGGTCTCAGTACAGGGAAGGATTTGGAGACAAGGTTGAGGTCAGAGAACTCGATGACATATGCCGCCATGATTTTTTTAGGGATATTTTGCCGGGGTTTAGGGAAAAATGACAGGGATTTTGTTTTAAGGAATTAAGGATTATAAAGGAGGTCTCGGGACATTCACAGAAGGAATATTTCGAGTGTAACGTTTCATGTCTCGTAACATGAGCGATATCCCATGAGGAAATGGCTCTAGGGGCAATTAATAGAATGTTTTTTTTTGCAGAGAATCCCGAGATCTGCGAAAAATGTCAATTATGTGTTTTCTAGGTTCGATATGTACTTAGATAATTGCATAATTAACACATAGGTTACGCTCGAGTGGTGGAGAATAATCACTAATCATTCTCAGACCTCTTCGCGTACATGATAAACAACGTTAGGGAAATTGTGTGCGTGTAATTCACTGAAGGAACCCAGCATCAATGATTCAAGGTCCTCGATCAATGTTCCTTCATTCGTAGTATAATAATTAATCCAAAAATCATCGGGAAGCGATACCTCGGGGAAGTGGCGAAAAAAATTAACATCAGGGCTGCTGCTGGTCTAGTTAAATGCCAGTTATCTGGATTATTATTAGTTATAGCGAGAATTGTTGTTGAACATTTTTTGTGGAAAAGTAAATTTTCTACTCAACGTTTCTTGTGAACTTTTCACCTCAAATCAATCATTATCGAAATAATTCAACTCTTTCACCCCTTCCCCATTGAGTTCAGATGATTTTTTTAATCTCCCTTTCGACATTTTCAATTACTGTAAATATGTATGATAATTATGGATGATGGAATTGTGTTGTTACTTTTACATGCGCATCTAGATAAATTAATGATCAATCAATGTAGATAAATAAACATTTGGCGAATAAATTGAATGATAATACACGAAAATTGGAATTTCTTTTTTTCTGGGGAATTTTTGGAAATTACAGGTGGGTTACAAAGCACGAATGTTTCTTCGATTGAGGGGGAGAGGGGTGTTAGGAGGAATTTGAGATAACTGCTTGAAAGGAAACTCAACTTTTTCAAAAGGGGATTTCCTACGCCAATGGGGCATCTGGTGTAGCTCCTCTCCCGTAGCACATGCCATGCATCTGCCTCTCGAAAACGGTGGATGTACTGAACCAAGAAGATTTTTAACGTTTTGAAACATTACGTGATAAATTTTAATTTTCTTTTAAAAAACTCATTAATCGGTTTGTAAGTTTCGTAAATTATTTGTTGAAATTCATCGAATGATTTGGTCCTTATTGTGATCGATTTCAACTCTTCCGCTCTTCACCCCCGCAGCTGACGTTAAACTTCAATATAAAAAGAAATTTACCATCTGACTGGACAGCTGTTTCTCCCCTAGTTTCGAGGAGAAAAAAAAACCGATGAGGGAATCGAAGAGATCGAGCAAAAAAATTTAAACGCACACCTTGAGTGTGGGGATTAGTCAGCTGGATCGGGGGATTTATGAAGAAGAAATCATTCCGGGAGGGGGTGATCCCAAACTTTCGAAATAGAATCGAATCGGGGAAGAGAAAAAAAATCCTAACGATTTTTAGGCCGGATGGCTTGAATCGGTGGAAGCGCGGGTTTAATTTTTTACGTTCAACTCGTCAGGAAGTTGCTTACGAAGAAAATGTCATAAGACATCTTGTGTCGAGTATTAAATTCTCCACAAATAATGTGTTATGACTTTTTTCCCTGTGACCACTTGGTGCTGAGAAAATCCCGAATTTATCCAGCAGCCAAAATTTTCTCTTTCAAAAAGAGTTCAGAGGTGAAAATAATCGATAAAAAAATGTGTCTCGACTGCCAGCTGTCGATTGTAATGAACAAAGCTCAATCAGCCTTCATATTCTCACCGAGTGATCTCGGAGATGATTAAAAATCTGAATTTCAAAATCAAGGTCCCGATTTTTTGCGAAAAACACTGAAAATTCTGGAGAACAGATGTTTACTTCCGGCAGCTGTTTACACGTGGCTCGTGGTGGGGGAGGGAGAGGTGAAAATATGTAGGGGAGGTAGCCTGTCTCGTGTCCGCTGTCGAAAGGTGCACGTGCCCCTTCCGAATAGAATGAAAAGTTGGATCTTTCTATAATTACATTTCATTTGTCGGGGGAGATTTCCATTCAACTCCCGCCCCATTGTCTTCCTGTCGAGTGCCGAAAATAGTTGGATATTTCAGGATGACAAGGATGATTATCTGACTGTCTTACAATACCATCTACGACAGCTCTTAATTTCTAATAAAAAATAAAATCAAGAATTAATAATATTTAAAATTAAAGTGGACTCCCGGACCGCTCCCTTTTACTTGTCAAACGGATTTTGGGTCCTATCGGGGTGGAAAATCTTGAATCATGATTTTTTATCCCCCAAAGTCATGAGCACCACGTCTTTCTCATACCCCTATAATTAATTATAATCAATAGTTCACTTCCAATAATAAATTGGTCGTTCTATTGCAGTCCAATTTTTTTAATCCACTTTTCAATGGACGAATTTTTTTTCCTACTAATCCACTTTCATTCATCGATTCATCAATGTCTACCGGAATAACTAAATTTGCGGGGATGTACGTGTCCGCCAGCTCAGGAATTCCTTGTGCCCAGTCAATTTAGTTTTAATTCATTTGAAACTCTGGGAGGAGAGATGCCAGAGTACAATGGACCATGATCCCGCATTTGGATTAATTCAGTAGCTTCTACTCGTATTCCCTCGATTCAGCACAGGAAAATCCTCGGAATAATTATTTCTCCATTTTTTTAAACCGTCTTCAATGAACACAATTACGAGACTCATTATCTAGATTGTTATCGGCAAATGCAATTTTCAAACTTGGAAAAATAAAAAGCTGGAGAGAAGCTCTTCTTCTTGTACTCCATTTAGGGGAAATAAATTTTTTTAAATCGTCGTATCATAATAAAATGTCGTTGCACCCCGGTAGCGCCCCGGACGAGTCAATGACAAACTCTAGGAAGTTGTGACGTCATTACACCGCTTGTGTAACGAAATTCAAAGCGAACCCTTCATAAACCTAGACATTTTAAATATCTCAATGTTCAAATAGAATGATCCATTCATTCTTCAATTCTTGATGCGAGTCATAATTCTCTGGATTCACTGTGGGGGGGGGGAGGGGGTAGGCTTACAAGGGGTCAGTCCATATGGTCCCCACATGCAACTAGGATACAAAAGTCTTGGTATCGGTGGGTGGGGGTAAGGGGAGGGCGTCGGCGACACGAACACAGCTGATGTTGTAAGCCTCGGCGTCCCTTGCAGCGAGTTAGCCCGGTTAGTTTCTCTCACAGAGCTCGACAGCGGTTGTCCACTCCCGCTGACGCACCAAAAACCTTCAGGAAATTTTGTGAATTTTTTTTTTCCGCAAAAAAATTTAGAAAAAAAACAATTTTTTAAAATTAATCAGTGACTTTACATCTTTGAATGAGAGGAGTGGAGATACCTTGATACGGTAAGTGCTGAATAATAATTTGGAACGGATGATGCATGACTTGATTTTTGGGTAATGAAAAAACAAAATTCAAAATTATATTTAAGAATTTTTTTTATTGGAAAATTTCTTATTCAATAAAATCAGTGGGGAGAGGGATTGATTGCAGTCATTGGTTCTGTAGTTGTCCCCCAGGAGTTTTTAAATTGAGGGGAATTAGTTGTCTCATCTGAATTAGTCATTTAAAAGTTTAAAAATTCCATGGGCTTGAGGTGAAGTTTTTTCGATAAAAAATAACACGATTAATTGTTAAAAATGATTCGTCCTCATTTTTTATGAATGCACCTCTGCGACTTTCATCTCCTTGAATTGATATCGCTATCGTGATCACCCCTCAATCCCCCGCAATATCCAATCGTATAATTTTCTATAGGCAATTGAAAAATCCCTCGATATTAATCTTATTTTATTGGCGGGAACTGAATCCTTGGAAATAACCGCATGAGTATTGATTTCTTGAGGGTGGGAGTTGTTACATGAAACGTCTACGACGCTTCCTGCAAACATAAGCCCAAGACCCCCTTACAACCCAATTTACCCTCTCCCCAATTTGATGCCTATCATTTTGCCTAATAAACGAGCAAAAATCACTTATATTGCGCCTATAAAACCTTCCTCTTTATCTCTATTATCAACATCACTCGTACAGAAAAACGATAATTATTACAGAAGCTCTTTTTACACATTTTATCGTGTCCAAAAAATATTGGAAACCGGACAACCCTTTATTGCATGAATTCTTCGGCATTCAAGTCTTAAAAAATCAGAAGGGTGGCTTGAAAAATTGATTCACGTCACACCTGACGCTTTTTTGAGAACATGAAGAGCAAATTTTTCAAGCCATCCTTCATATATTTTTTTCACATACGAATTATAAATGGGAATCCCCATCAGATGATACCGGAGCCCCAGAACGCAAGCCAAATGACGGAGTCGACGCTGACGGGTGAGGATGTTGAGGATAAAGCGAGACTGGCAACGAAAGAGGATGTGGCAACGATAACCGCCTGGAAGAGATACCAGAAATTTGTGGAAATGGTGGAATCCCGTGGCATTGAATACAACAAGACAGCGGCAATCGAGGCGATGTTCCGTGGTAATGATCTCATTTATGCTAGTCAGAGATAAATCGAGACAGTGCCTGTGTTATTTCAATTGAATCAATTGAAGACATTGATGGAACGCCATTTTATATCCCGCCATTTCATCTTGCTTGCTGATGACGACCAAAGAAGATACCGTTATTAATTAACTCTGAACCAAATGAGATTATTAGCATCACTAGTCACGAAAGGATCATAATCCTCATTTTTCATGTATCAAATATTTTTTATGAATTGTGATGAGATTCGGGAGGTTTTTTTTATATAGGCCATGGGAAGTGATAACTAGCGACCAAGAGTTGGTTTAGGTGCGGTAAAATCTCCCCCATAATCTAGTTAATTAATTAGAAATAAATCTAATGTGAAAATTAATCACCTTTGACGCGATAACGATGTAATTTCTCAATTCATCGGCTATGCTCAATCTTGCCAGTAAAATACTCACAAAAGTCCAGTAAAATCACACAAGATCGTGACATAAAAAACCTCTAGAGATATTGATATTCCTAATTTTTTATTAAGGAACTCGAGCGTTAAAGAAATTATAGAAAAAAAATTGTATTTCTAGTCTACAAGGGTAAGATAACAATCTCAAACAACTAATGACAAAAGATTTTTATTTCATTGTAAGTAATTAGCCTTAATCACCATTAATTGATAAATAAATAGATGGGTTAATAAAAAGTACAGATTCTTTGTAATAAAAATCAAAAGACAACTGTTTCATATGCGTTACAAATATACCTTATTCCAGACTGTTCTAACTATTCATAATCTTTAATGAATTCCACAAGTTTATCATTCACCATCTACTGCATTCACTCCTCAGGAGTGAGCGGAAATATTCGTATAATGCACATGTATCTTTTTATTTTAACATTTTTTATAAGTACACATTAAAATCCTTAACTCGCCCACGAAAATTCACACTTTTAAACATTTTTCAAGTCAATTATCTAGTCGTTACAATTAATTACAATATTTCTTCTCATTTCCTATAATTATTCTGATTTTTCATGTTCGAGGGGACGGCCCAATCATATAAGAAATGAGAGCCGGTACCCTAAAATAAATTTTGATAATCATTTCCATGTGTCTGGCACTTGGAGTTGTCCTCGTAAAATTATGAACGAAAAAATCATTTTTTCGGTGATCATTGGAAAGACAAAATTTTCTCCCCCTTATCTCACTTCTTACTAAGTACTTACGTTTACGCATCCTATTAAATAAACTGAATACATTCTTAAGAATCGAGAATTAATTATGAATATCAAAATTAATCCTCCATTTTATTAATTCCAAGTGGTCCAAATCTCTAACCAACTTTCAGGTTATGCCAACTTAACCTCAATTATTACCTCTCTCCCTAAAAAAATACTCTTCTAACGAACTTAATAATACTTTAAATGAAGAACATTTGGGATACTCAATACTCTATATGAATAACAATGCTGAGGGTCAAAAGGGACCCGGGGATACCCCTGCAGAAAATGGCGAGTTACGTAAAAAAAAAAAAATTATAAATCTCTTTAAAACGATTCTAAATGCACTAACACCCTCATGATTAAAAACAAGTTAGCACCGTGCCATCATCCCTTCACCACCCTCATAGCCCACCCCCCCTGCCCCTGGGAATTCTTCCTCAAGAAGGCAGGATATCCAATTCAACAACACTCTGCGTTACACCCCCCAGATCTTCGCTCTTATGAATCCTCGAGAACTCGGTGACCTTGTGATTTCCCTGATTGGACTGTCCCCTCGGCAAAGTAGCGATCGGATTTATTTGCTTCAGTCTATGTCCCTCGCAGCTGTCAATACCATTTTCCGACTCCGAATTGTGTCGTCTCTTCAACGGCAAATCGAGTTTGGGTCGTCTGACATTATCCAGCTCTCGATCCTCGAATCGAATGGGAACCGCTTGCATCGATACTGTATTCCGTTGATCATCAAAAAGTGACCTTGCGTTGAGGGTCACCTCTCGTGCAGATCCGAAACGTTTAAAGTTAACAGAGGCCGGTGAATTGAGAAAGGTCGGCTCGACCTCTCGCCCCTCTGGGATTCGCTTCTCAATCTTGATCTCCGTCACAGTGTTCTGTCGTATGAGAATATCCGGTGCAGCTTCTGGAAGAGGCTCCTGCGATACAGGTGGCCACTTTAGATTTTTCGCCATGTCGCGCTCGATGGCGAGGAACTTCCGCTTAGACTTGTCCACGTCATGCCAGCGATACCTGAGTTTCTTGAAGACTAGATAATCGACGAACAAATGCTCGACTAGCATCGCTATGATGAAGTTGGCAAAGCCATAGACGATGAGGATTATCCTGAAGCCCATATCTTCCGGGAGTATCAGCTCAAACTTCATAGCTAGCCAATCAAACGGTGCTATCGCAAGGTACACCGAGAAGAGTGCAGTCAGGATGAACGAAGCGAGGAGGCCATAATTGGTGAAGAGGGATTTTCGATATGGATGACCCTTGGAGAACACCACCGCGAGGATGATGTACTGCATAGAACTGACAATGAACACAGTATAATTTTCCAAACCGCCCACATCATCCTTGTCTTTGGTTGCAGTTGAGTTGAATGGAGTGTACCACTCCGTTTGCTTGAGATGCCAGAAGCTCATTGATTGAAAGGCTGTGACAATGATCATTTGAGAAACGAGACTGAGTATGGGGGAGGTACTGATGAGGCTTGTCAATGGTGCTGTTTTTACAAGTGGACCATCATATGCTTCTGTCCTCCCAAAGAAGAAAGCAAAGATGGAAATGATGAAGAGATCGATGTAGAGGAACTCGATATCGGTTAGATTTGACTCTATGCTGTACAAGATCATCACGGAGATGAACTGGGTCAAGGAGTATGCAGCCATGTACTTGAAGATGCCGAAGGAAGTCACCAGTGCGGCTCTGCCCTCGCGAATGACGGACAAAACGGACGAGATGTTGGTTTCCCTGCTGGTGAATGGTGATGCTACTGACGACTCCGTATCAGACAGGGAAATCCCAGTGTGAGCAGCTTTCAGAGCTCCACAATCATTGGCTCCATCGCCCACCATCGCCACGTAATATCCCAACGATTGGAGCTCTTGTACAAGTTGCTGTTTCTGATCAGGTGACATCCGCGCAAAGATAGTTCCACGCGTCGTAATCTTCGGAATAAGCTCTGGGTAGTGTTGCTTGATCATCGACCAAGTCTTTCCGGTCAATGAGAAGACGTACTTGTTGCTAGTGTGTACCTTGTCAGACAGATATACTCCATTGTCTACCGTACTGTTGACGAAGCCATTCTCTATTGTATCAAATGATGTGATGCTATTGAGATCAGTCATCTCGCTGATGCTGCTTTGGCCATTCGGAGATATCGGTGATTGCTGTCCATCACTTCGCGTAAAGTACAGGTGAGGCTTCTGTTGATTCTGCTGAGTTACAGCGGCCACAGCAATTACTGGCATTCCCGGATTCAGCATTCCGCAATCTCTAGCCACTGACAAGGCAGTAAGCATGTTGTCACCCGTCACCATGACAATCTTAATGCACGCGCGGTTGAGTGCTTCGATGACAGGGGTTGTCTCTGGCTTCAGCCGATTCTCCAAAACCACGAAACCCAAAAATGTTAAGTCAGTTTCTGCCGCCTCTCGGTTGATCCTCTGGACCTTCGTGTAGGTCAATCGATTCAGGGATTTGTGACCTAATGCGATAACCCTGTAACCCTCAGACGTATACTCCTGAAGAACAGAAGCAAAATCAGTGGGGACTGATTCTGGGTTCGAGAGACTAAGAATCATCTCCGGACTGCCCTTGCAGTAGAGATCAAAGTGATTGGCTCCCAGGGTTCTCGTGATAACACTCATCCTCTGGAGACTCGACGTGAACGGGAACTGTCTGACAATACCAATCTCCAATCCTTGTTCCGCCAGATCTGCGTCTGATGCCGTGAGGTTACTCAGCGAAAGATTCTCCAGAGCCTCGGAGTTCGCGGAACTTCGTCTCCCCCGGGACAGCCCCAAATCACGATTTGGGGTTTGCCAGGGTCTCGATTCCTTCGACGGTCGCACGATAGTTGGAAACATCATTGAAAACTTGGAGTTATCAGAGACGTCGGGCTCTTCGAGACGCCACCCCGTTGACTCGAACATCTTCAGGTCCAGGGGATCACCCACAAGTGACCCATCGATAATAGTGATTCCGTGACAAGTCACCATCCCCACGAGCATCTCGTTCACCGGAAGGCACGCGGCACTCTTTGCCGGAATCTGAAATTTCTTATCAATCGCCGGAACAACCCCCCACATATCCAAGCCATCCTCAGTTAATGTTCCCGTTTTATCGAAACAGATGCAATCGATGGATCCCGAAACGTTAATAGCTCGAGGGCTTGTACAGTAAATTCGCTTCTTCTCTAAGCGATTTTGAGCAACAAGACGGCCAACTGTCATGGCCGCTGGCAGAGCGGGAGGGACAACGATGGTGACGAGATCAAGGGCTTCGAGGACAATATGCCCAGCGGCAACTCCCCTCAGAGTTTTTGTTATGGTCGTATAAATCACTCCGATACTCGCAATACAAGCGAGAAGTGTCACAAATTTATACGAGTCCTGCTCGAATTTGAAATCAACCGGTGGTGGGTACATTATCGATCGAACAAGACCACCCTTACTAGTGGTGAATCCCGTCCTCACAACCACCGCGAGGACCTTCTCACCCCCGAAATATCGGGTTTGAATGATTTTTGTGCCGCAGAAGAGGGTATGACGAGCGTGTTCTTTAGTATCGTAGGTAATCTCGTTGGAGGAGGGAATTGGAGTTTTTGTTACTGGGACGGACTCACCGGTTAGCATGGACTCGTTTAGGATACAGTTGCCGGTTAGAAGCACTGCATCGCAGGGCATTAGACAGCCATGGGGAGGAATCACCAGGATATCACCGGGTACAAGACGTTCAGCTGCAACGGAATCTATTTTACCGGTTGTACGATCACGCATTACTGTGGCAACGTCGGAGGAGTGAACTGTTGATGACAGTTTGTGCTGATTCTGAAACAAATGTGAAAAATATATTAAATATCAGCGCAAAAGGAAATAAATACATATCTCATATTTCATGTACTTACTCTTCGAGTTTGCAGAACAGCCATTCCAATACCAAAGCACGACATCGAAATAATAGCCATAGCATAATAATAATAATCATCAGCAATCCAGAGACAGAAGCTGAATATTTGGAAGACGTAGAATGGATTAAGTACTTCAAGACAGAGAAGAGTGACAAAACTCTTCACGGGAATGACGATTTCATTGTTACCATAAACACTTCGTCTGTAAAGAATGAATTGGGTCAATTTAATGATTTCAAGAGTCATGAGAGCCATTAGCCGGAATATTAATTGATGAATCACCTAAGAAATTGCTCGAGGGAATTAAGACCAGGCATCTGGTGGAGGGTTGACGTTAACACGCCATTGTCGAGGCCTGCTAGCTTCATAAATTCCGATCGTTCCGTGTCCCAGATGTACGTCAGCTTTTTACAGTTGAAAGTGATGATTGATGACACCGCTGGAATATTTCAAAATTAAAATTCATCGATTTCTATCTTCACCTTAAGGAGCTGACAAACAAACGTGAACTTACCCTTGAATTGACCCCCCGTCAGATGTACAGAGAGCATCGGCTCCTCTCCACCTACTGATACGCTCTGTAAGCTTCCGGCGTCGGAGAAGGGTTCATCAATCAGCGAGTCTTCGTCGATATTTTTCCTTGAATGGGAACATCAGTTAAGATCGACGAGAGAGGAGAAGGGAAATTTTATTTTATAAGTAGCCACGTGGGGAGATCAGGCCTGGGCCCTTCTGTACTTACGAGACTTCTTTAGCTGTCATGGTCCTCAATCTCTTCACGTAGTAACTCGTGTGCTTTCCTTGGAACCGTTCGATCAAGAGAACGGTCTCTGCCTCCTCCATTGGACATTTGGAATGTGTCGCCAGAAGCATCAGATGCGGCACCCAGTGGAAGACTAGTCGAAGGAGACCGCCCGTGATGATGATCAGAAACCAGGTGGCTATGGTACGCGCCTTGTTTCTCTTGTATCCATAAATTTCCATTTGGTCCTCCTCCCCGGGGTTGATGTAGTCCACACCATTCTTGAGGTGGAGGAGGCCATTGCCTCGGGTTCCTAAGGACAAAGCACACATCGAAATGAAAATTTACGTTGATTTACGCACAATTTATGTCATCAATGATTGGATTTACAGTGAAACATCATGAGATCTTTTTTATCGAGAATTTCATGAGCTAGAAAAGTCGTCTGATGTTGTCTGAAAGCTACTTCATATCGAGAGAATTCCTTTCATCTTCTTACCCTCTAACAACTCAGTTTTCTGTTCCGTACGTTGTTCCTCCCCATCGCCCACCCTTCTGCCCCCAAAGACACTGTACGCATTCTTGGCAAAGCTCAGATTGAGCTTCTTCGGTGTTGCCGGCATGGTTACCACCACCCTTTTCGATTAAACCGCCCCAAACCCCAAATCTCTGCACCACTAGTTGGTAACTCCAACTCTTAGATGGGCCTCTTATAAACCACAAAATTCCCGAGACCACTGCACAAACCACTTATTGTCTTTCCAAATGATTAATCAGTGAGTCCCCACCTGTACTCTCACCACCAAATCGATTGTTCAACCGATCGATCTCTCAAGGTTCATATCAATGGATCCAACCCCCTGGATCCTTCAACCAGGGTCATGTACCCCTCTTCCGTAACGAACAATCGATAAACCCCGTCTGCTACCGACACCGATTGCCCGCCATCCTTATATCCCTCATCAAATCATCGATCACAAACAATTTCACTATCGATTCCATCAGTACATCAACAAAATAACCGTGAAAATCCCTAGATAATTTTTCCAATAATGACGATCGATGATAAATCAATTTATGCTATCGTATCGTTGTAATTGCTCGATTGTCGTCGTGTCAATCACCGGGATCGGTTAATTTTCTCCAGCCAATTCGTGGAGTTGTTACTGCACGTTCACCCTCACTCATACCTCGGGGTAATGCAATTGATTGGATAATTGTTGGACACAACAGTAGGGAATCTTCGTCGATAAGTGAGGTATTTCCACCTGATCCTAGGGGAAATTGCACCTTTTGGAATTTTTCGCACCCTTTTTCCTCGATCGATCGCAAATACATCACTGGAGGTAATTAGAATCGAAATGCCGTCTTTCTAGATCGGCAATTATTTATCTTCCGAGGGATTTTCGAAGTCCTGGAGATTCTCTGGTTTAAAAATTCACTGTTACTGTGATATTGACAGAACAGAGCCTGGTTAATTTTCCCCGTAGTCCTGATTGATGTTGACAATGATTGTCTATAATATTTTTTTCCTTCGGATTCGTCAACGTAGATAATTATCTGCTATATCAACACAATTCAATGCCCTTAATGACACGATGTTTAATTACCACTAATGACTTTGGTACACTTTTTCTTATCCACACGCAAGACGAATGTCAATAAATCACAATGAATTCTCGAGGACTGTGACTGGTGGCACCTGGCACGTGTAAACGTTCTCGGGAATCAATAATGGGGAAAAAACACTTCGAGTGGAATTGCAAAAAAAAAAATTTACGTAACAGAAACTGCTAAATCACAATTTTTCCTCTCCTCGTATTCACCTCTTCTATATTTAGAGGTCGATGTGAAGTCCACAAAATTTTGCAGCTGTTACCCAGATCACGGGATAAAAAAATCTGAATTTTATCTTCTCAGGGGAGAGCTTTAATTTTTCAACTTTTTTTCGACAAATCGCTTTAATGATTCACCCTCCTCGGGACTTCTAAGAACAGAGAAAACTGTGCAATAGTTCATTCCCAATATTTTATTCATGCTGATGATGATTAATCAACGTGACTCGAAAAATTCTGATATTTAATTGATTAATCCGTCAATTATAATTTATAAAATCAATGTGAGGAAATGATAAAATTCACTTATTGCACGATCCCACTGGCCTCCCCTCACCGACGCCAAAATTAACTATTTCCACTGTCACTCAAACATATATTTCCAGACGAATGAAAAATCTCGTCGATAAATGCAGTAAATAATATCACTCCAATTTTTCTTCTCACTATTCACTCGTCGAGGCTTTAGATTTCACTCTTGGAGAGCAGTAGAAGTCCGTGTGGTGGATTATTCGCAAGTGTTCCGACGAAATGCTTGCTCGATGAATTTCGTCGGTGTTCGGTGGCATATTCAAGATGGCGGACTACTGTCTTGAAGGTGCGCGCGTCTCCCCGGCTCTATTCTACGTTGAGAATGAGCTTGTAGTTGTTACTACACACATTAGTGCGATAGAGGGTGAGGGGAGACCTGGGGAACTCCGGGGGTTGCCGGCGCCGGTGGAATGACGAAGGTGAGTGCAATTTTTTGTTGTGCATGTGGTGAATTGTCGATTTTTTTTTCAACTTCACAGTCAGGAATGCGTGGGAGGCGGGGAGGCGTTGGCGCCATTCTTGTGACGATAGAGTGATCAGGGATGACGTCATGGGAGGTACGTTATCGAATGAATCCTGGTTGTCGAGGTATCAATCATTGATTGATCCATTTATTTGGGGATTGGGATGAAAGGTCCCCTAAAGGTTGTATTCCCCAACTTATGGATTATTTTTTGCATCCAAATTTCTCTCTTCTGAACTGGGATTTTTTTTGAGCCTAAAACGATTCCAAACATTTTCTTTCTGCATCCCTCCACATTATCAGGCTCTGCTGATTAAAAATAGTGTGTGATTCAGGTGATAACGTCGATTTATGAGTCATATGAGAGTTTGCTGTTCAAGGGGCCTCTACCAGAGGCTTCACTTCACGTTAATCAAGAACTTCTTCTGTCCAGCGATCTTGTAGGTACGAATATAATCCTAGGGATCAAAAACACTTTTTCTCCGAGTATCGTACTACATGTTAGTGCTAATGGAACCCGAACTCATGTTGATTTTTCGGATGAACATAATATTACCTGAACACTTGGGGAGCTGAACCTCAACGATGGACCCACTTAACGACATGTCTGGGGGCTTGTACTCATTAATTTTCAATTAAAAATCTATTGAGCAAAATTTCTGGGTGTCTTCAATCAAGCATACGAACCAATGGGTTTCCATTAACGTAGAATTGGCCTGTAGAGAGGTTCCTAATTGCCCTGTTATCCTGGGCATTCATTAATATGCAATCATAAAAGCAGGTAACAGAATCGTACAATTCCTCGCTATTCGATTCTATTGTATTCCGTCTTGTGGTCATGACTAATCGAAAATTTCCAGAATCGAATAGATTAGTCATGCATAAGAGTCCACTCTCGCAATTCTCTGCAACTTTTTGCAGACTCAATAGGTCTATTCGCGTCTGCCAGATCTATTCACTATTCGGGTCGTATTCATCTTCATTCACCTCGAAAGTGCCCGTCTCAACTCCAATAATAGATGACAGATATTGTTTCGAGGTACGTTCGCTCGGTTCGATATGAGTAGTTTTCTATTTTTAGATCGGATAGTCGAGTATACGATTTCATTGAGTCATTGAGGACTTCTAATTTAGATGTAATAATTTTAGATACGTTATTTTACCTAAAATGTAAAAAAAATAAAGTCGACTGATAGACTCAGACGAGGAATTCAATTGCGAGGAATTGAATGAACAGAAAATTCAGTTCGTACGATTAGATCCGATTTTTTGTATTTTTCATTGCGTAATTAATTTAATGATGGATTCAGTCAATCGGTCGACGGTTGATAAAGAAAATTCCTTTATGTTCATCTGACCATAAATTGCAGAGTTAAATGGATTTATTTCATCAACAGAGAGTAAAGTTGCAGAACAAATCGTTAATATTTTTCATACTGCGAAAAAATTCGGAAAATATGAAATATCACAATTTTACCATTTGTAATGTGGTTTTCGTTGCGCCTCCCAACGTCAAATATTTCCAACAAAAATTCGATATTTCCACGTTACTATACAAATCGGTTTAGTCACTGGAGGAGTTGGAACACTGATGTGTTTACTCCACTCTAGCCCTCTTTTTCTCTATTTTATTTTAGATTTTTCTCTGATAAGATAATTCGAGGTCTCTGTCAGTCGCTTTATCAATTTATATTGCATCCAATGATGGATTAAAATCACTCCGAATCTGGACGTTCCCCCTAATTATCGAGAAATCTCGTTGATTGATTTAGAAGGAAACAAGTCGCTGTAGATAATGGGATTGCGCACAATAAACTGTTTTTCAAAAATTTCCTTAAACCTGAGGATTCCCTAGTATCTGTTGGGGTCTGAGGGACGGGAATCCCCGGGCGATTTTAAAACCTATAATATTGGTGGGGGCCTCCTTACATTAATTATCATCGTGGCATGATAATCAGGAGATTTATCGAATTTTTCGGACGGTGACATTGCTCAGACTGATATGAAATGCTTATGCTTATTTTTAGTTTAAAAAAAATGACTAAAAATTACGCAAATGACCGCAATATTCGCGATTTGTCTAAAGAGGAATCGTAAATTGCATCCCAGACAACAAAATAAGACGAAACACGTGGATAAAAAGTTAACGATATCCATTTATTCGTGGAATTCACATTTAGCCTATTTTTCGTTCACATTTATCTCTAGCTCCGAAGTACACATGCTAATGAGTAATTTATACAAAGTCCATCGTTCCCATTCTATTTATCTATATTATGAAGATAAAAATTTGCTATTATGATTAATTGCAGCATCTGCAGTTACTTTCTCTTGCATTATCATTGATATCTCCCATATGAGTCACTTTCCGATAATTCGTCAAGAGACATTTTTTGTAGAGAATTTCATGGTCTACGAAAAAGGTCTTCTGACTTTTTCTCGTAAATCTGATGATTTACGAGTTTTTTCCAAAACAATTACCTATATTCTTTATGGAAAATACCTCGACAATTAATGGACTAATGGAAAGACGGAAATTTTTTTTTTGCGGAAAATTTCGTGAGGTCCGAGAAAGGCACAGAAAACCATCACCACTAAAACCGACCCCACGAACCCCAACCGCATCATATCCGATAAATCCCGAGATCTTTGCCCTCGACTATTTCGCAATCTCTAAACGTCCGCGAATGCAGCGCGAAAAAACCACCGAAAAACACTGAAAAAATAGGTTTAAAAAAACTCTCACCGTCCATGATATCCATTCTGCTACCCAATATCACCAAGTACTAATAAAGATCACAAATCACTACACACCCGATGATGAATAAAATTTTTCCGTAAAATCACTTGAAAAGAAACTCCAAAACCACTCATTAAAGTCTAAAAAAAACTCGACGATTTATCAATCATCCTCTAGGCATCACTCACGGTATCAGCATTGTTCTGGATAAGCCGAAAATACCGTAAGCGCTATTAGAGGATCTACATGTTTATTTGAAAATCCGGGGATTGCGTGCTGTGGAGACATCGACGGCACGCAACTCACTGAGAAACTTGTTACGGTGTTGACTCGTGACACCAGAGTCATAATCGCCACGTGAAAATGTCAATTGTGACGGGTGATTACCACTGGCTCGTTCATTTTCGTTAATACTTATGGCTGAATCCGTGTACATTTGAACTTGTTATCTACGACGTGTTTCATTAGTTCAGAGACTCTCATTGGCGATTGGCATGGAATTGTGGAGGGGATGGTTTAACAGTGTTGATGTCATCGGTAATGAATGTAAGAAAACTAGTTGGAGTAATTTATTCTGGTATTTGCAGCGAAAGCTGACAAAGTGACTTTTTTTTCTTCAAATTTGTTGCTGCAGTCGGCTCCCTTGCGAAATAATTCTCTATCAGCGGTTGGAGTACATTAAATATTCCTGAAAAAAATGGGGTTCATTAGTCATTAACACCACAGTGTCTCTGAATTTTTTCCGATTTTATAGATGTCATTGAATAGCAGGTAAAAATTTTGTCTCATTTTCCCTTTTATTGGACTGCATGTACTTTGCTCACTCTCTACAAAAATTCCATCGATAAGATAAAAAATATATATAATTACAGTACGAAGTAAGCCATGAAACGCTTGGCGCCCATGAATTACCCAAAAATGATTTAAATAATGTATTTTTAATTACATAATAATTAGTTCATTAAATATATTAAAATTTCACTTTTGATCTCTCTTTAGTTCGAACTACCGCAATTTGTATTTACCCTATAACTAATCTCTTCCCATCGAATTCAATTAGAGTCATCAAATATTGATGATTATTGTATCTCCGAAAAATTCACCCCCACCTCGAGCCAATGTCCCTAGAAGTCCTTCTTCTTATCTTTGTCCACAGCAACGGTATCCTGATAGCTTATCTCCTGTCCGGCGACAGCTGGCTGCAGGTCATGTGGCTCGACGTCGATCTTACCCTTGACATCCGGCTCAAGAACCAATGAATGATGAGGTCCCCTGTGCAAACTCGCGTGCAGAAGACTCGGGATCTCCTCACCCTCCTCCAAGTGACTCTTCTCCACCTTGTGATGATTGTGATTGTGACTGTGGTGCTTCTGGTGCTCTTCTCCATGCTCATACTTCTTCAGAATCTCATGCAATTTTCCGAGGTCAACTCCCTCCTTGAATTTAGCGAACAGCTCCTTCGCCTCCTCCTCGTCCACCTTCTCTTTCTCCTTCATCTGCTTGAAGAACTGCATAAACTTGTCACTGACCTGAAGATTATCCTTCGATGTGTTCTTGGAGGAGCTGAGGTTAGGGTCTAGCAGAAGATCCGGTGTCTCGTGGATGATGTTTACGTTCTTGTCCATGTTCTCCTCGGCGAGCTTCCGCAACAGGGTGTTGTAGTCCGGTTTTATCTGGGATGTCTCCATGCAAGAAGAGCAGGAGCAGTTTGTGATTATTTGAACCTTCTTCTGCATTGTTATCGCATTGTTGTCCTCGTCCTTGCAGTCGAGGGTCACCTGGAAGAGAATTTGAAAATTTTAGACGACCAGAGGACCATTCTGTCACCAGATCAGAAGACAGCTAGCACAGCCTGAGCTGGCATTCCGGTATTTTTGTCCCCTATTTCCCAATCACACTTGTCCATTTCTGAGTTATGCATTTTTTATTATTTTTTTTCAAATTGGGATATTAATTTTGGCAAATTAATATTTCTTTCTCCCTTTCTAGAGGCCGCACTGGCCAGCGGCCGGATGGAAGAGAAACATTTGGATTTTATGCAACGCTGGATCTAAACATCAACTGATTTACGGACGTGAATAAACATACGTCTAAATGAAGTTGAAAATACACTTCTACGAAAAATAAGACGCATGCCACTGTACTCTAGGCCAACGTGGATGTGCGCTTGATTCGCTAGTGAAAAAAAAATAAAAGCCCGATCACGATAAAAACTCACCGTATGCCAGACACTATCAAGGGGCTGGCAGGAGTCACAGTAAGGCCTAATAAGGTCTCCCGGAGCTGAGGGCTCGCTGTGTGGTACCATATACGAGAAACATGCTCCAACGCATACGTTGTTATCCAACTCCTGGGACGAGCACTGGGGCCATGTGACAACCTGCTTTATTGGTGTTGTCTTGCACCAACTATGCTTGTCCGGATATAGAACGATATTGTGAACCTAAATTATCGTTATTCATTAATACAAACGGACGCCTGATAGGAAGGTATTTGGATAGTTTTGCGAATCAATTTAATTCCTCCAGGGCAATTCATTCCGCGGTAATTTAGTCCCAAAAGTTCTCATCCCATTGCAATTCTGTCCCAAAATTATTTCATTTCATCCTCTCTATTTATCGTCTCCGGCTCATTAAATTCCGTGTTGACATCCTATGTATGATATTAGTTCGGTTCAATTGATTATTTTCTGGTAATTGACCCAAGATCGATCACCCGATGATTATCGTTTAGACATCAAAGATGAATCGGTCGTGGAATAGAATTTTCTGGGATGAATTCATTATGGGATCATTTGACCGGAATGAACTGGCCTAGAACCATCAATTTACGAACCTTGTGCTCACGATGTGCCCGAAGAAGCGACAAATTAGTCCCCAGGACTATGAAAATCAGGAGGTTCTTCATAGACTTCATCGTAGCTGAAAAAATACCGATAAAGACATTAAAAAAATAGCCGATGCTCAGCCGATTGTTCAGCAAAATGTCAAGGAAATTGCGATGCAGGAGGTATATCATTTTTTAAAACGAATCCTATCAATGAAAGACCTCCCCGTCCAGGTTGACCGGCAGTCTCCCTCGGTTCGACGACCGGCTAGTCATTACGTCACCGGAGGACTTGCCCCAGCGCCGGCGCATTTTCCTCGTGAATAAAAAAAAAAAAAATCCCATCGCATTCGCTCAGTCAAGCGTGAAATTGTTTTTAAGAAATGCCCGACAATGGTTTCACAATTTTTATTATTATTCTTGGGATTCCCCTTGTTCTGTCCTTCGGAAATATTTCAACTCCAATTGAGTCAACTGGACGATTAAAGCGCAGCTCTGCCGTTTCCCATAGCAACTTCTTGCTAGCGGATGTTTGTTTCAGTCGTAAAGAACCAGGGTTCATTGTTTTTCTTTTTGGTTGACAAAATCGTTCGAATTCAATCAGTAGACGGTCGGGAAGAAAGAGAATTGGCCGGCATTATGGGATCTTGAGGTAGAATCTTGTGTTTTTCCTGGGTAATTTTAGTTCATAGGAAGACCGGTGGAATTCAGTGAATTTTTTTTATCATCCAATCCAACCGATTTGGTGAAATTCTTTCTGATGGCGAATGGCATAATTTTTTTTTTGCACAGTAGCGAGAAGTCATCGGCAATTTTTTTGGAATAAGTCGGGGGGACATATTCGCACGAATCACTGCCATTTCATAATTATTAAAGCTATTCATTATGATATTTCTTTCTCGCCCTCTTCAAAGAGAAACGAACGATAAAAACAAGAGTGTCGTAAGAATCGAGAAAGTGAGTTCCTCAGGTGGTAACTCACGCGTTATACAGGGTGTCAGAATCAGTGTTGAAGAAAGCTCGTGAGAGGCAAAAGAACAGAGATAAAGGAAGAAACATAGTAGACCGAAAAAAAAAAAAGAAATTCTCCCGCAGAAAAAAATAGTCCCGCGAAGATGAAGAAGAAGCAGAAGACCATTCCAACGGGAGGATTATTTTCTCCATCGAATTTATATTCATGGGATATTTTTTAAAACCTATTTCGCGGTATCTTTGGTGCTCCCCCAGCTCTGCAATTTTTTTTTTCCTCCCATTTTCCCAGGCTTCCGATGATTTATTCTCATTACCAGACATCCAGGGGCCCGAAAAATCGATGGAACTGATGAACTAATTTGCCAAAAACATTCTCGGATAATTGCAGTCCTCGAGAGGTGAAAAAAAATAGGTGTTGCACCGTTAATGAGGCCTCCATGACGAATGTGACGAAAAAGATTAACAGTATCCCCACCCATATGAAACATTAAGAAACCACTGAACCCGAAAAATCCCCTCTGGCATATTTCGGGAGCCCTCCCGGTGAAAAGAATAAATATCAGGTGTCTACGGTGTTCGTCCCTGAAAACCCACCTCAGAAGTCCCCAAAGGGGCCCTCTTTGTTGCTGCGCGCCACCTTCTCTTCTCGCCTCAGCACCACAACAACCAAACCGGACCTCCGGCTCCCCCCAATCTCTTTCCATTTTCTCTCTCGTGTCCCCCATGAGGAATGAAATGAGACGGATTCATTCCCCCTTCCCTCCCTCGCCGGACAAAAAAAAAGTGATTTAAGCGGCGGGGGTGGAAGGTGCCACAAGATTAATTTGATTTTCAACCAAATTTGACGCCCCAAGAGCCACAAAAGGTTCCGCCCACAGAGAAAGAAACTCTTCTCCAATCGAAATGGAATTTTTTCGCACAGGGGGGACACCGGTAACAGTCAAAATAAATTTCAAAATCATTCACCAGTTATTTCTGATTCTCGACTATTTGCAATTGGTTGGAAAAAAAATATTTTTTTTTCCCCTCTAGAACAAAAATTGCAATAGCCAGTGCGCAATACCTGTTAATATGTGTGCACAGAAAACAAGTATCAGCGTTTCCTTTCAGTTTTCTCCATCATCCCCACCATCCACCTCTTTTCCAGCGGATCACCTTCGTCGGTATATTTTCCCGCCTCGCAGGCGTTTTACCGCGCACTTTCCACACTCATCGTCTCTCTCGTGTTACGAGAAATCGGCTCTCTGTCTCATGATAATTCCCCACCCGTTGTCTGCCTCACCTGGATAAGGAACACAGGTCGTGTGGTGTACGTCGAGGACAACAACACACGTACCCATGTGCGTATAAAGTTGGCCTATCCTACTGTGTATCTGGGGACCAGGAGAATGGCGATACAGTCGATGGGAGAGTGAGAAGGATGGAATTCCTAGAGGCTGTATCGATCTCATCGATCGTTAAAAAATCAGCCGATAAATCGTGTTACATGTGACGTGTTTCCAAATATTTTTTTTTTTCAAAATTCCCTTTTTCGTATTCTCATGACGAAATGAGAAGACAAACACGGAGAAGTGGTTGAGCCTCGACGTACCAGGAACCAAAGTAAATAAATTTATTTCCTCAATAAATTTGTGAAATTAGTCCTCAAGATCACATTTCAGGTCTCGATGACCGGAGGAAAAAAAAGGATCGTCGAGGGGGAGAAGTACAGAGGCAGATACGTAAAAAGGAACCACTGAAAACTAAAAAGGTATAACTTGAGCATAAAATGAAAAAAAAAATATATATATATATATGTATATATATATATATGGCGAAAACAGCACACGGGAGGCTGCCCAAAACACGCTGGACGTGTGGCGCCATCGTGACTCCTTCTTTTTTCCTCTCTTCCATCCCCCTAAATCCTCCACTCCTTATTTTCGTCTCCTGGCCATTGGCTGTACTGGGGCTATCATCGTGCTTTTGTTTCTTCACCCATACTAATTCATCCCTGCCCGCCCGCCTCCCATCCGAGGAAGAGGAGCAACCATGTAAGGATCATGTGCAAGAAGAGGACACAAGCTGGGAGGAAGTTTTATGCCCAAAACATGGGACTTCGGTACTGATGATGAGGAACATTGAGAGACTCGTTAAAATGTAATGGCATTGTTGGGTTAATGGGTGAGTCCTTTAAACGGTTCTTTCAGGTCCCGACAGTATTTCCTGGGAGTGGTGAACTTCCCGGAGTTTATTACCTTCTTCACCTGTCAATTTCGCCACATTCATCACATTTTTATCATTACGATTTTTCGTTTTTTCGTGGGTTCAGGCAAATGGTGATGACGTTTGTCGTAATTGTCCATTTCTTCATTGATTGAAAATTAATAGTGAGATTCCGCAGTGATTTCTCCATGTCCTCCCGACTGTAGGGTAATCACACGGTGGGATAAAAAAATCGTCATTACTTTTGCTGACGATAAACGATGACGATCCCTAGAAAAAAGTTGTGGGATTTTTTCGCAATAAATTCAAGTTTCCGCAATTTTTCCGCTCAAAGAAACTCCTTTGGGAAGTTCCCTTGATGAGCTCCTTCAGACCTCTTTCTCTCCTTGCATTCCAAGATTACGGTACTTCACGTATGGTCAGTGATGACTCTACGATTACTGAAGCCTCCTCGACTCGATATCCCACATAATAATTTCCCAATCCCCCCGCGGACGAGGAATCCCCGAAAGGGCTGAAATTTCCTGTGTCACCCAGAAAGCCGAGAGATGCATATCCCATATCCCTTTTGACCCAGACCCGTCGTAAACTTAATGCTCAGTCTTCCTATACCTACCGCCCTCTTCTTCTACCCCTTGAAAACATCGGATAATTAAAACGAATGTCAACGGGTCGTTTTAAACAGGAAAGGGGAGATGAACAAACGGCCAAAAAGATAAGAAAAAACAATTTCTCCTTTTCGTTGGCGATCATCACATCTCCTTTCTCCCATATACCCTCGTTTCCGGCCTAACCTGATGGGGAAGATAAGAGCCTTACCCCGATCAGTTTTCAGGTCTCGAAAAATAAAGAATTTGCGTGATTAAAATTCCCTGAAGCCCTGAAAAGACCAAAAAAATTGATTCCCTCTCAAAAATCGACAATCACTCCCAGACAACGAACCCATCAGGTCCTCTCAGCAATCGGAAAAATATCGATTTAAAAATAACCCCCAACAATTTTTCAGTTGCAAAAAAAACACTCCCCAGGTGCCACCAAAATAACCAAAAAAAAAAACCTGCAATTTCTTAAAGTCTCAGCGAGACACCGATCTCCAGGTTTCCATCACCCTTCGTTGCCTGATAACGATCTCGATCTTTCTCGCGCACGGTGAAGATGTGAGCAAAAAATCTAAGCCCCAGTTGGATCTACCTCTTTCCGTCCAGTTGAAAAAAAAACTCCCCCTCTATCCAGTGAGAAAAAAAATTGCGACACCACGACAGGACCCTCACACCCTCAACAACGATTACCGATCTCGATTTCACCCCGGCTTGCAATGAGAAAAAAAAAATGGCCACTCACCTGCTGTTCACCAACAATCCAACAATATCCTTAAACAATATTTCCAATAAACTGTCAAGTCACACCTAGGTCATCATTACCGATCGCCAAAGTCCTGAGCACTGCGATGAACCACAAATGGTTCGTTAATTTTCCCTATTATTTTCTCCCCAATTGAACTGGCAGTATTTCTTCGTAAAATCTCTATCACTCGTTGCCAATTGATAAAAAATAAATATTAATCGTGGAGTGAAGCTAAAAAGCTTGATCACCAGTGCCCCGTGGCACGAAACTGCTGCCGATCTCACTCGTCTCTCTGCTGTTCCGTTCTACTCTGCACCAGAGCTCCCTCCCTCCTCCCAATCCTCATCTCTCTCTCTTCTGCGATCCTCGGATGCTGTTCAATCTCCTCAGGTTCCTCGGCCCCCCCCTCTCTCCCCCTTCCACCCTCTCACCATCCTCTTTATCCAGCCACCCCTCCACCTCCCCCCCAATCCCTCCTTTTTCCAGTACTGATCGGTAACCTATCTGTTTTTTTTACCCCCTCCTCCCATCTCACGTTTGAGATTTCTTGAACGAAATTGAAGAGGGGGGAAGCGGTGGGGCGCAAGGGGGAGGGTAAAGGTGGCAAGAGGAAGAGGTAGAAAAGGAGATGAAGCAGAAGGAGATGGCCGTCTTTGACTATATATATATATATTTTTTTTTTTCTTTTTCACGACGAGCGCAATGTAAAAACGTAAGAACGCCCGAGGCATTACACCTCGAACCAGTAAAACTTGTCGTGTTTCCATCTGAGGTAAATGTGATGGGGAGCGGTAGGTGAGAGGGTAAAGGGGGTGGTGGGAGGGGTAGAGTGGGGAATTTGTAAGTGGGAATCGAGGTTTATAGGAGGCTTAGTTACTATTCCCTTGTACCAGAGATTTTTGCGGTGAAGGAATGTTATCGGGTGATAAAATCGGTATTTATTAATTAGGGGATGAAATTTCAAGGGAACTTGATCATAATTTCTATTGAAAAATGATTTTTTCGGCAGTTATTATTTCTGTAGACGATAGATGGCTTCATTTGGCAAAATTATCCCCGAATGAATGAGTAATACGTAGGAGTGACGAGAAAAGCAGATATTTTTCTTTTCAACTCATGAAAAAATCATAATTATAGTTATAACTCTTAATTTGATGGATATCATCTCAATGGGGCTACGATAATCATTTTTTTAAGTGATGGGAGGTAGGAGAGTGGCCTCGGGGCCTTCTCATACCTTGAATTAGTCAAGTCGGTAGCCGAAGGGGGGATAGGAGGGGGTCTCAGGAATTCTAGACCGATAATAAACAGAGGGGGAGAAGGTAGGGGGTAGTTTTTGCTAGCGTTGGAAAAATTTACAACCAATGGCTGAGTAATTTCGTAATTTTGCGGTGAAAAAATGGCGTTTACTACTGTACTTTCTCAATGAAAAATCTCCACATGCAGTGGTAATCTCGAAATATCCGTTGAGATTTTCTGGCTACGTCGAAAGGCCCCAAAATTCAGTCCCCGCTCTCCCCACAAACTAGTGGAGATTCATGCGCGTGGCTCTTGTATTCGCACACCTCATTATCCCCCTTCCAGGTTAACCGATGGCTTTGGAAGCCCGTGATTTAGTGTTTTCATTGGGATATTTTCGTCGATGATGTGATTCCACTAATAAGACAATTTTCTACGAAAAAAAATTACTTTCATTTATTGCCAATAAATTGATCAATCTATTGATTAAAGCGAAATCTTCTATTTGTCCGTTTTGTTCCTGAAATGTTCATCGGAGATGATGTTTTCAATGTCTCGGGAGGGCTCGCTTAACTTCGGCGAGAATTTAGTTAGTTCTAGCACTGCAGGTCCCAGGACATTATTCAGGTAATCCCTGAATTCCTGACATTTCTTTTTCGATGTAAACTCCCCCGAACTCCCCCATATAATATGTCCACTTGCTCCGTTGCGCGCCATCGCACTGAAACTGTCACGGACATCGGCCTGAGGAGATAATGAAATACTTCATAATTGGAATGCGTGCACTTTTCTAAAATTAATATCGAGAAGTGAAAGTTATGGCAAATTACGTGCTCACCTGGGAGAGTAATTTATTTTCCCGATCGTGATATCTGTACCAGAAGTACGGTAAAATCGTAGAAGACAGGGAATATTTTTTAATGAGTCTCTGTGACTCCTGGATTCTTCCGATTATCAGTCCATTTATTTGATTGCTAGATAACGACATTCTGTAGTATACGGACGGGAAGAGGACATCCTCGAGCGGCCAGAGCCACTGCATCCTTGGAAAAGAAATTAATTTTATACAAAAATGCCTGTCTCGTCAGGTGGAGGAGTTCCACGAGCTGACATTCCCCGAAAAATACCCTCAGAAGGGCTGAGATCAGCGGAGAGGCTCAGCCCCATGGGGATGGACAGACGACGTGCGCAGGGGGCCGTCATCTCCAGGTAATAATATACGTAGTGAATGAGAAAATATCGAGAATAATTCCTTACCGATCATTATCATCTTTCAGTTTTTCATCGCACCTCCAGTTCATCTGTCGAGGCGTCAGATTGAAGCAGTAGGGATAGGCATAATACCCCCATGAGGCCCGGGGCCTCAAGGATTTCGCGAGTTTTATCGTCTCCTGCATGTACATCCTCCCGGCCGCCTCGAACCTCCTGATCGCCGCTCGTTCAATGCTCTTCTGATCGGGGTAAATGTGCTTTTTTCGCTCAATGTCTATAGACAAGTCCCGATAGGGCGCCAGGGAGGCCCAATTCTGCCTGAAGATCGGCCTCCAGCTCTCGAAGTCAATGATTCCGACTCCGCTGAAGTCCTGGGATAGCTGCTCGTTCACGTGGACTCGAAAGAGCTCCAGGTGCTTCTGAATGTCACTCTCTTGAGGTACTCCCCCATTTCTCAGGTACATGGAGCCTAAAATGGTCCAACATAACAGGAGAGAATTAGCATATCAATAACATTCACTTTCAGTGACAGCAAGTTCGTGTTTACTTTCTAGAAGGCAGAAGACATTTTATGAGATAACAATCTTGGAGATAAATGGAGATTTTACCATTTGGTGTCTTCAAAATGGCTGGAAAATATCCGGGATCATATAAAATAGCAATTTTGTCCCCTCTAAAATCATCGTTTCTGTTCTGAATGATTCCGTAATCCCTCTGAACCTCCTCGAAATGCAATCCATACTTGTGACACATAAATGTGGGAACATTCCAATAAACTCGGTAGTCCTCTGGGACTTTTGTCATGAAAGATTGCAGAGCATTGCCAGCATTGCCAAGCAAAACATCACTAATACTGAAACAATAATTGGCCTTTTCAATTTCCTGATCTAGGTGATAACAACGAGGTCACGAATTTACCTGGGGATGGCCGACTCAATCCGGGTGAGGGTCAACAGGAACAGTAGAATTTTGTACATATCAAGCGCTAGAAAGATAATATTTATTGATTTCTACGGAAATGATAGAATTTTCTGAGTTTTTCTCAAGAATTTATAAATCGCAGACTTTTGATGCCGATGTGCTACCGACACATCGGCGATGCACATCAGAAAATTGCGAATTCCTTGCCCACGGACCTTTAGAAACGAATTCTTCAGGAAGAACTGAAATTTTCAAAAGAATCTAAAAATAGCCAGAGCTCAGGTGAATTTTTTTCAATTTGTGGCCAACTCTCGAAATCTTCTGCTTTTCGCGAATTTTCATAGACATCACTTACCTCAAATAAACGTTACGTGTTGAAATAATTTCACTTCACCGCGGTCCCATTATCAACAATGTAACAACTGAAATCCCGTCGCACAAACCCAGCTATATATTCCCTCGGTATTTTATTATGTATTATTTTCCCACTCTAGGCAGCCCTGTCCTCGTGCCCGTCGGTCTAACCCAATGGAGGATACCCAGACAGCTCCCGACCGGCTGCTTTTGTTATCACATCGCAACTCCTCCTCCCCCGCTCTGCTTTTCGACAATTGTATTTCCACGAGACAATGAATTTTTTTTTTACTTTTCACTCTTTTCGGATTTTAATTATAAAAGGGCAATGTTACTCGGCCATCGTTGTGCGTAGGACGGAGTGGGAGATATGGGATCATTGACATCTGCGGATTATATTCAATAAAATATTCATCATCATTTTGGTAATTTACATATAACGCTGGAAGTCGTAATGAGTCGAACAAATTGTATCAATTACAAGCACGCGAGCGATGAAAAAACTATTAAAATACGGTTGAAATTTGCACTATGAATTTAGAACAAACATCTGGTGGAAAGAGATGAAATAGAGCTTTAATAAATTGTTCAATCTGGGTTAAGATGATGGAACTAATCAAGAGTGATTTAAAGAACATAAATCGGTAATAGAAGTCCTTGAAAATGTGAGGTGGGGCCAGCACCAGGTTCCACATCCCCTAGCGGCAAACAGGGCAGGTTCGGGCCCACAGGATACGATTAATTATCGAATAGATTGATTATAATTAAATCTTTTGCTTGGAGTATTTTCTTGTCCATTATCATTAGGTTTGTTGAACTACTTCAGCATTTTCCAAATAATAAATTTCGAAGAGAATCATTGACATTTCCCTGAAATTCATTCACGCAATCGACCCTTCGCAGGAAGGGCTCAACTCCGTGCACAAGGTCATATGGCTCAGAGAATTCAAAGTCACTATATCATCCGGAGACCTTCTGAGATAAGTTTTCAGCCTTCGTCTCCAAGAAATTATAGGCATGACCTCAGAAGTGCCATAAACACTTAGCGCAATTCGCGATGCAGGTGTATCTCCTCCAGTTTGGTAGATTAAAATGACAAGGTTTTCGCGTCGTTTCCTCGAAGGTGAATCCCCCAGGGGAACTGGGTGACAAGGGAGGCGAAAAAAAGTGATAACGCTTGACGTGACTGTCACTCTCGGGGTCATTGGAGTTTTAATTTCTCTGGGTGCTTCCCCCCCTTTTTTTTCGGTTTTATCGCACCAGTCACAGACCTTGCCAGTTGTACCCGATGTTATGCGTGTTTTTATCATTCGGTTGATGGTCACTGTTGAAGGCACCATGTAAATTAGGAAAATTGAAAATTTTGCCTTGTTCTTGCTTGAAGAGGCATTTTTCATGTGCTACTGACATTTTGAGGGTAAATACAGGAGATAGGGTGAACGGGACACTAGCGGCCGACATTTCCCTGGGGAAATTGTCACTTTTATTTTGTATTGTGGGAACAATAGAATGAAAACTGTTCGGATTATCATCATTAATACCTAATTTAATATTTAATTATAATACCACTTATAAATAATGCCAAATTTTTTCTCCAAACACTGACATTAAAGTAAATTGTTTTCGAGAAAATTGGGAAGGAATTAATTGAAGATCATCAACAAGTCAGAATTGTTCAAATAGCTTTGTCGATTTTTTATTTTTCATTCACCAACTCTCTAATAAATCGTCCAGTTTTCATGATTTGGCAGAATTTTGAATACAACGGCGGAAAAAATGGTGAATACCCGGGAAAATCATCATCAAAATCCGAAGTAAATCAAAAGTAGAAGAAAAAAAAATAATATCATCTATTATTTCATTAAAATAATGAGTTTGTTCTTTGCTACGAAGCAAATACTCTTCACCCTTCTGTTTCTACTAAATACTCTCCATTCGTCAAATGAAGTCTCCCCCCCCCCCAGCCCCCTCACTGTTTTCCCACTCTTCTCAAGCCACCGAACTCGTGGACTCCACTGAACTCATATTTGCAGTAAAAAAAAAAGCATCAGGTTTGTCACTAATTTCAGTATGTTGAGTTACTGGAGGACAAGACCGATTTTGTTGGGTGTCATGCTGGGACAGCGCCAGTTGTAGAGGTAGTATTGAAGGTTTCCATCGCCAATACCGAATTTTAAGGCCTCCAGGAATACCTTGTTGTCCATTAGATCGAGGGCATTGAAAACATCGAAGCCCAACTGTGAAATTGAGGAAGAAAATATCAATTCAACGTCATGAGGGAAAAATTGAATAGGTAATTGTTAATTCCCTTCCATTTTTCACGTCGGAAAATGCCTCTTGACCCTCATTTACTTACGTTTCTCGCTGAAATAAGGGCATCAGTCATTAATTCAATCCACGGTGTTTTTGTGGAGACATTGTAGAAACTGTAAGCAGCTTTCAGTGTTTTGTGCGTTTGATGATGCATCACGGAGCTCGGTAAAGTGTAATAGCTCACCAAATCCGTGATTTTCCCGTCATTCTCGACCACAAAACTGTTTATAATGCCATTGTGGGGAGTAAACCAGTGGCGAAACTCCTCTTCATTGAAAATTGGTGCCAGATCAAACTTTTCTAAATACTAAAGCGAAAAAGAATGTCAATTCTCACAGGAAAAAAAATTGTAAAAAAAATAAAACGAAAGACCTATTCTCCAGAATTACCTCATTGAGCAATTTATAAGCTTGAACGGCATCTCTAGCCTCGAGTTTTCTAAATCCAGGCACTTTGGGATGTTCAGGAAGTTTATAAAACTTGAGTGTCCTCTGCATCGTCATATTACGTGACAAATGTGAAAATTTGATTTCAATGAGTTTCTTTGGATTGAGAGAACGATGCCAATAGCGACAGGTGGCTATGGGCTTTGGTAGAATGACACCAGCAGTGTAGACAGCTTGGAATATTCCTAGAAGGTTGACTCGCCTCGTTATCTCCCGAATTAGGACTGGGGCTACGCGTTTGGATCGAAGTTTTTTGTGAACACAGAGGAAATTTATTTCCACCATTTTTTGGGAGCTGAAAGGAAATCAGATAAAGATCCTTCTTTACGTTAATCGATAGAAATGTCGTTTTTGTTTATCAGACTGTGCCGTTGACTTAACAATTAGATGACCGAGTCAATGACATAGTCTGATGATTATGATTTTTCGTCGATTCACAGAAAAGAAAATTAATTTGCGCATTCCCTTCTACCGCATGTAAGTAATTATGAAGGTCGAATGAATAAAATAAAATCGAAAAAATACTTACTGATCGTAGACACGCAGAGTGGCAGGAATTGCCGAGATAAATCCGACTAATCGACCACTTTTTATCACACGAACTCCACAGTGCCACTCTTTACACCAGCCGGGAGGCTGCAATGCCCTGAATAAAAAACATTTTTATGTTCTGTTGATGTGTCAAATATCTCCATAACGAATGGTTCTAACAAAACAATGCGCTAACACATTCTCATCTGAAAATTAAATGCTACAAATGTACCATTTAAGAAAATCCTGGGGATAGTCGAATCTGAACATGGCATCGTCATCCTCGACATAATTTTCACTCAACAACGTGTACAACTCTGCAAGGACTAATGGATCATCGAGATCCAGTGTGTCCCACTGGAAGCCATCGGGGAGAGAGTATGGTTCGGGCCTGATGGACGTTTTATTCTGTTCAATGGGTTCATTAACCACAATTTTTTCATCTGCAATAATCAACGAGAGAAGTTGTGCTACATCCAAAATTAATTAAACGACTTCAGGTTACAACAAAGTGTTCTTACCCATTCTGGGAACTGGTTGAGTGCTCCAGAATTGATAAGCCTTCTGCATAGCTTCCTCCTGTGTCTTAGCGGGTTTGAGTTGCATTTTGAAAACTTCCATGGCCATTTCAATCTCCTTTATGGAAATATTGCATGCACCAGGCATTTCACCATCCAAGGGGACTATTTCATTGTTCTCCTTCGAGGAATTGGAAGGCTGATGTTTCTTTTTTCCCTCTCGTTTTTTCGCACTGAATCAGTAAAATATAAATAAAAAGGTTATTCAATAAAATAATGAGGGAGTGAGTAAATCAATAATAAATTCAAATAACCCGCCACAGGGCAAAGATGAACGTCGTGGGGGTGCTCTGACGACCAATTAAATTGATTTTTCAATAATTAGATAAATCCGGTCTGAAAAAATCAACAATATTAATGAATAAACACTACAAATTGTCTCGTAAATGTGGAACAAATCGAAAAAAAATCAGTACCCTTGGTGATTACCCATGAGTAAAGCCGGGCGGAGGCATTTTTTATTAAAACCAAAATCACCAATCCTAGCCGACTCTCAATTAAGAGAATTATAATTACAACCGAACATGCGTCTAGCTATTTTCCGACCAATTTCTTACCTTTTACTCTTGCCCTCCTTTTCATGATTCTCTGGAATCTTCCCGTCACGATCCAACACCCGACTCTTGTCCGCCATTTTAATATAGACAGTGGCAAAAGGCAATGCTTTCAATGACTGTGAGAGGTGTATCGAGACAGCGTTGCCAACAAGGAAGACTCGGTATTTCGGTAGGAGAGGGGGGAAGAAGACATTATTTTATTTTGGAGATTCGTATGTAGATGAACCCACAGATGATTTCTTCTCGCAAAATAAACTAATTTTATCATTTGTACTAGGTTTGCACCTGTTCATATCGAGTGTGAAATGTTTTATTAGTTCGTCATTGATGTTTAAATAAATAATGTAAGTGGTGGCCTCTGTATGCCACGCGCAGAAGGTTGATCCCTGCACAGCATCTGTCACTAGTGCTCTCTGTGTGCCATAGGCGTAACCCTAATGCCCAGTGTCGCCAGATTCCACGTGGAATAAGACTCATTTAAAAAACCGATCTCACTCTGTGAACATACCCTTCGAACCTCTAGAAATGCAAAAGATTCGAAAAATCTAAAGAACCGAAATCCAAATTCTAAAGAAAAATTATTTTCCATGAATTCCCCGTCTTTGAAGCTGTATTAAATCCCTGAGCGAGTCCTGGATGAACAGGTGTATTCCCATTCAAAAAACCGTGACGTAAAATCTAAGATGGCCGCCCAGGTGCGACACGTCAGATGATGAACCGAACGAATCAAGTGAATTAACCACACATTGACGCAGTATCACGTCCAATAGCGGATAGAGCGCACATGCGCCCTTGTCAGTCGCCACCAACAAGTCGTACAAAAATGAAAATGGCCGCCGAAGTGAGGTGGCTAGTGTTATTTATCGGTTTATCGTTGTTTTTGTTGGCAAATGCCGATGATGTGCATAGAAAATTTGAGTACAAATATTCGTTTAAGCCACCGTATCTCGCTCAAAAGGACGGGAGTGTACCTTTCTGGGAATATGGAGGAAGTAAGTCATCATGTTTAGGGTTAGATCGGTATAACCAATACCTCCACGTCTCCAGACGGTTGTTTTTTTTCACAACTTTCATAATCTCGTCTATGAAAATTCAATGAAGATGATTTTTGGAGTGTTGAGGGAGTAGGGACGATAGGGCCACGATGATAAATTGCCAAATTTTGGATACCGTATGGTTCCGGCTTTTTGACAGACGTGTCAGGGGGGAGAGTGGGTTTTTTTTTTAATCCGGGGGTTGAAGGACCCTTTGATGTGACTGATGGTTTGTTTGGTTGCAGATGCTATTGCTAGCTCGGAGAACGTCAGGGTTGCACCGTCGTTGAAGAGTCAGAAAGGTACGTACAGCTTTCTAGGGCTTAGGGGAGCAGGGTAAAGGGTGAGGACGGTAATCATCGAGGTTTAATGAATTTTGAGGGGTGGTTTGAGGCCCCGATGTGGGGAAGGGAGGTAATTTCATTCAATTGAAGATAATTTCCTCACCCCAGCACACATGTTATGCTGTTAATAAATATCCTCTCATTATCTTCATTATGTATACGTATATATTATTTTCCTTGGGTCAAAAGATATCTGGAGAAGCTTTACAAATACACTAAACATATTTTTGTCTTCGTTCATCCTCCGTTCGGCCTTGGTTCCACAAAAAAATTGTTTATTCGGCATTTGGCATGGCAAAAAGTCGATGCCTTTCAGAATTTTTTGATGAGTCTTCATGTTTTGCAGGTGCAATATGGACGAAGAAGACGACTGACTTTGACTGGTGGGTGGTAGACCTTGTGTTTCGGGTAACGGGTAGAGGAAGAATTGGGGCTGATGGTCTTGCCTTCTGGTACACAACTGATAAGGGACATTACAATGGCACTGTCTTCGGTTCCTCAGACATGTGGAACGGTCTGGGAATTTTCTTCGACTCATTCGATAATGACAATAAACATAATAATCCGTATATCATGGCTGTGCTGAATAACGGGGATAAGATTTTTGATCATACGAAGTGAGTTTTGTTTTTTTATTGATTTATATCTGGTTTTTTTCATTTATTCAATTTATTGCTGCCACTGAAATGCATTAATTTCCGTTTAATTATGGAAAATAATTTTCTCGTAAACTCCTCATTCCAAATTGAAATCTCCAATTTCTCGTGACGTCATCGATTTTTCGATGAATTTGATGAATTATTCATAGAGTTAATTTCTGCCACGTTAAGTAGATGTTAGAGATTAATTTAGTGATGATAAGATAAGAATTTCAGCTGTTGATAATCATCTTGCATCTATACTTTCATTTATATGACCATCGAAAACTGATTTGAGACAAAAAAAAAGGAAACTTCAGTAATTCCTTGATTTTTAGAAACTAATTAAAGAAGACCTCGATACCTGGGTGTAGGACTTGATTAACATTGAATTTTGTTCATTCTACACTTGTTTTTTGATTGCTCAGTTAAATAATTGCAATGATTGATTCATGTGAACTATTTCTATTTGTTTCAGTGATGGAAGCACACAATTGCTGTCTGGGTGTCTCCGAGACTTCCGTAACAAACCATTCCCGACGAGAGCTAGGATTGAATATTATAAAAATACTTTAACAGTAAGTTCAAAGGATAAACTCGACATCAGAAAATAATGTTAATTTAGATCATCCCTTTAAATTATGCTCCAATGCGATCTGAAATTTCGTTAAAGGTTTTATTCCATAACGGAATGACGAACAGCAACGACGACTACGAAATGTGCTTGCGAGCTGACAATGTTTACCTGCCCAAGCGTGGGTATTTCGGTGTGTCAGCTGCCACTGGAGGTCTAGCTGATGACCACGACGTCCTCCAGTTCCTCACGACGTCGTTACATCCGCCTGGGGAACTGACGACAGGTGGACGTCAAGTTTCCATCGAGGAGGAAGCGAAACTCAGTAAAGAGTACCAGGAGTATCAGGAGAAATTGGAGCAGCAGAAGAAGGATTACAAAAAGTAGGTTTTTATCGGTCGCTGGGGGAATCTTCTTTATCAACAGCCGATGACTTATTTTTTGTCGGTTGGATAGAACTTTCTATTTTAGTTATTTTATCATGCAAAGGGAGGAATACATCGATGCATAAAACTCATTCATTGTAAAGTTGATAAATGATCAATCACAAAATAGGAAAAGGCCATGGATTGAATAGACAATTCTTTTCTCTTTCAGAGAACACCCAGACGACAACAAACTGGATTTCGACGACTTCTTTGAGACCGATAGTCAGCGAGAGCTCCGTCAGATCTTCGCAGGTCAGTCCCAGATGTTCGAGGGCCTTCGGGAATTGAACAGAAAGCTGGATGAAGTGGTGGGCCGTCAGGAGCGCACCCTCTCCCTCATTTCCCAGGTGCAAATGGGAGGTGTTCAGGTAGCAGGAGGCCAACCAGGTGCTCCTCCCCAGCTTATCGATACAATTCGCCGCCAGGAGGTAGACGCAGTCCTCAGCAATCAGAACATTATCATGAACACAGCCCGGGAGATAAAATCCTTTGTCGGAGAAGTCCACTCCAAGGCCGAGAGCATTCTCACCAATCAGGCGAGACAACCAACGGCTCAAGTACAGCCCATTGGCTACGACTATCAGTCGTTGGTGTCCGAGATGAGGGATGGACTCAATCAGATCAAGAGAGATGTCTCACAGACGTACGCCAAAGTCACGGGAACAACTCCTGGGGCATGCCCCAACGTCAATTGTCTCTCTACCACCGTGTTCGTGGCCATCCTGGTCATTCAGATGATGATTCTGCTGGGGTACAGCATGTACAGGGATAATAAGGAGGCGCAGGCTAAGAAACTTTATTAGGAGAAGAAGAAATGAACTGCTGGAACGTGGAACAATGGTATTCCGGAGAGATTTTGAGAGACAAGGTCCTGTTTTTGCGGCTGGGGGATGTCTAGGGGAGGTAGGAATTTTTCCATCCCCCTCGAATTCTGAAATATTCCTAATTATTTCTCCAAATATTTAAAAATATATATGAGGGCCAGTAAGCAACAGAACAAATTGTGAGAATCAATTTTTTTATGTGAGAATTCCTAGAGCTACAAAAATAATCGAAGAATTTACATATCTCCTGTAGATTTCGCTATTGTTCGCAAAAACAGATCGAGGGAAGAATGAGGTAGAACGATATTTCACCACTATACTGCATGTTCATTTCAAGGGGTAAAACAATGAAATTGTGGTCGCAGGGACTTATTTAATGTTTGAATTTTATCCAAATAAATTCAAATAAGGCAGAGGTGAGTGGTTCAGTGATGAAAACTGATGAGACCAAAGGGTTTTTTTTTCGTCAATTATTTGACGTATTCTTTTTTTGTAAAGTAATTATTTTGGGGAAAATCGCAAAATTGGACACTCAATATTTTTGGACTCATCGATTTTCGTCAACTCCCCACGCAATTGGTGTTTAATATTTTCGAAATATGTTTCGACATTAACTCGCTCGCATTTTCTACACTATTTTTTTGTAATTACCGTAGTTGTGAGAATTTTGTAAAAATGAGAATAATAAAAAAGGCAATATGAGGATTATTTCCTCGTTAATGAATCACATTTTTGTGAGGGAATCATGTTTTGTTGAATAAAAATGAAAAATCAATGTTGTCAAAATTTTTGTTTATGTTATTACGCTATTACACAAAAAATATAATTTTTTTTTTTCAGTGAACGACCAAATTCACATGACTCTTTGATATTTTATAAAGAAAAACTTGGCCAACAATCGATAATAATAGAATAATGATGAGCAGAGTCATGCCTTGAACAAGATATTATGATCATTTTTGTCGTACACTTCTTTTATACGAAGGCCATGTCTGGAGGCGCACACTTGGGCTTTTTTTTTCTTTTTTTCGGGGGATGATCCGCCCATTCTTGTAAAGACCTAATACTCGTCTGTTGTAATTACTACCGGATGGACTATCATTTCCTTATTCGTCGGTTAGAATTTTTCATTCGTGATTGTACGTGAGTGTTCGTTGTGAATGTGGAATTGGACTTTATGAGACTTGTAACGAATATTCCATATTGCATAACAAATGTCATTGCATTTGTAAGAGTTTATTAAAGATTGTAAATGTATAAGATGATGTAATGTAATAAAATATCAAACAAATTGCGAGCACATGTTAATTTTACCCCAAAATTTTCCTCAACATTCATACGCCTCCTGAGGTTAATATATTAAGTTGTTTTACTTGTGGAAATCCACAAGAAAAATATTGAAATTGCTTAGTTGCTAATGCTGGAGAGAGTCCAGAATAATGGGAGGGCATTCTGGAGAAGATAAAGCTGCATCGAGTGATCGTATAAATTAAGGCGAGTATTTTGTGCGATGGGGATGAGGGGTGGGCGAAAATTGAGATTTATGAGGGGGCATGGATGCGTAACGCTGTGCGAGTTTCAGCTCTCCACACTGTCTCATCCCCAATCAAGAATGAATTGAGTGGAATCACTTTTGGGCTAATGGGCCAATGCTAATTCGAATTGTGTCCCCAGTCCGAGTGAACATGAATCTCCACATGAAGATTTATCAATGTATGATCTGAAGTTATTCAATCTCAATTCACAATAAAAAAAATGAGCTCTAGCTCAGGTTAAAATATTTTATAAAATCAAACTGAATCACTTGAGGAAAATTAATCTCAAGAAACTTTATTTTCATGACGTTATTTGCGGAAAAAATAATTTCTTCCCTCGGGATCTAAAAAGTCTCATTTTTGTGGGGGGCGACGCATTAACGAAGTCCGCGGTATTTATTTATTATTATTTTTATTTTTAGATGAAGAGAATTTTTGTTAATTCTAGCGCTCGTCTGTAGATAATTTTACGGACCTCGAACGTAATTATTATCTAAAATTCAACGACTCTTTGAATGAAAAATTGCTGTAAAATAATATTCTTTCAAGCTGTATAACTTTTACATGAGGAAAGCGTCCGTTCCCTCGAATTTCACCCCTTCTCCCTCCTTCATTTACAATCGCAATAAATTTCCCTGAAACATCTACGCAATCTCCCATCTCCATGTCTATAACAATGAAATAAATTTCTCTCCGCTATTTTTTATCTCCACAATTTTTTCAACTACTTTCATTTGATATTTGGGAGAGGACCGGCCATCGCGGTTTCCCACCCACGCGAGAGGGTAATACAAAACCACCCCCTCTCGCTGAGGTGATAACCAATGGAGCGGTCGCATTCCCAAGCGCAGAATCAGCGAGGGAATTTCCGCTTATCAGACGGAGGATTGTCTACCCCCAATGCCATTGGTCGACTCAATCCTCCAATAGTCGTTCTCAATCTCATATTGATCACGACAATACCACTGCGGAAAAACATTTCAATGTTTTTTTCTTTTCATTGTACTATTGTTTTTTTAATTTTATTTGAAAGTTGTAAAGTCTTTTATTGCCATTGAGAGTGACGCCGTTCGGCGTTGCCTTCACTAGAATTATTTAAATAATTCTGAGGGCTTTATTTTCGAGAATACTTAACATTTTACATTCAATATTTATGTGCCTCTAAAAATTTGATGGTGGTAGAGCAAAAAAAAGGAAAAATACCGAAAATTCTCAATAAAATTTCGTTATTAAAACGTTTATAATAAACAAATGATACTGTAGTACCAAAAGGGCTTCCAGGGGACTGTGAACATATTAAGGTATGAGATATTATTATTTTAGTTCGAGGGTTCAAGTAACGGGCGATTCAGAACTCTCAGAATGTTTAAAAAAAGTAAATAAACGGTTATCAATGGGTTCACCCTATCAACGACACTCTCAGCTATCAAAATACAAAAAAAAACCATTCAAAGGGATCCATTAAAAAGGTGAGTGAAAACAATTCTGAGAAATCAAAATATTTTTCATTCATCCCCTTTACCGTTTCCGTTATGAAAAGAAAGGGGAGTGATGAATGGAAACGTTAAAAGACACTTCAACAGAGGAATATTCCTCTGAAAAATCAGCAGCTTCACGAAACGCGAGTCCAAATTTTCTCTCAGTGATTTATCATTCCGATCACATTTATCAATTCCCTTTTCCTCTCTCGCGCGTCCTAAAACCGCAAATTTATTCACTAGAATATGAAATTCATCTCGAGAGCGGGAGGACAGAGAGCACTCGAGGAACCAAAAGCCAATACGAATCTTGTCGTAAATAGATAGGAATAAATTTGAATTCGCGATGCTCGGGCGTGTCCAATGGTCGATGGTGGATGGGTGTAAGGATTAATGTATAACTTCACCCCTTGGTGCAGCGAATGTCATATGTAACGGTCGACAGGATCAATGGTGTGATTCTAAATCAAGACTATTTTTTTGTTTCCTCATCCGATTTTATCGACTGGAATCAATTTTGACGCACGTTGCTTAGAAAATTCCACCTGAATTCTAATACGGCACTAGATTTTCTCCTGAATTTTCCCCTTAGAACTTTCACTTTTCCCTTCACACGGAGAGAAAGAAATTTCAGGTAAAAAATGGACCTCGAGGAGGCGGAACGAGGGTCACGAGGGAGGGGAGAAATAGTTTTATCTAATTTTTCCAGCAAAACTGGCCCTAAAAAGCGGTTGATTGGCATTTCGTCCCATGTTCCGCCCTCTAGAGGTCTAATTTTTATGGAAAATTTCTTTCCGTAAGTAATTCTCCGAAATTTTTCTCTCCGAGCGTGTACCCAACAATAAAATCTGTCTTGTAATCTTCCGAACAACAAATTTATCTCTCACTAATGCGAATCTATCGGCACAATCGAATATTCCACGGGTATATGAGGGGGTGGGAATGGATTTTGATTTAAGGCCCGAGGGGGACAGTAATAGCACAAGCGATTTCCTCGATCCGATCGAGCGGGTGCCCCTGAACTGATTGATTAAATCGAAATTCCCCCTCCCTGTATTTCTCCGAGTGCACAAAAAGCTCCGGGTATATTTCAACAACTGTAACTATCTCTCCTGGTGGTCACGTGTCAGGAAGATACCATACAAAGTGGTGATTTCTATTTTTTGGTGAATTTTATTGAATCGCCGATGCTCTCAGCTAATGTCCTTTCGTTATTCCCGACGTGCATTTCCCTATTTCTATTATTATATTAACATCCATATTACCCTACCGTAAATGTTGATGATTCATCTCAACTCAAGGCGCGCGAAACTGCCCCCTGATAAAAATAGAAATGACTGAGCCAATAGAGTAAACCTCACCCCATTCGAAAATTTAAGTTGTTACCTGAAATAAAAATTATCTATAATCACTATACATTAATTTTTATGTAATTTCAAGCTAGAAAGGAGGAAGCCCTGAGTCATGTCTACAGTGTCACATGACGATAGGGTGATTTTCATAAAAAAATTATCTCGGTGTAAAATTAATTGCCAATGTCCCGGGGGATAATAAAAACTCTTGAACAATCAAAGCAACAGAGCCCCTGGGGTTAATGAAATCAGCTCCACCTAAATGTACCCCGATCCATTAAAATTACAATGTCAATTGCGTGCACGCGTCAAGTGAGACAATAATTATCAGGTCCACACGCCGAGGAACAACCAAAAAGGGGTTGACAACAGGGTGTCGAGATATTTACTCATCCCCCCGGGGATCATTCCACCGCTCATCAATACCCCGGCCCTACATCCACGAAAATAATCATAATAAAGTAATTCGGATGTTAAAATCGGTGATTTGGCTATCAGGGACATGGAAATGCAAATTTTGGAGGGAAATAAAATTTTCTGAAAATCATCCCTGTCCTGAATTTATGGTTTTTGAATCAATGAGCAGTTGAGCGTTAGTTTTATGTGTCTACAGCGGAGAGTGCAGTCATGCCTTTTAGTAATTTAATATCCACTGGGTCTAGCCCGGGCGATGGGCTGTTATACATCCGATTTTCCCCCCTCTTGACTCCCCCGTATTCATTACCCCGATGTGTTAACAGTTGGTACAGCTATTTACGAATTGTAAGTTGGATTTGTGAGTGCGGTGCGGGGAGGGATGATCAGCCTAGCAAGACTAATGCACCACACGACCAAATGTTCCAAGTAGATTTAAATGCCGGGGATGTTAAGTAAGGGTTGGGTTATATATTCGGAGATCGTTAACACCCTTGGGCTTTGACTTTAATGTCGGTCGAGGTGTCTAAATGAATTATTTTGCATTTTTCGCGACGCGAGGGCGCACCGAGACATAAATTCTTTAAAAATTATGTGTCTGTTCCATAATCTGTCAGTCAAAAGTATTCGGTAAAAGTTACGGAACATTTACCGACTTACTCAGGGGACTTTCAGGAAAACGTTTAAATCGTTCCAGAAAAATTATGGAACGTTCCGTTTTACCGAATTTTTACTGAATAATATTTCGAGTGGTAAATTACGGAGTAGACACGTCATTTTCTTAGACTTTTTTTTCTTTAAAATTATTTAAAGACATTTATTTACGCTATCGGTAGGTTGGAAAATAGTTAAAAATGTATCGTGATTCAGAGAGAAGTTGGAGATAAAAGGTCTCCAAATGGAGGCTCACCGAAAAATTAAGCGACCACTCACCAGGCGATTCATTCTTGTCTAACAATACCACTAGGGTGGATTTGGCTTTTCGCCCTGTTTTATCGCCTCTTCGGTCACTAGATAAATCCCTCGGCCACTTTTCCAGGGACAATCGCAACAGCTTCCCCTACGGAGTATTTGCCATTGGGATGGACAAACATTTGACAAATGGTAACGGACTCTCTCCACAATTTCATACCTTTTCACTTTCCGAGTTCACAGAAAATCTTCGCTCCGAGTGAAGACAACTGGGGAATTGTTCCTGTGGTCATATACTATAGTAATTTTAGTTCATAAATTAGCAAAGTCCATCGAAAGTTAAGAACAAATATCATCCCTACGGATTGTTATTTCGCCTCAGTGAAAAATGGATTGAGTCGCCTGACGCAGCGATAAACGAACAAATGGAGAACAAAAATGAAGACTGTCACGTCAAGGTCGGCTAACCGCCGACAAAGGCCCGTCGTCGCCCCTGTTTGATAAAAAATTCTCTCCTCCAGGGGGCATAGATCAACCGTGTTTTTAACCCAACGAGAGGGGTTGGTGTTCCTCGCGTAACTTTAATCCAGACGAGAATTTAATTTTAATTAATCGCCCCAGCATCACTGGCCCCTTCCTCTTCATACTGAACCTGCTTTATGACACGAGTTTCAAGCCAGTAAAGTCATCATCATCATTCGTCAGGATCCCCAGGTGTCACCCCATTTTAAAAAATTTACTTCCCCCAAATTCACCCGGACAACCGAAATTAATATGCGATGGAATTGTTGAGGGATGAAATGCACCGTATCGTGAGACGATAATCTTGATAATCTCCAATAACTCCACTACTCCAGCAGTTCCGCATCCCCAAACTTGTCCCGAAGGACAGCTCCTCTCATCCCCCCATCGAGTGTTGAAAATCCGCAGGCGCCCCATTCCCCGGTCGTTTCTTCTTCTTCTCGAACTTCCTGCATCCGCTTCCGCAACCGATTTTTATGCGTCGTCGTTATTTCACCAGTCCCCTCCGCAAATATTCAATGCTCCTCATGCCCCGGGAAAATAGCTGGATGATACAACGAAAATCTGAAAAATCAGTGATGCGAGAACCCGAGGAGACAACGAGGGGTCCTGAGAGAGCTCTGAAACTTGTATTATCTGGAAACCAGAGGAATCACTGTTAGTCATTTGTCAGGAGGGGAAGATACATTTTTTTTTCATCTCGAGCTTTCTCCTACTGTCATCCCTGTGCACTCTCTTATTTTCCTCTTCGTCAGCCCGGAAACGTGTCATTTGTATTGGCCACGTGGCCAATGCAAAAAAGTTTTGTTTTTATTCTCCTGAAGAAGAAAAAAAAAATTCTCGCTCTGACGACCATCCGCCATTTTATTGCCACCCCCTTCCACCCTCTCCTGTCGTTACCCCCCGGATGTCTGGAGAGTAAACAAATTATCAGGGCGTGATATAAGCAAAAATTTGGGATACAGTGGCTGAAAAAATATTTACTCTGGAAGATTATTTTGTTACTTCGATTTTTACGTTTTGTCGGTGAAGTGGGAGTGAGGAGGGTGAGGGGAGGAAAGGGGGTGGGAGGCTTAGGTGATGTATTCATACGTCGCTTCGTGATGGAGATTTTTTTTTTGAAGTCCCTCTCCTACCGCCACCTCGACGGGGGGTTGCAGACATAATCGTAAACTATATGAGGTAGAAACATCTGAATATGAATAATGCACGGGAGTTAGTGTCGTGAAATGGCTCAGGATAGGGGGCTAATATCGGTGACAGGGATGGCTTTATGTTTGTCTGTTTTTCCAGTGGGTTTGCAAGGGGGAGGGATTTTATCGATGTTGTTGGAGTGATTCAGTGGTGTGATTCATATACGTTTTTGTAAGAATTTGTAATTAGGATTAAATATCGAAGGGAATTCGCCACTGGACAAGAAGGGCACCGTAGGGGGATGATACTGAAGATTGTTGGACTAAACGTAAATTTGTCATTTCGTCAATTTTTTCCTTTGATATTTTTTTTAAATTCATTCGCTCGAAAGAGCTGTATTGTCCCTCCCCTCATAACTATGATTTACTCTCCGTAATTCAATTTTTCCGATAGACCAAGCGCTCCTCCCCTCGAAGAACTTCATAGACTCCTCCATGATACAACATCCCCGAGTCATACCCGCGAAAGCTCTCACAGAAATGAATTTATTCCCTCGTACAACCAGTGACGTAATCGTCTGTCCATAAATCATCCCCCGAAAAAAAACAAAAGGAAAATCCTCACCCGTCATTCCACCGAGACATTCAACTAAGACATCTTATTCGGACCGTTCACTCCTGTCTTTTGACAGTCGGAAGAAAGAGCTTTTCTACACAGATAATTCAACATCACAATTTTCTCACGAAGTTATTTAATAAATTTTTATTCTTCCATCCGCGGAAATGAAAAATCCCGTGAAAATTACGGCGGATATGATCTGGTATTTTACCACCTCCTTGATATATTTCTTAAAAGGGCCGAAACACCCCTTTTTTGAGGGTTGATCAGCAAAATTGCGGCCTCAAAAATCGTGGCCCTGAATTTTTTTAATTGAATCATAAACGTTTCGTATTTTCTCCCCGAAAATAAAATCATTGTCACGCACTAGGGCCGTAACCTCGATATTTTTTCACCCCCCGGAAAGGGGTAAACGTGAAGCTGCTGTGTGACGTATAAAGAACAAAAGAGATGGGGGAAAAAATATTAAACCCCGGGAAATGTCGCAGTGTGGAACATTTGGGAAACTTCGCCCTTTATCAGTGGAGGAGATTGGTGCATGGGTCGGGGCTAGCCGGGGGGTGAGGGGGGGGGCGTTATAAGTTTGGCTCCAGACCCCCTGGCGCCGTCTCGACGCAACCCCCGACATTTTGGCAAAACATCGAGAGCTCCCGGACCGCGGAGCACAAACGTCTATTCCCCCCTTCCACCTCGGCCACACCCATTTTTTTTTTATTACTATCGATACTGTTGCAACCAAGTTATGGCAGAGGTTTCTGTGTAATTCCGGTACCTCGATAAAGTCCCTTGATGCGGGAAAGCTTCTGCATGACGTCGCGGATAGTCTGACCTGCGAGTGGAAATTTCACTGGTGCATTACGATTTTCGGGGCTTCAGTTTCAGTAGAGAAACTATAAATTTGACGGCGTGGTGCAACTGAAATTTATGAGCAGACTTGGATGGGAGAGAGGGGGGTGGTAAGTTGAATTTAGTTTGGACTCATCGGGGTGAAATGAAATTTATTGTTTCTGAAGGGACTTATTGCACACAATCGACCACTTTTCAGGTCAAATTTTGTTGGATAAATTAGACTTGGGGGGAGGGAGGACTAATTGTTGTGATAAAACTGATCTTTGTCCCTCGCTTCACCCCTTGAAGGCGTAATTTTTACCTAAAATTTCGTCATAACGTTTCAAATCGTAAAACTGTCGCGGTAATTTCGCTCCAACTTTTCTCTGGGTACCGTTTCTCCGAACAATCGAGATTATCTTGCCCCAATAAATAAATTATCCCAGTCATTGGCTCGGAGCAACTAAAGATAAAAATCAGCTCATTTCCAAAAGGGCAAATGGCAGAATGCCCTCCCCCCAATTCCATGAGTAACCCATACCCACCAATAAATACGCAACTCTGGATGACTGTTGTCTGTTCATTTCCCTCTTTTCAACGATTCCATTCTCTCCCCTGCCCCCAATTGCCCATTTTTCGTAACAACAAACCCCATCCCTCTTTTGTTCCAACCCTGAGCTACTCCTCTTTCCTGCCGATCTAACATCTCGACGAGTTACGCGAGAAAACTTTGTCCATTAATTTCTTCCGAGAAATTTTATCGCTACTGCTTTCATATCGCAATGAAGTAGGTTCTCGCTCCCTTCCCATATCTCTTTCGGATGAGACGACGACGTCGACGTCGACGACGCCTATCGTAAAACCGAATCGTCCGTCGAATGTTTCATGGGCTGTCTGTTTCAACCCCCCATCGATCCCCCACTGGTTCCGTTCTATTGTGATGAATTTCTGTTATGAGAGGAGTCCAATGGAGTTGATGGGCCATCCAGTTTTTCAAGTTTTTGGAGGTCGAAGGACCAGGAAAGTTCGAAAAACTTGCGGGGAAATGAGCATTCAAATCACCAGCGTTTCGCTCCCTTAATTGTCTGTCCAACACGGATTTTTCTACTGGCCAATTCTATCCTGCAAAAAACGAACCAAATTATTTATAATTTTAAGAATTTTCATAACAAACCAAAAATTTCCAATATCATCTGTTAATCCTAATTTTGTCGAAATATTTAGCTATTTATCTCTAATTATTTTATTGATTTATTTACACAGACCCATCACGAATAATAAATTAATCATTACCTTCATTAGGTATATTATAGATGTTTTGATATCAACTCGCTTGCAAATGATTTCCAATTTGTCAAGTGCACATAAAAAAAATTTAAATATCGCATGTCCATCAGGAAACAATTATTTGTCCGTCTCATAACGCGATTTAAAAATTTAAATTAACTTTCCGTTTCTACTTATCCCCGTTTTTACACCGCGCCCCATCTGGCGTCCTACGTTCGAAGCTTACCCCCTCAATCAATAAAACAGTTCGCGGCAAGTCTCCCCCGCCATCGCACGAAATTTTCAAACTCCCCCCACTCATTTCCCCGCGAATAAAAAAAAACGCAGCAGCAGATTAAATGCAATTCTGGCATTAATCCAATCTCCTAATATATGAACCATACTTCGTTGAATTTTGGCACTGGGTTACTGTCCCAGGGGTCTTAATGCTCCAACTGGAGACTCTGACGCATTTATAAATGGTTTAGTTATTATTTCTCAGTAAAAAAGATATTCACGTGGGTTCAGCACTGGGTGGCCCCTTTTCGCAAGACAAACTGACACACCCACGCCACTTATACTCTCATTATCGGCTAGGGTGGAAGGATTGGTTGAAAAACAGTTGTGTCGTTGCTATTTCGTCATGGAGAATAACAAGTGCAACATTGGGAGGCATTCAACCTCGACCGAGGCACCTACACTTGAAATTGACATGAATTTTTCGAGTTTGTTTTATCCGCTTTTTTTTGCAATCACTCGTCATTTTATTTTCATTCGTACATCCCCCACTTTTTGCCGCTGATGTTCTTGCGCGCTTCTTCGCTCGGTTCTGTTCCACTTCTGCCGTCGCTCGAGGAGAAGTTTAAATCAGCGGAATTTGAGGATGACGGAATTTGCAACGGGGGGACGGGCTATCGGATGGCGACGGCTACTGCAGTTTATTCGCTTGAAGTGCAGATAAGGGTCTTCAAGCACTGCAAACTAGACTCATTAAGTTGTTATTGATCTCCTTCATTAAAAAAAAAATTAATTCAATTGCAAATGTGACGCCTTGAAATATTTCTCTATTGACCACTTTGAGAGATTACGCGGGAAAAGGGTCGATTATTATTGAATAAAATTATTATTGATAGATCCCGTGTCGGGAACATTATTCCGCGATTGTATGGAATCATACTGGCGTTAGAGCACTTGGGGCGAACCTCCACCGAGGCTCTCCTGGCTGATAAAGTAAAATTGAAGATTTTTTTTTAGAATTACTTATCAAATACACTCGAGACAGTTCAAGAGGTTCAAAAGGGGTTGTTGACTCTCAGAGGCATCAAAAATACTTCGAGGAACTCCTCTGCAATGTCTGTTTACCTGAGATTTGTTTTCAACTTGAAGAGGCGAGTTCCGGAGATAAGATACGGGTCTCGAGATATCGTTGCATCATTGCAATCGTTACAGCTCTCTGTGTAAGTATCGAGGTAATGCTATCTGCTGGATTAAAGCGATCGGGGACCTCTCACACGAGCAGCGGATCGAGGTGGCTGGGCATGACCAAATTTGGTGCGTTTACGCTGGGGTCTGCTCTCACCAACACCAACTCTTTCCAAAAATTTTTGAGGCTTTCATTTCGGGTGTCCGACGCTTAAACAATATAAAAGATGTTCTAGAGAGTAGACGAGGCCATAAAAATACCGATTTTTCAATTGACAAATGGAATGCAAAATGGATCATCTCTTGTATCTTTCATAATTAAAGAAGAAAACTGGGGAATTGGAAATAAATTTAATCTAATTACGATTCATTTTTTATTTGGTTCTTTCAATTCTGGTTTTGGAAATTACTGAAGAGGTATTTTCAGAGGGGGATTGTTATTGCAATTCACTTAGGTGTGCAATTTTATTCTCTTTTTATCGTGCAAATTGGGGTCATTCTAGTGAATCCCCAAATCAAATCCATTATTCCCACGTGAGATTAACCTGGGGGAGTTGAAACCGATATTTTTAGAGGAAAGTCTGTTTGTTTGGATTGGCTATATTTGCATCCTCCCAGTGAAGTATCGTAAGTTGCATCCCCCAGGTCTTGCCACCCCCACTCCCCAATTTCCCCTTTCCCAAAACGCACTGAACAGTGTCCGAAATTCTGTAGAACCTGCAGAATTCGAAATTCCCGCGCCTCATTTCACTATTACACATCCCAAAAAAAACATTCGACAAAAAATATAAACATGAATATGTGTAAAGCTTTTTGAAAGACGAAAAGCATTTTATAATCAATTTTCAAACATCAGGAGTGAAGGAAAGACCCCAAAAGATTACAAATTCTAAATTTGCTTTTCTCTTTTAACTAAAAGACGAGTTAATATTTTTTATTAGCAATATTTTTCAGCAGAATGATTGCCAGAAACTGTCAAACAATGAAAATATAAATTTTTAGAACTTACGCCGGTTTCTCCCCTCTCAAGATTAGTATCTACGCTCCTGTCCGCTGAACCCACGGAACCTTGGAACTGGACCGTGTGTAATCGAGTCGTAAGTGTTGTGTGCGGACGTGAGGTTGGTGCGATCTGAAAAGTGACAAATTGGTTAAAAACAGTCATCAAGAAGAGAAACAAAAGTCAACCGAGGATGATCTAAAACGGTAAGTGTCCCAGAGTCTCCATAGTTGTGAAAAAAATCGAAAAATCCTCGTGAAAATGTCAAATATTATTGATTTTTCCGATGTACCCGGACAGATGGGCGTGCGCCGCATAGTCCTCGTCACTCTTTCAACTTCCATTTCTGTCGATGAAACAAGAATAAAAAATGTCTTTGCCATGTAAAAACAGACGTTTCCCCTAACCCCAAAAGTGGGGTAAAATTCGCAATTGTTTGACCGGTTTTTTGGACCATTTGGGGTTAACTAACCTCAAATATATTTTCGGGCTGGGGGTGGGCAGACAGATGAGGGTTGTACGAAAATAGAAGTGATTCATGGAGAATTGACAGGTCAGACGCTACGTAATTATCATGTTCTGAGAATTTTAATTTAATCCTCAATACGCTCTGCTGATATTTCATTATCATTTATTGTTCTGGTCGGAGGAAATAAATTGTCAGGGCTTTTTTTCACACACGACATTCCAAAACAATAGGTCAGAAAATCAATAGGTGTGGATGGGGTTTTAATAGGGATGGCTGTTATTTTTTTTATTCTCATTGAATTTTTATTTGCCAGTTGTCCTGGGGTTTTCAGGGGCAATATAGACACCTTCTGCAGTTTACCACGAATCGTATTGCAGATTCAAGTATTTTTAATCATCAATTGAAGTTCTAAGAATGAATGCATTAGTTTTATTCCAAATCAATGATTTTTAAATTCTCTAGTTGTGCCACCAATCTGCCTTCAAAAACTTTCTAAATTTCTTTTAGACGTTAAAACCCATCCAAAAGCCCACGTAATAAAATTATGGCAAACATATTTATAACTACCATCTTCCTAGAATTTTAATCTAACCCTAAATCAGATCTAATATTTGATTTTACTTTTTTTTTGTCATGACAGGAAATAGAAGGGTAAAGGCTTTTTTCCACACGCGACATTCCAAAACAATAGCTGGAAAAATCAATAGGTGTGGATAGGACTTTAATAGAGATGATATTAATTTTTTAAAATGAGTTTTAATTTGATTTTGGGAGTTGATTATTGGGGGTGTTAGTGGGCGGAGACCTTCTTGGGTTTTTAGGAGAGTTTAGGATTTCTTGAGTGTATGGGAATGGTAGGGACTCGGGTAATCTAATTAGGCGAAGCACTCAGACCGTTGCGGAGATCATTGAGTTGGACATTTGGCGGGGGTTGAGGGGCTGGGAAGGTTTACAATGATTTTGGGATGGGGTTGAGGGATCCGGGGGGTGAATTTTTTATCGAGGGTTTAAGAGATAGTAATAACCGTCTACTTTAACAATTTTCTGGTGGAAGATTTTAATTTAAATGCTCGAATGATTAATTCAAATACTAGGAATCTCCAGCCACGTTTTCTCTCACACTTTAATTTTCAAGATGTTTGCAAAAATGTCCAGATGAAATTTTTCGTTCATCTCATTCCGACCCTTTATTACTGCATTGTTTGGAGCAGTTGAGTCACACGAAGAACTTTTTTTTTGTTTTTTTTGTGGAACGTGATGTAAGTATAAACATTCTGTGGCCTTTTGAATGAGTGTGGTTGGCTGTAGAGTCCATGATTAATGCTGATTCGAGGATTCATATTCAGCAAAGGTACTTCACCTACCGATATGAAATTCGATTACATTATTTTAGAGTTGTATACTCATTCCTTTGATTGGAACTAAAAGAACAGGTACGCCCCATTTATTCATCTTCCGCAATGTTTCATTCATTCCACCCTTTGGTGTTTTATTGTCCGTAGTGTTTGAAAAATGGAAAAAAATTTCTCCTCCAGCATGAAAAAAGAAACAATATCCAAAGAATATTCTCCCTGCCCCACATTTGAATTCTCTCATTCACGTTTGTTTCTATTTTTTATAGGAAGAATTTCTTTTCTATTTTACTGCTTCCATCCGTGAAATGCATTTTACATTCCTCGTCGAATAATAAAAATAATAAATTTGCAGAATATTAAAAACATGGCCTGCACTAATTAAAATCTTTATCAATCAATGAATTACGCTTCTCTTATCAATATTCTCCGACATTGAATAATGACAATTTTCCTGGAAGTTATCCCGGAAATACAAAATCAAAATAAACTCCAGAAGCGACTACTTTTTTTTTTCTGCGGATTGGTCTGTATCCACAAAACGGAAAGTGAAGTTCCGGTCGTTGGAACGTGTATAAATAGAAATAACAAGGACAGAAAAGTCTCGTAGTATTTTACAACTTCCATCTCTCTCACTGTTTTTTCATCATAAAACTGTGACTCCCATCCAAAATAGTGGCTGCTGGTGCTGTTCCTCAACGAACTTCGTATTTATGGTGTGGTGGGCGCATGCGTGTGTAACCCACACATGTGCCAAATGCCTAGAAAGCGAGATGACAACATAATCGACATTGAAAAAAATTTTTTTTCAATGAAAAACAGACTAGTTTTTTCTTCTCCATTCATTCGAGGTATTGGCGATGAATAATTGGTGAGGCAATGCTAGCTCGTGGTTTTAGTCATTTTGCATGAGTAACCCGTTGAAGGCTCTGCTTTTGTCGGATATAACTTGAGTAATCGCATATGGAAATGAGGAGAGGGAGATAAGGTCACTGGTGTCTTCGCGAGAAGCGGTTAAAATTGCCAAGTTGTTTCACGCAAATTCCACTTATTTAGCTCGTACGCAATAATATGCTCCCGCGGTCCCCAAGGGTCGATGAAATTTTATTATTATTTTTAATAATTTCGCTAATTAAAAATTCCTCTGGCAAGAAATTCCGGTCATTTATCTCTCCAAAACACATGATTAACATAATTATATATTTTTTCAGCGGAAAACCAGACGAATGTGTCCATCAATTTTATTGTTAGCACAATCATGATTAATTGGAACGTACAATTTTTACTTCACTTGAGTGAAATTTGAACGGCATTGAAAAAAAAAATTGGCCGTTAGGAAGTTTCATGCAAATATTGTGGTTTATGGTCTCCTGCTTGATGCAGAACTACGATGATTGGTGGCTGAGCACATCTGAAACCGAGGGGGTATACCTCATATCGTAACGGACCCCTCAGTTGTTACCGTCTCTCTCTCATCCACCTTTAAGCACCTACTAGGGTCCGAAAACCCCCGCGTGCCATTTCAAAGGGGGATGAAATTCAAAGCAATTTCGTGCAATCATCCAATTCCATCCGGCCACACTCACACATACTCGTGTATTCGAGTGTCCTTCTTCGCCGGCTATGTCACGTTTTCTATAACGTACGACATGAGTGTGATGGGGACAGGGGTACCTATACAGGTTCAACCCAGCTTCGTCTCCTTCACTTTTCGTGGGAGAGAGAGGAGACAAATGGCTTCGTTACTGTGTCGTTATCCTCGTGATATCTGGAAGGGATAAAACATAATTATGCACTTGGATGAGTGATTCTGAACGAGACAATTGTCCATGAGATAATGTCAGTTGTTGTGGATATATGCTGTTGACACTGGCCCAGTACTGGACATTTTTAATGGTTATAAATATCAAATGTATAAATTCAACGAACTTCGATGGATAAATTTTTGATTCTACAATTTACTTGATTCCACATGCGTCAAAAATAAAATTTCAATATGTATATTGCACCCCTAAAATTGCTCCCCAATTTCCACAAAAAGTTGATCGACCTTTATCAACAGAAAACGTCAATCCAACGCAGACATGAATTTCCTCTCATTTTTTTTTCGTTCTCTGAATACGCACTTATGATTCTCCCCTTCTGGCCACTTCCTCCCTGAGAAGGAAATACGCAAGATTATTTTTTTTTAATACTTTTGTTCATAGGCACGAGTCTCGTTTGATTTCCGATGAAGTAAGGAAGATAAGACGGTTCGGAGCAAATAGTAACTGTATCCGAGATCCATTAACCGAGGCCTTTCTTTCCTCCTTCACTTGGTGAGAGTACGATCATAGTACCATTGATTGAATCGTGCCCTTCTCTCACCCCTCAGTTGATATAAAAACAACTCCCAGCCAGTGTCAGCTGTCTGAGTGGCCTATTAAACAGGATTTGGGGCCAATCAGAGTGCTGGATTTGGATGGCCACGTGACACCAATGATTGTTTCCCTTTGATGATGTCTCTGCGGCGGGTGAATCAATTCTTACCCACAATTCTGACAGATATTTGCTAAGCGTAACATTGATCTACCACAGGGAAAGCCATTATGTTATATTCTTCTGATCTGATGAATTTCGATAGCTGACATGTAGCATCTCTAATTTTCCCATCAATCGATCAATTTTCCATCTCAGTTTCGCGAATAACTTGGTGATAATTGATCATTCTTCTTGTCTTGTACTCAAATGATTGATTGATGCTTGTAATGAAGATATTTCGAACAAAAATCTGATGAATTACCTCACGTTCTTGGGGTAAAAAAAGCCACCTGTTTCCGAACATCTTTGTCACCGATGCTCGGACAAAAAGGCTTTTAGTGATGATGATTATCCACCATCCTATTGTGGTCCATCGGCCCTGGCTTTACGTTTAATCCATACGAAAACCACCCTTGTTTGTCCAGTTTTGGGTTACAGCCTCCTCTAATGGATTATCTCTATATTCTATCATCGGTTTGCCGCTCGTTTTAACTATTTTTCCCTTCCCCAATAATCTAAGTTCTTGGGGGTACAGTGGGGTAACGTTGCGTGGATAAATATCTGGGGTTTCACGGTGTTTACTCAAGATATTAGGGAAACAAATTTTTGGAGAATGATAAAAGTAGGTTTTTTTGTCAGACGTGAGATTGGATAAATTACCAATGAACATTATTTGCTTTTGGGAAAATTTTGATTCTTTTTGTTACAGATTATTTTGGGGAATGACACGAAACAATTTTTATTCCACTCAGTCCTTTGAAATTGAATGAATCGATTTCGTGAAGACAATTTTCAAGTGCCTGAATCAAGCTTTTGGTATTTTTAAAGGGAAGGGAAGATTGTTAAACGTTTTCTACTGAAAATTCCTGGAGACATCTCATGATCTTGAATAATTGACGCAGACAGTCGGTTCAAGACGTTTAATCCAAAATGAGAACTAGATCGCCAGTCCAAATAACTCAATTTTGACAATTGAAACCCCAATATCAACATTATACCCCGCCAGATGCTATAATCTCACGATAGTAAAGCGGAGAAAGGGGAGGGACGAGTTAGGGGGATGGTGAGACGGGGTAGGGGAAGTCATTTGATTGAACTGCATTCAACGGGATTTATGACCGATATAAATGATCGTCGAAGTGAAGTACGTGTCTAACGAGCCCATTACAAGATTACGCAATACTAGGTGAAATACTCCTTATTAGTTATCCCGATAATATTTTTTATCGTTGAAATAGCTTCCATGATATTGTCATCGTTAAATTCAACAAAAGGGAGTATCGATGGAAAATATTAAATTGAAATTCCAGGGCTCTGCGTGGGTAAATTGTCGTTGTGAGATTCAAGAGTCTGAAAAATATTCAAATGTTGAAAAAAACCTCGATCAATATTTTTATAATGCGGTTGTGAAATCCCACATCGATTGAAGCTTCTACTTCCTCTTTAATGAGGACGATATTCTAGTCACTGGACTATAGAGAACATTTATATTGGCACCGTAAAAACCCCGAGGAAATTTCCCATTCATAAACAATTATTTTATTTTGGAAAAGTCATCTTTCCATAGCAACAGGGAATGAAAAATTTTCCAAATATTTTCTATCACTCCTTCGACAATTAAACCCTCCAATTAAGGACTTGAATTTCCCATTTTTTAATCAATTTTTCTGGATGTGGTACCTGATTCCTCGTAGTTTCATATTCTTCAGAGGGAAAACGTGAAGTTGTGAGGGTTATGGGAGGAATTACAGGTACATGTATCCCAGCATCGCTGGAGCGTCTAGTTCAAGAGGGGATGATGGTTGAGGGCTAGAGGGATGGTGGGCAAGAGGATCAGAGGCGCCAGAGCGTCGCGGCGCCACCCCCGGCGTCCGCCACATTGCCGCCATACTCATCCTTACTTTTGCGACTTTTTCATCTCCCCTCATCCCCTCTCCATCATTTTCCTCGTCCTCTTCAGCTTCACCATATCTTCCTGGGGAAGTCTGTCCTCATTTTCGTACCCCCACCTCAAAATACCTTAGTAGATTTTTTTTTCCCCTGGGCTTTGTGAGTTATTCTTTTTAACAGTCACTCTTTTTTTATTTCAGACACGACATATTGAATGATCGACAACAACGAGACGATAAGAATTATTCCTGACGCTGTGTTCACCGAGAGTTAATAGACGAAAATTATTCTACTGAGGGTTTATTATTTCCAAGGTGAGTGATTACGTCAGAATTTTATTGAAAATATATTGTAATTAATTTGACCAGGGAATTAGGGACTGGATAATGCCAATTGACCACTATCTACGAAGTGATAAATAAGAAAACATAAAAAACGTAGATGACAAAAGTAAAATCGAGTGACTCATCCTTGAAATGTGAAAATCCCAACCCCTTAGTGGTCTCCAAAGCACGAGCCTGTCGTAAAATCTACGTCGTTCTATCCCCTTTTAGCCATCTACCTCTGGTTTTCCCAAGTGCCGCATCCTTAACTCGCTGCAACGAAAGTACTATAGCACCCAATATGGGAATAGTTCCTCGTCGTGGATGCCACTAAACATAACACTTAATTGCGACAAATATGGACCGTAAAATTTGAATAGGCATGTGATGATGAAGAACACCCTCGGGTGGGAGGGCAGGGAAGGGGGTGAGCGTTGGTTGTCGAAAAAGGGAAAGGTCTATGGGTGAGGGAGGCTCGGGTTAGGGTTCAGGAATTTCGTGGAATGAATTATTTGAATTTTTCAGTTTTTGAAAATAAAAAATTCTCAGGTAAAATTATAAAATTTTTCTGATGAATTTAACCTTCATTGGTTCATGCAGAAGGATTTAATTAAATTGGGAAAATGCTCGGGATTCATCGGAGACGATTTTCCCTCAATCGGAAAAAGGAGTGAATAAAAGAAATAAACTGACCACTCCGATTCAACTCCAAACTCTTCCTGCTCGTCATCCATCCCACCCCTTCTATTCCAGGGTTGAACAGGTGACGCTCGTAAATCCGATACGTTCGATAAATCCGATAAGATCTCGTGTAATTTCACAAATGGCCACCAAAATCCAGGGAATCCAGGGGGTTGAATACCACAAGCGTTGAACCGTATCTTTTCTCCGGTGATAGAAAATTGTTATCACACTGACCAAAATCTTCATACCAGTTCTCCTCTTCATTTTATTTTAATCTCTAATGAGGATCTCACCCACCACATCTGTTCGTGTTTATGACATCAGTCGACTTAATCGGAAGATGAGATTTGAATGAACGAGAATGACAGAACAATTTGGTGAATCGAGACATCTTAATTGTGGGGTCAAAAGCCATTATTTTTACGTTATCGATGTAATCGTCGATTTGAAATTTTGAAAATTGAAAATATCCCTTTTGCCAGATGAAATTTTTGTCGTGTGACATCAGATTTTCATGTCTCTGTGGGACGTTCAACAAATCTCATCTCGACTCGGTTTTCCTGTTCGGTTGATCAGAATTTTCTAATTTCGGAGAGCGATCCTGGGCAATGGATTTCGATCAACGGTTATGTCATCAGGGGTGGGAGGTAGCGGCCAATCAGAAGGCTTGAGACAGGTTGGCGCCAGTTGACGATGTAACAAACAAACTTTCATGTGCCAAATTGTTATCAATGTCAATTCACATTTCTTATTTTTTTTCTCACATCTCTGGTCCCAACTTGAAACTAATTTCATGCTAAGAAGCTGGGGAAGATCAGAAGAAACAATGATCAAAGCTGATGACCCATTTTTTCTTACTCCCCGTCAAAGAAGAATTTGAAGCCCTGAAAAATTGGGAGAAGCTTTACATCCTGGACTGGAAAATATGAATTGGGGTTCCTGACATGATTATTTATTTAGGCTGATGAGAGTTGATTAAAAATTCACGGGCAAGATGTATTAACAGGGAAATTCACGTGTAGGATAAAAAAAAAAAGTTAATCCATCTAACTCAACCCTCGTGTAACCGTCCCCTGACTTCCGGGCTAAAAGCAGCAGTGCATAAATTTCCTGTACATCTCAATTCACCCCCAACAGTGACCATTCCCTTACACGTCGTGCCTCTGAGTGACATCTTGCATCTCCAGAATCTCTCCTCGCTGTCGCCTAGTGTTACGCCATCTCCTACGCTTTACTTCAATTTCTTTTTTGGGAGTTAGGTCTTTGGACAGTAACCACCTCCTGTGCTTTTGCATTATCACCAGCTCCACCCTTCTCAAGACCATTTTTTTTTTCACGGTTGGGGAGTAGATTTTTGGGAATCCAGCGGTGCGTTAAGAACGTACAACCCCTTGTTGAGGGTTAGTTCGATTATTCTTGGTTAAGGGTTTGTTGAATTATTGACGAATGAGAATCTTCCTGGTTCCTCATTGATACTTAACACCCTTGGAATGTATTTAATATTTTTTTTCAACCCCAATTCGAAATTTTCCTGTGTTACGACGATTAGAAAGCGTCACCCGCGAAAATTTGAAATCTTGAAATTTGAAAAATGAGGGCAGTTTACGTTTCTGATCGTTTCAAAGTGATTGTCTGCACAGCGGGGTGATGCATGACTCCACAGCAATTCCGCAGCAAGGGGTGGAGCAGGGGACGAGGGTTAGAGGGTAGGATAGCAGGGGGTCATCCCCTCTCGATGCCACTCTCATCCCTTCCCTCTCTCCCTTGATTTCTTTCTTGACAATCACAAAGGGGTGGCTTTTGGCATGGTGTGGTGGTGGTAAAATTTACCCTGCGCGCGCAAATAATGCGGAGACACCACCGGGTGCCTCGAGCGAGGCCACAGACACATCACTTCTTTGGCGACAGCCGTCGGGGTAACATCCTCGTTCCTCTCTACCCTATCGTTTATCCCCTCTTTTCACAAACTACGAACTTGTAACAATTTATTTTTTTCCTATTCTCAATTCACATTTTCCAAGTGCCTTCTAATCTTCATTATTTTCCATTACTCTTTTCATTCATTATTCCTTTGGTTTTGTCAGTTATTGTTGCTTTGGCTTTTTGAATTTTCGCGGTTTTTTTTTTAGTGCCTCGATTTCGCTTTCCGGTTGTCGTAACACTTGTGCCTTATTACTGCCGTCCAGGTTTGTGCCGGGAAATAATTGGTTTTTGAGATGAGTTTGGGGAAGGGATTTTTCAATTTCCCGGCAATCTTGCGCGGGAAAATTTCAATGTGATATTTTTTCCGTTTAGTTATGGTTTTCTATGGGTTTTACGTCGTTGTGTCACCTCAGTAGCCTTTTAATGTTAAATTACCCGTCCCCACCGATCTGTGCCTTTTTTTGTAAAGCCTTGAGAGATTTATTTTTCGATAGAGTTTTGAGTTTAATTCGGAAATCCGTCCCTTATTCTTGAAACAACCACGAAGAAGTTTCGAAAATTTAAAATATTTGTAATATTGAGTTGAACGTGACGTCATCATGGAGAAAATTGGGTAAGTCCAAAGACATTTCTTGGTAATTAGAATAAAAAAAATTCTCGGTTCTGAAGAGGGAGAATTTTTTTACTTTGGTTGAAAAATATGAAAGCAATATGTACTTTCTTCAATGTAAATTAATTTTTGGGTGGAGTGTATTTGTTTAGAAAACTGTATGTCGAGCGATTCCCTTCCTAAAAGGACTGAATTTTTTCAGTCGAAAAAACTGAAAACCATTGGAAACTCATGTTTACTGACCACACACAGCGATAGGAGTTTTTTCCGTTGCGCAACAGTCAGGGCTTTTTTTCCCGAAATTGACTTTTTACAGATGAAAAAATTCGTAAAAGAATTAATCTGTAAATAAAAGAAATTGTTGTCGAAGAAAAATCCTTTCTTCGGTTTTGAAAAAAAAAATGCGTTTAGAGGGTTTATGATCTCCTCTATCAAATAAATCAGTCTCGATTGTCCCTAACAAGGGTTCTTGTTTGGCCATCTCAATTTGGGGGTTTGAATTTACCATGGGGTCGGAGTAACCCGAAAAAAAGCGTTTGATGGTCGTAGAAAAAGGATAATTACGACATTCAAGTCAATTATAGGTAAGGGGGAGGGAAAAAAAAAATAAACTGACAAGTGGTGTTTATCGTATCGAAACGCTATATCGTAATTCCCGGGTGTGGATTTTGGGTGGCTGATGAGAAGGGAGTGGGAAGGGATTTTCAATGGGATGAACAACTAGGGGGATTCGCCAAATTTTCAACTACCCCCGGGGGTAAATAGTGTTATCGGGTTATGCTATCAATCTTGAATCCTTGAATGGAGTGGAGGCGGTAAAATAAGGGGTTAGTTGGGTGGAGATGTTCTGGGAAAATTTCGCCACTGGATTTCGGGATCATCCCCTAGTAAAATTCTGCGGATTTGGGGCGGCATAATTTTACGGGAAATCGGTTCTGGGGCTTAGCCCATTTTTTGGGGGCCATATTATGTTGACAAGATACATTACGTTATCTTTATCAATTTCATGACTTTTTTAAGTTGAGAGTTGCGAACTGTACTATTTTTCGTTTACTAGTAATCGAAAAAGTACTTTTCGACATTCACTCAACGTAAGAGTGACTAAAAAAATATTTTTCAGTATGTCAAGAACTACGAAACCTACAGAGACAATTTTCTTTCCAATTCATTGGAAAATTTCCTGGTACATCTCATGGGACCACTGTCGACCCTCCCCCCAACTTTCTCAAAAACTCAAAATGTCCAGACCTCAAAATCTTCTCACACACGATTATTTGTTTAAATTGGGGGGGGGACTTGGGTTGCGTTACTGTGCCACCTATGCGCAGAAGCGCTGAATCCACTGAACACCCTATCCCCTCTCCATTCCCCTCCTCCTCCACCCCTTGGGGGAGCGAGCAGCCCCGAAAATAAGGGGTGGTTCCCCAACGTTTCTCAGTTACAGTTTGGCTTCGGTCGCGACCAATAGCCATCTCATTCCACTCTCGTGTGAACCTTCACAATCGTCGGATCATTTCTCCCAATTTATTGAATTTATCCGGAATAAAAGAATTTAATAAATTTTATTCAACTAAATATATTGACTTCATTGAGTGATGAATTGTCTTCGATATTCCGTCATGACATACGGTACTACACTGGGGGAATTGTTGGGGGTTGACAATTTTTTTTTCAATGTCACTTGATGATGTGACATCATTGTTAAATGTTGAATTTTTTAAATTAATTATTACGTTTTCGGAGTTTTGAGTGACGAGTGAAATTGTCTGAGTTCTACTGATGTTGAAACTCGAGATTTTAATAGTTGTTGATAAAGCATAAATTATTCGGAATTATGAAAGTCGTGTTGGCAATTTTTAATTAATCGTTAATTATCCTGATAATGGAGGTGGATGTAAACTGCTGTGGTTTTGTTAATATCGCGGGTTATCTGTACACCAGGAGTCTGCATAGAAAACGAAGAAGAAAGGAGGAGGAGGAAAGAAACATGACGCGGTCCTGGGTATTTATTTTTTTACTATCAGATTATAACAATTAAGTTGGTAGTGAATTTCAAAGAAATTTTTAACAAACGGTGAATATATTCCAGATTATCGTACATATGTGGATGAGATTTAGAAGATATATTGACTCAACAGTTCTCGAGATATTCCAATTAAAATTTATTTTCATTCTTTGTGATGGTTTTTAAATAGTAAAAAAAAAATAACATTTATTAAATTAATATCACTCGTTGGGAGGAGAAGAATCCGAGGAATGTTAACTGTGCCATCGCTGACATCAATCCAATTATAATAATTATAATACAAATTAATTACTTTATATTGTGTCGGTTGCAGTATTTTATTAATTTTGTGAAGTTTTAATTTTCTGACGGACTTTTCCGCAACGTAAACGCGAACTCCTTGAAATGGATTTCATCTACTAGCGTTAGTTATTAACCAACGATTAAATTAATTAAAAACTGGTGAAAAGAGAAAGAATAATCTACTTCATTTCTCATAAAGATCACTACAACTACATGAATAAAATTATCACTCAATAAAACTTTCCGGGCACTCGATAAGCAAATTAAACATTCAATGGAGCCATGAGTTTGATCAGAATTCGTAAATAATTTTGTCGCTGTGGATCGAGTGAAAAATGTAGGGTAGTGGCCTCCCTCGTGTCACCCAAAATCAGTAGTGGCAGGAGGAGAGGGTGAGTTGGGGTGTAGCAAGTGACGATGGAGTGGCTGCCTGCCTCGGAACTTAAATGAGACTGTCTAAGTGACTTTTAGAACAATTCTATTACTTTCAATTGAAAAGTTTATTTAACATTGCAATTTTTTCTCAATCTGATTACCGTTCTCGGGTCCAGAAAAACAATTACCCGGCTTTCCCTTAATTCCGGCAATTTTTTATTTACTAAACTTTATTCAAGTGGAACTGGCTCCATAGGATCACCATAAATTATAATAATCTCTGATTATCAAATAATTTTGGAGAACATGCGCTAACGAGACGTCATTTATGATATGGAAAAAATCATAATTGTTTTGTTAATTATCTCGACATCCAGGGGACCTAGACAGATTGTTTTTTCACCCGATGTGGAATTCCCTAGAGCATGAGGTGGGGTAGTCATTAACTCTCGATCCTCAATTTTAAAACGACGACTTATGTTCGATTTTTACCAATAATTTCATTTTCTGGTTGAAAAAGCACGTTGACCCGGCACTAACTTTCAGATTAGTCGCATTCAGATCGATCATACGTAAGAGAGAGGAATAATAGGGTGTAGAGCGCGTACACAACGCACAAACTCATCCCCCTACCGGGTTATTCATTGAAGCGTGGATAATCTCGTCTTCCAGGGGGCTATATACAAGCCCTGAGGGGTCAGAGGGGGTCACAAATGACGGACTGAGGTGGAGAGGGGAGGAAGTTTGGCAAGCCTGAGAGCAATCAATGCCCTCGATTAATCGTTCTGGCGTCATTGGGCCATTCGAGAGAGTCAACGCCTCGGAAATTCGAAATTTATAGCGTTCAAAGGTTGCGGCAAATCGCGTCAACTCAATTTACGAATACAAAACAATTTTTTGCCCCCAAATAGAAGCTTTGTTGAGTCGTTGACTCTAGCTGACAATGAAAAAATTGTCCTTTAATTTATGTAAATTAAAAAAAAATTAAACAGACAAATTGATAATTAAAAACTCAACGACTAACTCAAGTTGAGTCAATGAAGAATAAAAACAAAAATTGTGGCTGTTTTATAATTATTATTAAACTAAATAATTCGTTGATTTATTTGTTGTAAACTTTTTTCCATTGAACTACCAAGTGCGAGTCAAACAATCATTTGAAGAGAATACAAGGTGATGAAGGAGACAACGAAATAAAACGAATTGTCGTAGTTGAAGGGATGAAGATGGGTGGGGAGGGAAGGGGAGGAGGGTGGTTTGGGACTGAGAGACGACGGAACTCGCCCAGTGATTTAATTTCCCACCAGAATACCGCATTACTCGTGTTATCACCCACCGCTTCGGCCATTCTTTCTCGGTTTTCACTCTTTCTCGAGACTTTTTTTTTCGCTTGAACCTTTCTTCTCACCCTGGGGACACTCCCCAAACCGTAAATTATCTTGTCACTTTATTTTTATTCTTCTTGTATTTGTTTCTTGTTTGGGATAATCAGGAGATGGAAATTTTTTTTTGATGGGTATCATTTATTTTATTTACGGAATTTCATGGATTTTTATATTGCGCAAAAGTCGGCTCCTTCAAATTTCATTCTAAATTATGTGGACCATCGATTAGGGTCAGTTGTAACCCCCGTCAAATTATAATTGAAAAATTCTTTATAGTCGGTTATTCAATTTTTTCCAATTTTTCGTTCAATCGTTCATCGGTTTTCTACTGAAACGGACAATTAGGTGTGAAGAGGAATCAATTGGGAAGGTGAGAAGTGAGATACAGTGAAAAAAAGGAACGATGGTGGGTTGAGAGGGTGGAGAGGGAGGGTGAAAATAGAGATCGGTTGTGCTTGAGTTTGACACAGTCAGAGCCCAGGGTTGCCAGGCAACTTCAGTAAGGGTGGAAGAGTAGTCTCCATTGGCGTGGATACTTGCAACGAATTTATGCCTCCCGATAGCCACTGTCAGAGCCATCCACTCACACCACCTCTCATCCCCAGTCTGTTTTGAGAGTCAACGACCGAAAGAATTCGACTGTAATTGGCCATTTCTATTTATTTTTTTTGTTTTTGAAAATCTCGACAATTCAGGGGTTACAATTCAAAGGTATCAAGTGGTTGGTGATTTTTTTTCAAGGGAGAAAGCACAATGGAAGTTCGTGACAGTCGGGGAAAGTAGGAGATAATTGTTCCTCCTTTCCCCTAAAAAAAATCCCAATTTTTCCCACATGTCTTCCCATTTCTCTCTAATTTCTAAATGGAAAAAAATCAATTCGGTTCTTGAAGAGAGTAATTTTGGAAAGTTAAGGTGGGGAAACAAAAATTTGTCTTGATTGACAAAATTGCAGATTAAAAATGTTAAATCTACTGATAAATCTTTACAAAACTGTAAAAGATAGTTAGATATCCTTAAATGTTAATTTTCCTAATTTCTTGGGTATTTTTTCTCCGTCCCAACGATAATGAAAGTGCCTCTATCCGGCTGACGGCACGTGCCTGGCATACAAATTGTTTATCTCGAATCGAAAAGACATCCTCACAACGAATAAAAAAGTAAGGGGAAAGGGATTGGCCTGGGTACGATGTAGTAAACGACTTAATTAGTAGGCGGAGAAGGAACAATTTATTTTTATTAGTTCATCAACCCCATCGGGTGTCTGTGAAACTCATGTCCCTGAAGCCCATTGACAGTTTTACCTATCTTCCTGGCTCTTTTTTTCCTCTACTTGATATAAATACCCGACCGCAAAAAATATGAAGAAGAGTAACTAACCCGTGGACAAATCCAATACGACAAAATGCCCCCCCACTGGTAGCTGAGCTGCAATGTTAGGATCGATATAGAGATAGTCATGAAGTCCCACTTGTGCACTTTCACTTTAATTTTTTAAAGACATTTTTTCTCGGCAAATTGATGAAGTGTATTTTTTCAAAGGAAGTTTCTGCTCTCTCATGAGATTTTTACATATTTTCTTTTACAGTCAAGTGACTCTGGTGGTTTTCGTACACGCAGACGATCGCCGTCAGCAATTGCAATGGCAACACTGTCACTTCGCATCTCCATACCGGAGAAAAATGCGACCAAAATGATGCAGTTCGATCCCAGCACATCGGTGTATGATGCCTGCAGAATTATTCGTGAGAAATTGCCAGAAGCAACGAATATGGGACAACGTGAGTAAAAATCCAGCATCAAATAATTTTATGACATTCTTTTCCTCTGCGTATGAGCAAAGATGTCATGGAAAAAAATTTACAATTCATATTCACTCATAAACATTAAAAAGTAACCTGTTTGTCCATTAAAAGCTCGTGATGATAATTCCTTAAGTTCCGCCCCTTTGATTCCAGCCAAGGACTACGGCCTCTTCCTCTCCGACGAGGACGCAAAGAAAGGTGTCTGGCTGGAACCCGGTCGTAACCTAGACTACTATATCCTCCGTAATGGTGATCTCCTCGAGTACCGTCGAAAGCTTCGAACCCTTCGGGTTCGTATGCTGGACGGTACCCTGAAGACACTCCTCGTAGACGACAGCCAACCAGTTGCCAACCTAATGGTGGTCATCTGCACAAAGATCGGTATTACAAATCACGACGAATACTCCCTCGTCCGGGAGTATCTCGACGAGGAAACCGAGAATCAGAAACCTGGGAACTACGGTACACTGACGTTGAAACGCCGTAAGGAGGAGAAGGGAGAGAGAGACGCAAAGATGGATCAGCTCCGGAAGAAGCTGAAAACGGATGACGAGGTGAACTGGATAGATCCGAGCAAAACACTCAGGGAACAGGGTATAGACGAAGCGGAGACAGTTCTCCTTCGACGAAAGTACTTCTTCTCAGATCAAAATATTGACTCCAGGGATCCAGTCCAGCTTTCTCTACTCTATGTTCAAGCCAGGGACGCCATTTTGGATGGCACACATCCAGTAACCCAGGAGAAGGCCTGTACATTTGCCGGAATTCAGTGTCAGATACAGTTCGGCGATCACAAGGAGGACAAACACAAGACAGGTTTCTTAGATCTCAAAGAATTTCTTCCTCAGTCTTATGCGAAGGTCAAAGGAATCGAGAAGAAGGTATTCGCCGAGCACAAGAAGCACGTGGGCCTCTCTGAGCTGGACGCCAAGGTTCTTTACACGAAGACAGCTAGATCCTTGAGCACGTACGGTGTCACGTTCTTCCTCGTCAAGGAAAAGATGGTGGGAAAGAATAAGCTGGTGCCACGGCTCTTGGGGGTCACCAAAGATTCCGTTCTCAGGCTGGATGAGAGAACCAAGGAGATCCTCAAAACGTGGCCATTGACCACTGTCAGGAGATGGGGTGCATCTCCCAATACCTTCACTCTTGACTTTGGCGATTACTCGGATCAGTATTACAGCGTTCAAACGACTGAAGCCGAACAGATTTTACAGCTTATCGCTGGGTATATTGACATCATTCTTAAGAAGCAGAAGGCTAAGGATCACTTTGGAATTGAGGGGGACGAGGGGTCGACCATGGTTGAGGACAGCGTCTCACCGCTCAAGTAAGTAGGGGTCATTAGAGCTGTTAGGATTGTTAGATGTGTCGCGGGCGTCTCGATCTCACTAGCTGATGTGGATTGGATTTTGATGAAAAGTTTTTCTCGAGATATCGTGACGGGAGTTTGGAAGCTGACGGGGGAAAAATGGAGGATTTCTTAAGGATGCAGCGGATCAAGTACTTGAGGAGTTTGGAGTAACGAGGGGTTTTGTTGGGAAGGGGTTCTGGGGGAATAGATTGTGTGGCTAAAAGAAGTTTTCGGGAAAAAACAATTTTTGTATTTTTTTTCTTCAGAATATATTCGATGTGGGGTAGCTTTGAGGGGTGAAGTGATGCGAAAAGGCAGTCATGTGGTCTCGTGTGTTAGAACAGTTAGTAATTCTCATAATTTTGTTTGTTAGGGCGACGATTATGCAGCATGAAACGAGTAATGTTGGCAGAGGTAGTGTTGAAGCGGTGTCAGTGGCCATTCCAGCAGTTATGAGAGCCGGTGGCGAAGGTATGTATTATCTTATCAATATTAATGCACACGAGTTGAATATTTACTACTAATGGTTATCGAAAATACTTGAAGGCATTTTGAGCGTGGATAATCACTCGTATCTATACATACACGAACGTTTAATTGTTGTGGAGAATCTTCCAAGAGTATTGAATTTTTATTCATTTTTTTATTCTTTTGTATATAAAATTCATTGGCTTTTATCGTTGTCCAAGTGGTCAGTTTTTTTAACACAAGTAGAGAGCAGGATAGGAAAATTTCCTTTGTACATAATTATTAAGAAATGAGATAATTTGTAAATCATAAGACCAGCCTCGGAATGCATGATAAATTTTAGGAGCAAGGCCCTACGGACATGGACACATGGCAAGCGCCCAATACACGACTATTAGTGGTCAAGTCAACATCGCCCACGCACCACCTATGGTAAGTATTTAATTATCAAAAAATCATATTCACCCAGCTTTGAATTTAGAAGCACTGAGTGTCGCCTGATTTATAGAACTTTATTAAAATGGAAACATTCTTCCAAATTAAAAATTTTCAAGTCGATATTTCGACTAATTTCCAATTCGATTTTTTTTCATGCTAGGCGCCTTCTATTGCGGACAAAAAGTAGGTACAAAGGTCAAACTGAAGAGTTGAATTTTTTATTTATTTTTTTCACTGTTTTAAATATACTTGGCGCACAATTTATTTCATCACGATAAAGAAATTCTTTAGATATTCAATTGAAAAAAGTTTTCATTATTTTCTGGGAACAAAAGGCACTGAAGTATGATTAAAATGGATGAGGATGTAAGGGGGAATTGTCATTTGGCCCTCATGGCCCTTATAATTATACGTTTTTCGGTGAAAAATAACCGGACCACGGGTATCTTATGCAGAAAATTCGACTATGTAATGCTCATCAACATGGTGCAATCAACCTGTCTCCATTTACTTCCTCTCACTATCTCTCCCTCGTGTAATTCACCAATAGTCTGAGAATATCTCACCCCTGCATCCTCAAAGCCATCGCTGTCATCAAAAATCCACCCATCCCTTCGAAGGCCGACGATCAATGGATCGAGTGAATACGTTATTCTTGACTACCAGGTACAGCAGACAAAAGTCACGTCGGTACTTACTGAGCCTCAGAGAGCCCTTGTATCAACAATAACCGCTGGTCACGAAGTGATACACATTGCCGAGACTGAATTAACATCTAAGGCACAATTACCCGAGCTCGGTAATGATCCAGCATCACTCCAGTGGATAGCCCAGACAATGGTAACTCACAAGCAAAATGTTGGAACACAAATTGCTGAAATGAATGCAGCAACTGCACAAGTTGTCACATTAACATCAGGATCAATTGAGGAAGTTGATCATACTGCGGTGGGTGAGGCTATATCTACAATTGCCACAAATTTACCGGAGATGACTAAGGGAGTTAGGATGATTGCTGCACTGATGGATGATGATACCTCCGGGGATCGTTTGTTAGATGCTGCCAGGAAATTGTGCACTGCTTTCTCAGATCTTCTCAAGGCCACTGAACCAGAAACCAAGGAGGTAAGATACTCATTACATCGACGATTTTTTTCCTCGTTAAGGGAATCTTACAATATTTTCATTGTTACACAGCCTTACGGTGTTGCTGTGATCATATATGAACAATACGTAAGAAGTTTGGATGTTTTGATATGCTTTCCGCTCATAAATTAATCAATCACTTGTTCTCATTATTGAGAGACATTTTGAAAAATTTCTCCATTATTTCCATTATTTTGGTAACTGAGATTTTGTATTTTTGTGAGAGCACATATTTTGCAAAGAGCATTGTAGATTTTGATTAGATATGATCAACTGTGTGCAATCGTTGATATCTCCGCAACAAACGATAATTTAAAACAAACAATTAACAGAAGTAAAAACTTTTCAATTCCATCCAATATATTTGGAGTTATTAACGATCACAGGAGTCAATTTCAATGTTTTACTCGATCTTCCTCCTCACAAATACAAAAAAAAAATGATGTCCTCTCTTTCAGCCACGTCAAAACCTTCTCAACGCGGCCTCTCGCGTTGGCGAGGCCTCCCATCAAGTTCTCACAACGATCGGTGAGGAAAACGATTCAAATCGCGAACTCCAGGATATGCTCCTTGCGCTTGCCAAAGCCGTTGCCAATTCTACAGCTGCCCTTGTCCTGAAAGCCCGTAATATCGCGGCGACATGTGACGATTCGCAAACCCAAAATCGCGTTATCTCCGCTGCAACTCAGTGCGCACTAGCGACATCCCAGCTCGTAGCATGCGCCAAAGTTGTTGCACCCACCCTCCAATCCCCCGCATGTCAAACCCAGCTGATGAACGCAGTTCGCGAAGTTACGAAAGCTGTTGAAAATCTCGTGGACGTTTGCAATGAGACCTGTGGAGATGATAATCTCCTGAAAGAACTGTCCGCCGCAGCCGCTGAAGTCTCCCGCACCTTGAACGATCTTCTAAATCACATTCGCACAGCCACACGCACGGGAGAACGTGCCAAAGAAACAACTCAAGATGGGGCAGTTGAAACGATAATATGCGCTACTGATCGTCTATTCGCATCCTCGGGAGACGCACCTGAGATGGTGCGGCAAGCACGCATTGTGGGTCAAGCCACAGCCCACCTTATTCAATCGATCAAAGATGAGGCAGAACGGCAACCCGATCCCGACCTCAACCGACGCCTCTTGGCCGCCGCAAAGGCCCTCGCCGATGCCACATCCAAAATGGTGGAGGCTGCACGACAGTGTGCGTCAAGTCCTCACGATTCGCGAATGCAAGAGCAACTTAAAACAGCCGCAGAAGAGCTGAGGATCGCGACGACAGTAGCAACAACTCAAACATTGAGACGAAAAGTCGTGGAGGAGGTGATCGTCGACAAGACGCAATTTTCGCGAGCTGCACAGGCGATTCACGCCGGTTGTGAGAATCTCACTGATCCAAAGAGTTCGAAGCAACAGATTCTCGAAGCAGCTACTATGATCGCGAAACATACTAGTGCTCTCTGCAACGCTTGCAGACAGGCGTCTAGCAAGACTAATGATCCTGTGGCTAAGAGACATTACGTGCAATCTGCAAAAGACGTTGCGAATTCAACTGCTAATCTTGTGAAAGAGATCAAGGCATTGGACAAGGATTACTCGGATCTTAATCGGGAGAAGTGTTCAGATGCTACGAGGCCATTATTAGATGCTGTGGATAATCTTTGTGAGTTTGCTGGATGCACTGAGTACATCAGGGCGGTGATCCATGTGGCTGAGAAGATTTCTGGAACTGAAAGAGCGCTCATCGATGGTGCATGTGCAATCGTGGAAACATCGAAGAGTCTTCAAGCCAGTCCGCAGGACGAGCCTTCCTGGCAGAGGCTGGCACAACACAGCAAGACCGTTTCTGACTCGATTAAGACCCTCGTCTCGTCGATTCGTGAGAAAAGTCCAGGTCAGACAGAGTGTGATGCAGCTGTCGAAAAGTTGACAGCGAGGATAAGGGAACTGGATTCGGCTACACTCAGTGCAGTTTCACAGTCTCTCATACCACGTAAAGAGAACTCTCAGGAAGGATTCATCGAGGAGATGGAGAGATACACGAGAGAGTTACGTGAGCAGCTGGAGCCGTTGAGAACAGCTGCTAAGTATCAGCCGGAGAACGTTGGTCCCTGTGTCCAGCAATTGGCTCGGTCCTATGAGCCGTTGGTTGCTAGTGCCATTGGTGCAGCTTCCAACATGGTGAACTCTAAACAGCAGTCTGTGTTGTTGGATCAAACGAAGACAGTCGCCGAGTCTGCGCTGCAGCTAGTGTACGTCGCCAAGGAGGCTGGAGGCAATCATGAAGCGATAGCACTTCACCCCGAAGTCGATGAATCCGTGGAGGGGACTAAGGATGCCTTGAGAGAGTTGGAAAGCACTCTGGAGATGATTTCAACGTCTCATGGCGTTGTCACTGGCCTGATAGAGACCATCAGCAGGGCTATGATCAGACTAGATGATACGAGAATCTCGACTGATTCAGTGGATTCTTACGTGGACTATCAAACGAGAATGGTTGAGGCCGCCAAAGAGATAGCCAGACTCGCCCAGGAGATGTCTACAAAGTCCAGTACTGATGTCGCAAGACTGGGACCCCTTGCAGTCGACATTTCTCATAAGTACACACAACTTGCGAGGGATTGCACTGGGGCTTCGGCAGCTGCTTCCAGTCCTGAGGTGTCTTCCAGGTTGAGAAATGGTGTGCAGGATTTGGGGAGAGCATGTGCGGATATCGTCCGGGCTTCTGGAGTTTGTCAATTGACTCCTGGGGATGCTTACACTCAGAGGGAGGTGTCTGAGAGTGGAAAAATTGTCACCGAGAAAGTATCTGAGGTACTCTCAGCTCTTCAGGCTGGTTCCAGGGGCACTCAGGCCTGCATCAACGCCGCAAGTACTGTTTCTGGGATCATCGGGGATCTGGATACTACTATAATGTTTGCAACTGCTGGAACTCTTTATGCTGAGAACGAGGAGGATACCTTCGCTGATCACAGGGAAAATATTCTGAAAACTGCAAAGGCTTTGGTTGAGGATACCAAGACTCTTGTGGCTGGGGCTGCTTCATCACAGGAACAGCTGGCTGTTGCTGCCCAAAATGCAGTTTCTACGATTGTCCAGTTGGCAGAGGTTGTTAAATATGGAGCTGCTAGTCTTGGCACTCAGAATGCTGAAGCACAGGTCATGCTCATCAACGCGGTTAAAGATGTTGCCTCGGCATTGGGCGATCTCATTCATGCCACTAAGGCTGCCAGTGGAAAACCAATCAACGATCCCAGTATGGCACATCTTAAGGACTCGGCCAAGGTGAGAGGATTTTTTAAAATTATTGCTTGCATGGTATAATGCTTCGGAAGTTAGGACTGCATTTGATAATCAGGGGACTTCCGTAGGTGAGGCTTTCATTTTTTACTCTGGTTTCAGGTTAGAGAAATAATTGATATGTCCTGATTGTCGAATGAAATGCTATTGTTTTTTAGTTTTGAGTAATTTGGGAGATTTACAAACAGACCGATTATTTCCTGGACATTATGCCAATTATAACAGATGGTCATTTGATTTTTTTCTTTGGGTGGACTTTAATTGCCATTTTTCTCATATATTAACATGAAAAATTGGGTGAAAACGATGGGGGATATTTTTTAAAATCAATTTGAGCAGCTGAAAATTGGACTCCAAAAAATTCATCGATAAAGTTCAATATTAAAGTCCACCATGAAACCATAGAATTATTCAATCTATTATTTTTCTAGTTTTGTGCGTCTTTTCCTTCTCTTCTTGTGTGTTGCGATTTTTCGATTCATTTTATTTCAAGTTCATTTCTATTGTTATCTTTTAATTTTGAATGCGTAGATGGTCGAAGGTATTTTCATTACTTTTATTTTCGCTTTGATGTTGTAATATTATTTTTTTTGTCGATTATTTTGGTGGACTTTGATGAACGTAATTATCGGAATTTTGTTGGTATTCTAATTGGTACGGGTAATGCAATACTGTCAGGTAGTTGAGCGTCAGCTGAATCAACAAATCTTACCAATGGCGGATACAACTGGATCCGAGTCTGAGTGGATAGTGTCAGATCAGGAGGAGGAACTCATGAGACTTCTGTCGTCCTCAGACACCAATCAACCTACCGAAAGAACATCTGATCTTCTGCTACTCATGTAGCATTTTTTTTGATAATTCGATCATGCGAATCTATTCTTTTGCATTTATTAAGAGCAGACCTATGTTTGTTGAGTGCCCAGTCAGAATAAGGGGAATTAATCTTGCTCTTTTTTATTCATTTCAATTTTGCATTGAGCCCCTCTCCTTCTGCTCAACAATTTACCCTGCCAACCGTAGCTTTTTATAAACAGTCATTCTCACCATTTGTAATCTTATAATAAACACAAGAAAATTCATTAAACTTCGAGTTAAACCCATCCCTTCTAACCGAAAAATTAAAAGTAATTTTAAAAATCATCAAATTTAACGTAGGTACGTACATCTCAAGAAAAAAGAAGAATTTGTGTTGTGGTAACAAGGAGTATTTGCCTAACACATCTAAGCCTCCCTGATGAGTCTTATTTTAACAATTTGGTATCGCTGAATATCAAGGTGTGATATAGGACTCACGTATGGTAGCGTTCCTATCACCAGCCATTGCCCATTAACACATGAAATCCAAAATCTAGACACTCTTCATCTTCAATGCCTCGTTAATCTTCGCTGACCTCTACTCCTCAGCTTATAAATTATTTTCAGGGTTTAAAGGCAGTAACCTACCACTAACAGCATCTAAGCGTTTACCCTCCCTAATCTCAAACTCCTGACGAAGATCAATTTTCTGCTCCCAGGTGATGGTGACAAACGTGACATCCCTCTTGAAGACAGTAAAGGCAGTGGAGGATAAACACACACGAGGGACACGAGCTCTGGAGTCAACGATCGAGGCAATCGGTCAGGAGATCCGAGCGTCGAATGCTCCAGACTATCAAAGAGGCTCTGTGACTCCGGAGGACCTCGTCAGATGCACCAAGAGTATCACCACAGCAACAGCTAAGGCAGTGGCTGCTGGAAACAGCTGCAAGCAGGACGACATCACCGCGGCTGCCAACATGGGACGAAAAGCCATCAGTGACATGCTGTCCATCTGCAAAGCAGCTGCCCATCACTGCGCGGAGACCAAGGAGCTGCGAGAGAGGACACTGCAAGCTGGACACGACGTGGCTCTTAATTATCGTGAACTCCTCCAAGCGATCCTTATGATCTCATCAAAATCTGGAGACGTCAAGCACACACTGCCACAGATCTCGAGGAAGATTGCTACGAGTGTCACTGAACTTGTTGCTGTGGCCGAGTTACTGAAGGGAACTGACTGGGTTGATCCTGATGATCCTACTGTCATTGCTGAGAATGAACTCCTCGGAGCTGCTGCCAGTATCGATGCTGCAGCCAAAAAATTGGCGAGCTTGAGACCCAGGAGGAGTATTCAGGTGAGATATCCTTTGATCTATTTAATTTTCATCATCATGATGTCAAGTAAATAAGTAATATAGTCAAAGGAAAGCTGATAAGGTCATTCCTTCGAGAGTAATATTAAGATTTACAGGGAAAATATCCGTTTGCTGAACTTTCGTGAGATATGTTTGATATTCTTGGTTGTGTTACTCTGAGATCGACCAGGAATCAAACATATTATCACGACGGCCAGCCCAATCATCACTACAACAAAAAACGCATGGGAATCCCAGTAATTGACCGGTATCCTCATCTCCGATTATCACTCCCCGTCTCGCAATTACCCCAGTCCTTTGGAACTCGTCCCGATTTTCATAGATAATGTCATTCTGTCTTCAGGAAACATCCGAAGACATGAACTTCGACGAAATGATCCTGGAAGCCGCCAAGTCTATCGCAGCTGCAACATCAGCTCTCATAAAAGCGGCATCAGCAGCTCAACGAGAGTTGATCGCCACCGGGAAAGTCTCGCGAACTCCTCTGACTTCCTCAGACGACGGTCAGTGGTCAGAAGGTCTCATTTCCGCAGCTCGTTTAGTAGCCGCAGCTACTCACAGCCTGGTGGAATCCGCAAATGCTCTCGTTCAGGGTGTCTCCTCCGAGGAGAAGCTCATCTCAAGTGCCAAACAGGTGGCTTCCAGCACCGCACAACTGCTCGTTGCCTGCAAGGTTAAGGCAGATCCAGATTCAGAAAGTACCAAACGCCTTCAGAATGCTGGCAATGCTGTGAAGAAAGCAACCGACAATCTCGTCCGGGCTGCACAGCAAGCTATCCAACAGGAGGAAGAAAGATCTCTGGTTCTTAACAAGAGGATGGTGGGGGGAATTGCCCAGGAGATAAACGCACGCTCTGAAGTTTTGAGAATTGAGAAGGAACTCGAGGAGGCTAGAGGAAGGCTGACAGCAATCAGGCAGGCTAAGTACAAAAATCGTCCGGACTATTCGGACACGGACGGTGATGCCGATCAAAGTGGCTATGAAAGTTATTCTTCAGGGTATGTTGCCCGGAAGAGTCCGGATAATTTTGCCACGTCGACCCCACGATTACCTGAGAAGAACATTGTCACCGGGGACAGGAGTGATCTTATCAGTCCTGAGAAGGTCAACTCCACTCAGAGCACTCTCGAGAGGAAGATGAAGGGCAATAGGGATGAGGGGCAGTACGGCTCAGTTGATAAGAGGTATCAGGTGCCGGGCTTTGAGAGGGGATATCAGGAGGGATTTGGAGATAACAATGGACTGGGTCAGTACAGCTCGATTGAGAGGAAAATCAATCAGGAGTTTGAGGGCCCTTTCCCTCCACCACCTCCGCAGATTTCTAGCGGCCGCAGGAGCTTTGGGGTGAGGGAGGAGGGAGGATTTGGGGGAGAGAGATTCTCACAGCCAATGACGACCTTTAAGACGGAGGTTCAGAAGTTTGTGGGGGGGACAGGGGAAAGGAGGGATGTGGGAGGGTTGCAGGGGCTAGGAGAGAAATCCGTGGGAAGCTTTGGAGGGGGTAGTCTTGGGACTTCACAGGGGCCGGGGGAGAAATCTAGTATGGGGAGTTTTGGGGGAGGAAGTCTGGGATCTTCACAGGCATTCACGGAAAAATCGAATGTAGTGACATTCGGGGACAAATCAGGTCTGGGAAGTTTTGGGGTGAAATCGAATCTTGGGAATTTTGGAGATAATCAGAGTTACACAAACGTGGAGAGCAAGATATTGCCTGGGGGAAGAGTGGAAACGATAACGACTAAGGTTTATTCGTCAATACCTGGGCAGACATCTACGTCTAGTAATTTTGAAAGCACTCAGGAGCAAGAATTTATCGCTAGTGGAAATGACTTGAGCACTTTTAAGGGAGGTGATAGTGGAAGGTTCTCGATGACAGAGCAGAAGAGTCAGAAGGAACACGTCACCCAAAAAGTCACTGAGAAAAAAATTGTCACCATGACTGTGTCAAAACATCATGAGAGCAGAAATAAAATTACGAGTTTTGAGCAGAAGTAGAAAATTCAGGGGGAGGGATGAAGCGGAAGAGACTTAGGAACAGATGAATAATCCTGCGATTCTAGGATTCCTGGCATTTTCTCGTTTACTGCCTTATTGCTGTGCTCGAAAAGTATGGACAAAGGAAATTTTTGGAGGGAAGAGGAAGACAGGTTTTTTACGTTTCAGAGGTGCTGTGAAATGTAAAAAAACCTCTGATTGATTTTGGTTTCATGGATAGAAAATTGAGAAGTACGATTATATGATGAAGCACAAAAATTACATAACGTATAAATTTTTAGATGAGTATTAGATAAGTGTCCTTAGCTAGCCATCTCAAGTGCTTTCGACTTAGCCTTGTTAGGATTAAAACACAATTGCCTTTGTATGAACATCGTTCATATTCAATTAAAAACCTAATAATTGGGGTATGAATTCAGTAAAAAACGTCCATACGTCGATGAAACAATCATTGTAACAACAAAAGGATAATTTTTTTTTAGTCAATGCTTCCCGTAGTCTCAACAGGAAAAAAAGGATTTAGTTCTAGATGAATTTTCTATTTTAATCAGTTCCTCATTTTTTTTAGTTTAGAAACAACTAAATATTATTTTTTTCTCGTTTGTTAAATGTTAATTACGTTGACACATGCGAGACGATTAACAAGAGAAGCAACATATCATTTAATTTTATTAATTTTCCGGGAGTCAGTGACTGCCTGAATGGCGTCACTCCCACTTTTTAATCAACTTTTCTTTTTTTTCTCTTTTCAGTAATTAATTTTTTTTTCTTTTCTATTTTTTCCCGAGTCCGTTGCTACTCCTATGATCAACACACGAATCTCGATATATTTTCAATATATTTTGCTATTGGGTTCAATAATTTCTGTTAGCAGATGATTAATAGATGCTAAAGTGCAATTATGAATTTTTTAAATGATATTTTTTAAGAGGATGAGAGTCAATTTTGATGCACAAAGTGGAGATTTTCGATACCTTAATCAATTATTTCGATTTCAGTGAGTAATTGCCAAAAAAATGATGCTTTATTGATTGAATTAAGTAATTTGTGATTTTTTGCCTAATTCGTGAATGAATTGCACAATTTGTCAATTAAACAAAATTATAAAATTTGTTTATCCATTAGTCAATGGAAATAGTAAAATTACCCGATGGACAATCGATCCTCGATGATTACAAGAAGATAATATATTATATATATGTATACAAAAGCAATTAATGACGATTGTAATTAATTTAGAGGAATTTTATTTTATTTACAACAATTATAATTATCCAGATATTGTTTTCATTAATTTTAATCAATAATATTGATTTTGTAGGCATTTTATTCTGAGGAAGAAAATAATTTTTAACGTTTTTACATTGTAACTGAGACGAGCCAATGAAGCCTTATTAAAATAAAAAAATTGAGAAATTAATTGTGAACATTATTATAAATTTATATTGAATACTTTGGAGTGTTATTTCTGGCTCATGATTTTCATTACAAGTGTTCTACTGCTTTGTGGTATTATGTGGATTAATGATGATTATAATGTCCAGAGAAATATTTTTAAGAATCAGAAAAAAAATAAAAATTCTTAACATGTAATATCTTTCTATATAATTTTTTTTCAGTGCCTAATATTTATCCGAGATTTTATTTTTCTCTCACTCATTTGAAGCTATTCATAGTTCTTTCCTCGACTCCTGTGGAATTTCGTGGGATGATGTGAGGGCTTTTTCAACGAACCTGGGGAGGGTGAAGGCTCCACGATGAATTTTGTCGTTATAATATTTCATCTTCATCTTATCAAGCTCCTCTTCCGTAAAGATTTTTATCGGTTCTCTAAAATTAGTTGTCTGAAAAAAACATTCAACAGTTTAATAAATGTTCATTGAACACGTTGATTCCCCTCTGAGAATAAAATTGTTACGTACGGGATCGAGACTTCCAAGGACAAATCCAATTTGTCCAGTGGGATAGGTAGGGACTGCTGCTATTCCATATGCGGTTACTGGATAAACTGTCCGACAGTGATTCAAGGTTTTGGTTACGTGGTCCAAATTGGCCCATGCTGTACCGGCTTGACTGCAGATTATTCCGTTGGGTTTTAATGCAGCTTTCATCAGAGCGAAATAAGATTCTTGGAAGAGGCATTCAGCGGGGCCTTAGGTCATACAAAAATAGTTGAGAATATGTGGGATAGGATTATTTATTGTCGAAGTTCAAAGAATTTTTTTCACTCTTGAATACCTGCTCTGCTACTTCTCGAAAGAAAATTTTTGAAAGGACCATTTTTCCTTCGCTTTATTACACGAGAAACAATCATTAGAATTATTATTACCGACTGGATCACTGCTGTCGGTTATGATTACATCGAACTCTCCACGATGTTTTTTCATGAATTCAAATCCATCGCCTATGTTGACAGTGAGTTTGGGATCGTCTAGGCTAGCTGCCATAAAGGGAAGGTGGGTCCTGGCTACCTCCATAACTGCGGGGTCAATTTCTACTTGAATAACTTTTTCCACGTCGGGGTGTTTCACTACTTCCCTAGCCACACCACCATCACCTCCCCCGACAATCAACACCTGTTAAAACGTCGCAGAAATAGAACTTAATTATGTAGAAATGTGGGAGAAAATCAATTGTGTAATACACTGATGACAATATTTTCTTCAACATCTGAAGAAAAAACTGAATTTTATTTGAGGAATCGCCTTCGTTTTTCTCACTCACATTTTTCGGATTTGGATGACTGCAAAGTGGGAGAAATGATATCATCTCTTGATAAGAAAATTCATCATGCTCGGTGCACTGAATTATTCCATCGAGGACTAGAGCCTTCCCATGTGCTTTTCTAGAAAAATTTAGAGAAATAGTGAAGGCAAAATATTCAGATAATTTGAGGGACTAAAAATAGGGAGACTCACGTATCGATCACCAGAATATCCTGAAACTGTGATTTTTCGCGGTGCAGGACTTTGGTTACTTCCAGGGAAACCGCTATACCGGGCCAAAGGTCATTAATCTCACTGAACCATCCTTCCTTGAGTGCATCCATCTGGAAAAGTTATCTGCACGTAAAAAGGTGATTTAAACCAGGAAAAATTCCGTAGCACAACGTATACAGCTCAATTTATTCTAATGGGGTTCAATTGCGTCGTTTCGAATCCTCATTTTTAGTGGAGATAGAAAAACTATTTCATTATTTTCCCTGGTATACTATCAGCATTATTAGAAGAAATTTATTGCTTCTCAGAAAACTATTGATGTGTCTGGCATTTACCGCCGTAAACGGGTTTTCCTAAACGTCTCGCCCCACTACTATTCCGCATGAACTTGAACCCACGTGTGTGACAGACGTCGATGATATCGCTGATAACCGTTCTGGTAGATCATCTTATACCAAATCCTATCCAGAATTCTAAACAATTCTCAACAAGAATAGTTTAGGATTAAAATCATTTGTTCAACCAAATCAATATTTTTCTGGCACATCGTTTCGCGAATTCAATTAAAATTGTATCCTAATTGGAGTATTATTAGTTCTCGATTTCAACGGGTTAATACAAATTTCGAAATTCCAAGAAGAATGAGGCAATCCATTTTCGACAATGAACCATGAAATGAAAGATAAAAAATTAAAAGCCTCACGTGTATTTTTTTTTCCAATCGTTGCTCCACTGGAGGAAGTAAAAATACCACTGAACTGTTTTAAGAGGCACCACGAGGAACCCCTCCAACCATTATCTCCCTCCCCCCTCCGCCCACCCAAAAGTATTCGATAATGAAACGGACAACTACCTCGAGGGACAGCCGATTGTTTGGAGTACATCTGGTGTATCCTTGACCTTTCATCTAAATTTAGATGCGTCATTAGCGGAACAATTGTCAATGACAATGTAAAATAAATCATTTTCCGCTGATTTTCACTTTTTACAGCGAATATTCATGGCTGAATCATCGTTCTATTATAGACATTGGAGATTTTATGGACCTTGCAACGATTACCTTTAGATTTAGATTATTTACACATACTAACTGATAAGACTGGAATTTCGTTTCAGAAGTTATCTTCGAAACTAGTTGGAGGGGATATTTATAATGATACATCAATGATATCAATATGACTTATACAATTTGGTCTGTCTGATAAAATATAGCAGTTTCGTTATCAAATTTTAATAAATCTACGTGGTCATTTATAAGGTGACCATTTGATGATGTGTCCAGGAATAAAACAAGATTTTCTGCTCATATTTTAAATTCTCACCAGATCAACGGCTATTGTCCTTCATATTGATGATTTATTCAGCAATCCCCTTCATCCTGGATCGATGATGGAGAGTCTATATAAGGAAGTCCCGCATCTGGGACTCCCTTATATAGAGTCCTACAGTCATCCCTGGAAGTAGTTGAAAAAAAGCACAAAAATTTAATTAAATGTAGCAAATGAGGCATTCCTTGATACTCACCGTTTTGGAAATTGATAACGGTTTTTCTCTTTTTCTTTTGCATTACTTGTCCTCGTAAAAAGTGCTTCATGTACCTATTAATCGATTAAAAAAAAAAATCGATTATTAAATGATCGATTGCGACTAGAGATAGTCGATTATGCATGCATGATCGCCAGTGAATTAGTGTAAGTAGCGTCCTTTTCGCGTCGCGTTGGAGGAGTGGAAAATTATCTCCCAAATTTTTCCGGATCGGTTGCGTATTTCAGTTCCCAAAGATATTTTTCTTATTTCTCCATTTTTTTTCAATAGTTTGAGTGTTATTTGGGCGATTTATAATTATTAATCTTCGGGCTTTGAGTTTTATTCCCACCCGCATTATGTTTTTTTCCCGGGAGTTGTGCTGTGGCCGGTTGCGGGTGATTTTCATAAATCATTTTTTAATTTCCCGATTATTTAACCCTCATTTATCATTCTGGTAAGAAATTATTATTTTTTTGGATTTTTCAATGTATTGCGCCCAGTGGACTGCCGACATGAGATCCCGGGCCGGCGAATTATTGAAATCGTAACATATATTGCGCCACCATTTTGGCAGTCAGCGCCACTTTGCTGGAACTAACGTCGCCCCCCTTCGTTAGCCGCCATTTCCCCCCGTGACGACGCATTGTGTGTAACTGCGTAGTTGCGAGAGCACGTTCCCGGCTTCTGTGGGTTTCTTTTTACATTTTTTCGGTTGTTTTTCGCGGTGACGACGCGTAATAAATTCAGTTCAGTAGTGGAGAATAAGTTCTCAATGTGAAATTGTTGATTGGAATTCATTGGGTGAGAAAATATCACTGGGGAGTCGGAAAATCACATTCGGCGTCATGGCAATGCTGGCAGAGCCTAAGCGGAAACAAAGATGGACACTCAACCCGCGAGGAAAACAGTGGAGCGAAGGTTAGAATTTATTTCTGTTATTTTTTTAACGACAGCAGGGTGTTTTTGACTCGAGGATTATCGAATTCCTTTGTGGATAATTCCTAATGGAATAATTTCGGCGTGTAAGCTGAAATCTATGGGGTTTTCGTGTGATTTATTGTATTGGTTTGAGGGTATTTACACGCGACATTGTTTTCTAGGGTTATAAATGGGTTTATGGGCCTAATTTGGAATTCCAGGTGTAGTGATTATTTGCACACGATTTGCTTTTACCATAATTTATTATTCTTATAATTTTATTACATTAAATAAATAAGTGTAGCATAGATGGGCCCATCAAAACCTAAAAGATATTTTTTAAGGTTCTTTTGTAGTCGTGGTTTTTGGAACTTTACCTATTATTTTGGTTTTTTGTAGATTCCAACAAATTCGGCCAGAAAATGCTGGAGAAAATGGGTTGGACGAGCGGGAAAGGGCTCGGAGCCAACGAACAAGGCATGACCGAGCATGTGAGAGTGAGATTCAAGGATGATGCAGGTGGTGAGTATTTCAACACATCAATTTCCATATTTAGTGCATTAAATTATGTTCTCGTATCTATAGCATCGAATTAATAATTAAATGACAGGTGAGCATGAAATGTTTGGGAGATAAATGTTTTCATGGAAATTGAGCATCAAAGTGTAATTTTTAGCTCTCAATTGCGATAAACGAGCGAATTATTTTTTCCAATACTTAATATAAAACGAGAAGAATTGTTTCTGTTAATAGAAAATGGGTCAATTTTATCTCAGAAAATTGTTTTATCGAGAATGTCATGAGTTGAATGACCATATTGAACTTTTATTTAAAAGATGAATGTTTACAGGCATTGGTTACTCGAAAGATGACCAGGATAAATACTGGACAGAGCACCAGGAGAGTTTCAATGATCTCCTGCAGAAACTCCAAGCAGGATCAGAAACCCCTGATGAAAAAGCTCTGGCGGACAGTAAAAAGTCCACTGATCTCAGTGGAAAGTCCTTGGAATTGAAGTCTAAACAGAGTCGAGCTCGAGTACAGTACGTATACTAATTAGTTTCTACAATTGATTCAGAAAAAAATTACCTTGTGAATTTTTTTCTAAGATGATTAATTATCGAGGTATTTGCGTCATTGGAGTTTCAAATACTAATTAATCGTAATTTTGTAATTTTTCGTTCCAGTTACCAGAAATTTACTCGTGGTAAAGACGTCAACAAATATAGCACCAAAGACTTAGCAAATATATTCGGCAAGAAGGACCTCAAAGAGGCTCCAAAAGTGCCCGAGACCCTAGATCCCTCATCCTCAGATCCTTCCGCTCCCATCGGCGCGGCAGACACCACCGGGGGTGTTCTGACCATCAAAGGCGGTAGCATGAGTGACTACTTCAAATCTAAATTAGCGAATTTTCAAATGACCCCTAAAAAAACCCCAAGAGATGAAGAGAAGTCGTCGGAGAGTGAATCTGAAAGGTATGTAGGTTTTGGTTTCTCGTCTCCATCGATTACATCATTATTTTCGCCGGAAAAATCAAAATCAAATTCCGCAATTGCTGATAATAAAACACCAAAGAAACGTAAATCTGAATTTTACGTTGAGACTCCTAAGTCATCATCGGATGTAGTTGAAGTGAACCAAAAAAACAAGAAACTGAAACTTTTAGATGATTCAGAGAATCAAAAATTGGATTTTAATTGTCCTGATTCGGAAAATCATGCAGAAACTGAAACAATTGAAAATGAAAATTATTCTGAGACTCAGAATGATATAACAATAGTCGAATTATCTACAAGCGAAACAAGGAAGTCTATAAAAAAGAAAAAAAAAGAAAAATTGAATTGCGAGTGTTCTGAAATTGATGGAAATTCCGAAAATTCCATGAAAGAACCCTCTTCTCCGAAGAAATCTAAAAAAAAGAAGAAAAAGGAGATCACGCCAGTGGAATGCATTCCTCAGACTTCCCCCTCGATTCCGACGGGAAATTCCCTAGAACCTCCCAAGAAGCCCCCTAGAATTTTCTTGAAGGCTCCAGGAATTCCCTCGGATTCTCTAGATCCTTCCGATTCCTGCGAAATCTCAAGGAAAAATCGTGGGAAAAATTGCGAAGCGGAAAACCCAGCCTCGTCTCAAAAACATCTCAAAGAATCTCAGTCTCAGGAATCCGGGCTGGTACCGGAGACTCCAGTCTCTGGAATTGCTTCTGAAACTCCGAAAAAGTCGAAAAAGTCTAAGAAAAAAAATTCTGATAATGAAAAAACATCGGACGTTCACGAAACACTTCACAGCTTCGTTTTTGAAAATCTAGCGTTAGAGCTGGAGTCTCCAGTTCCTGAAAGTCCGAAAAAATTGAAGAAGTCAAAGAAAAAAAAATCAGGAGATGAAAAAAAATCATCCGAGTCTCGAGACAACCCTCAAAAATTTGTTTTTGAAAATCCAGGATTAGACTTGGAGTGTCCAGAGACTGGAGAGATCTCGCTGGAAGTGGCCAAGTCCCTAAAGGACCGGAAAAGAAGGAAAAACGAGGAGTTCGAAGGGATTATTAATCCTGCGTTGAATTTAGATTCAAAAATCGATGAAAATCCCCTTTCTAGCGGTTTTGAAGTCTCCAGGGATCCTGGAACATCTAGAGAGAGTTCCAGCGGTCCCTTGGAGGTCGTCAAAAAGCCCAAGAGAAGGAAAAAAGAGGAAAAGATCGGGCATTGCAACCCCTTGGTCACTCCAGACTCAGAAATCGATGAGAATTCCAGGATTCCCAGAACTGTTGAGGTCTCTAGGGAACCTGGAGTCTCCAACGATGCTCTGGACCTCTCTGATGAGTACTCTTGTAAAAAAAGAGTGACTTTTAACGAGGAAATTGAATACAACACGGATTCTTTGAAAAAGAAGAAGAAGAAGATGAGAAAATTGGATAAATTTGAGGTAGAAAACGATAAATTGAAGAAGAAAAAATTAAAGAAGGAAGGGGAAGGGTCCAGAGAGGTGGTAGGCTATGTTAATCCTATTCTTCAGGATGAGATAATAAGTGAGGAGGTTATTGATAATGAGGAGAATGAGAGGAAATGCTTAAAGAATGAAAGGAAGCGGAAAAGACGAATTTCTAATTTAGAGACTATTGAGGAAATTCCAGAGGAGGATGCTAAGGGGGAGGGAGTACTAGGGGTCGCCAATGGGGGAGATGATTGTGAGATTCCGCGGAAGAAGAAGAAGAAGAAGAGCAAAAATAAAGAGGACCAGAATTTCGAAAATTCCAAGGAAAATTGGGAGGGCCTGAAGGAGGGATTAGACTTGAATATAAAATTAAAGGGGAAGGAACAATTGGAGGTAGTGGGGCAGGGGAGGCAGGAGATACTTCAGCAGAATAATTCTGGAGAGTTTTTTGGTAATCCGAGGGAGATGGTGGATAGGTCCAAGAGAAAGATTAAGTCACTCTTCATGAAGAGTCCAATTCTCTATTTCGAAGGGTCGAATATCAATGATATTAAGGGGTATGGCGTTGATATGTGATGTCGATAGAATTAATTTTTCCTAATGATTGCGAATATTCGTCGATCATGGGAGCCATCAAAATGTAATTAATATATTTCAATAAATGTTTAAATAATTTGGAGGTTGATACATACGTCTTTGGTGATCGATAGAATAATTAACTCATTTTGTTATTGAATCATTAACATTTTTATTGAAATTAATTAACGCACAGACTCTGCTTCCTGTTCTTCGTCGCCAAAGTCGATATTGTGATGGATTGATATTATTTCCTCAAATTGATTGAGCTTTCTGTATAAAGCATCAATTTTTTTTGAATCGTCTTCACTGATTTTTATGATGACGTTCGGGGTGAATTCCTCGTCCATTGACTGGACTGTATAGTTCAGGGATTGGAGTTTCGTGACAACTTTAAGCATTTCCGTTGGATCACAGTAGAACTGAAAAATTGATGATCATTTAATTTTGATGAGTTTTTAGATTTTAGGCCTTTTCGTTAAAGGAATACCTTAAAAAATTTCCCATTATCCTCAAACTCCTCCACCTCTTCAGCACCCACAACAATGGCATCATCAGTGGCACCATCCGTATCCTTCTGTGCCTCTGTTACGATCACCCCTCGATGATCGAAAACATTTCGCAATTTTCCGTCCGCAACAACGCAATGATTCTTCTTGAACACTGTATTCAAGTTCATTCTTAACGCGACTGGATTCTCAGAGAGAATTTTCACAATGAAAATTGAGCCACCGGGGCCTCTGAAGTCCACTAAATCCGATTGTGTTTTCGTCTTTGATTTTTCCGCTTTTTCGAGAACTCCTGCTATAGTCGCAGCGGGTACGCACTTCTTTTTCGCTTCCTCTATTATTTGGGCTAGCTTGAGGTTTTCCAAGGGCTTATGACTTTTTCCCTCTAGATGTTGGAGAAACGATGTTATTAGTACATTTTGTCAGGTAAAAAAATATTGGATGTCACTCGTGGTCAATTTATTTTCTGAATTTCCTTTTGGTTTTGTTAATTTTCAAGGTGAGCATTCCACTTTCAATTGTGACATTGTAATGAAATAATATTATTAGTAATTTATTTACCGGCTATAGCGATCTTCATTCTCTTCACATAAGACGCAAACATCAGCGATTTTTCCCCATCTTTTTCTGCTTTGGTATGTTTTATATTCTGCCATTTACTGTGTCCCGCAAATCTTTTTTCTTGGCGAAGAATATTTTTTGAGTGAACCGGTGTATTTCGAAGGCAGGATCTTGCGAAACTGTACATGATCGTGGTCTATCTGCCCTCTAACCTCAAATTAGATTCGTGAGGAAAATTTCCTAGTTTGGCTGGGCATAGGTCACAATCTGTAGATTTTTTTTTCAAATCACACAAAATTTTAATTATTTATCTATATAATTTTTTTTTAAATGAATAATGAAGAATTTCAACTATTTTCGTGTTGTTGTGCACTTTTTATATTGTACTGAAACGTTCTGTGGCACTAGTGGTAGATTATTCAATTACTCATACAGATATCGTTTGTATCGATAGCTGTTTGAGTGGGAATTCACTTAATTATTCGTACGTAAAAGAGGAACTCCATGGTTAAAGAAAATACAGCATTGCGTTTTGTTATAAATGAGGAAATTGCTAATCCTGCGATTGATCACATCATTTTCCTTTCCTCAGTATTTTTTCAAAATTTTTCCACTCGGATATTTTCCAAAAAATTGGATGACATGAGAAATTTAAAATCAATCGCCGAGGGTAACTAAGTCAGGCCCTTGACCTTTACAAATTAATTATCTCGTATTAAGCACGATCGAAAAATGAAACAAATGATTTTTCAATTGAGTCTTCCCTCAACATTGAAAACAAATTTATTTAAAAATCTAATGAAAAAATTTAATTTAACACTATAACGTCTCCCTCCGAATTGATTCATTTTCTCCCATGAAGCAGAGTATCGTAAAAACCGCGAACATGCGAAGGAATAATTGAATAATTAATTGAATAGGTGATTTCGTAATAATGGAATCGCTATCGAGTCTATGGCCCAATCGCCTGAGCATTAAAAATATCGGTGAATTATTGGGAACGGAAATACGAGGGGATCGTTTAATCCAAAGGCACTTGAAATCCCCATCGGAGTTTACGAGAGTTCAACAGCCACTCAACTTCCGCCCTCTTTCATATTCTTTTGATAGTTTATCGATGTTTCAAATTGAGGAGAATTTTATAATCAATTTCGTGGAAAATCGCTTGATATTAAATTTTAGTTCTATTCGAAATGGAAATCCATGTCCCCGGAAATATCAATGGTTCCTAGTTAGTTTCCTGTCTCCAAATTGGGATCACATTTAAATAGGTCTGATAAATTTGTATTTTGAACAATAAAAGTAGATCTATTTTTTTTTTTAAATAATTTTTTATAAGATTTCCCTGGAGGCTCCCACAGTTGGGGCAACGTTTTCCGCACTTGTCTCACTAGTGTCGGCACTTTTCACCGCACCGTGTGGAAACAAGGATTTTGCGCACTGAAAAACACCATTAACGTAACGTAATGCAGGTGACGCAGCGACAAACGCCTGCTAAATCAATTTTCCGTTGACATTCAGCAAGAGAGAGTCATACAGATGTATTCGTGGACCTACTTGTCGCCCTAGTATGTCCCTAAAAAGCCCCTCGTACTGTTGTGTACCCAGCAACAGTTGCAATGGCACACGGTAATGGCGGTTATGCCTGGCAGAACATAAATTATCCTCTCGTCTCTGTTGTCCTCACCAAACCCATCCACCCTAACACCACCTCCTCTCACTCCACCCTCTTTGGGATTTCTATATCCGTCATTCCATGCATAACCACCACCACCAACTCCTCCCTAACCTCACTCCTCGTTCTCTTCGTCACGGCGCCATCATTTCCATCGAGGATCCAAAAAAAGAGGAGATGGATTACAACGCTTCCTCCGTGTACAGGGTGGATTAAAACTATCGATTTCGGGTGGAGATACTGCATATACATATTTTAAGGGGTCAGGGTATTTTTTTTTCATATCTGGGATGTATTTTTTTTTTGTTTTCCCCAACTCGCCATTTTTTCGAGAGAAATATTCCGTAAAAACTACATGAATGTAGTTCTGTCAAATTTTCCTTAATCTGCTACCCTATTTTGGCGCTGATTGAAAATAGTCTTCAATCTCCCTTTTTTCATCCCTGGAATTGACACACCGACGACTAAAAATACATCGGGATTTATTACCAAAGTTTATTCGATATCTGGCGGATTTTAATTCTGAGTTTCAATATTTTTTCAAGAGATGAATTCTATTTTTATTTTTTTTTTTTCAGGAAAATGTGAAGGCAACGCTTCCCTGGGACTGTGACATGGGTGCACAGAGCCAACAGCAGTCACGGGTGAGTCAACGTTAATTCAATTAAGTCATTAAGTACGGAAAACCCTTTGATGATGACCGACGGTTGAAAAAAAATTCGTCATTTTTTTTACCCGACAGTTGGGAGGGAAAGTAATGTGGTTGGAGACTTTGGGACACTTTGATCTTACGGAAAATGGTGGAATTATGGGTGGGAGGGTATCAGTTACTTTTGACTTCTCAAAAATATGTTAGTTTAAAAAAAAACAGCGCAGAAAATCAAGACCGATGTTGCATAACGTTAAAAAACTAGATGAGAAACAAGTTCAATTTGTTGAAGAACTTGTGCGAGCCATTGTAGCACTTGTGCCTTTGTTGGGCATTTTCACGTAATGACTGAATTATTTGCCGGTTATTCAATTAATTGGAAAGTCAAAGAGAAGTACAACCGTTGAAGTAGAAGTGTTTTCACGATGGAGGATATTGAGTTAAAGTGGTCATTAAGGAGTAAGAACTAGAGCCATTAGGAGTCTCCAGGGAAAATAAATACATAGACTTGCGAGTAATGTTCCCATTCGTAGCAACACATTTACCGACGCATTTTGACGAGTCCAGTCAAAACTCCAGTCGACAATTTTGGGTCGGTTTGATGACCAGCAAAGCGCAATTTTTTAAATCCCAACAATTTATTAATTAATTAAATTGAAACTCGTCAGAAGAAATTCGCTGACAGTAGAACCGGACAATTCGAACAATTCTCATTTACCTAGGAATTTTCATTCGAATTTTTATAAAATATTTTCATCATGTCCTTGTATATCTACCACTTTCCTTCCTCTGGAGTGTATTAAAGTCATTTCTGTTCCTTTCTAACACATTCGCATACTCACTCAGCTCAACGCCGTGTTCAATTTTACGAGGGCAAACGTGTACAGAGAGTAGACGGGACGTTTAATAAAGGCGGTGGGGTTTTCCTCTCCTCTCTCTTTCTCTCTCGCATCTCTTCACATGTATTCGTGGAACTAGCACCACGTGGCTGTAAAAGTATAGACCATTTACGGGATTAAAAATTATTTTTACCAACTGACGGTAATTGTTTACGTTACGAATTCAAATTTTCTTCGGTTTAGTAGCGAATTCCGCGAGGGTAGAATATTTTTTAAGCAGAAAATAATTTTTTTGGGGAGTCGTAGGGTCTCTCTTTGGGGGTGACCAGTGGTCGAGAATTTTTAGGGCGCCAGTAGAGGGCCAGCGGTGGGGCACGCTAGTTAGCGCGACACTGGGCGCCGTGGAGACCGCCGTCTGGACGCCTATCGGCCTCTCTACGTGTGCACATATAACCAAGTCTCTACTTCCAACCCATATAATCCATTTTACTTCATTTTTTTCTCGTTTCTCTCTTTATTCTTTTGTTTTGTTTTTTTTTTACGCGCTCTTCCTTCAACGTCATTCTGACCATTACTTCTGGGGCTAAACAACTGAGTACCGGGGGGGAACGCTGAGTTGTGGGGTTGGAGAGAGGTTTGTCTTTGTTATGAGGAGGAAATAATTGCAGGCACATTTATCTTGAAAACCTGGGGGTTTTTTGGTTCGTGATTTTCGGGAGGAATTGAGCTATCTTCGGGTATTGCGAATTCCGCAGACGTTTTATGACGAAATTATTTATTTTTGTAAGAAATGAGATATTTTAGAGAAAGTCAATTGCAGGGGCACCGTAGATGAATCTTGGCTCGTGAAATTTCACTCGAAAATCCAATTGAAATATCTAAATGATTAATTAGTTAATTAGTGAGTATTTCTCGATCGGTCTCTTTCATCTCTCGGCCACGGAACTTCTTTTGATGTTTTAAACTTGGAAAAACTGCAATTATGATGCATCAGAGAGATGAATATTCAATAAAGGAATACACATGCGAATTATAATCACTAAGGAAAAACATAACCCATTTATGGGGATGCTTCACCCTCATGGATTACCCGTGGTTGAGTGAGTTCGAGGTAAATACTTCATTACGTAAACCGGTTATTACACAATATTGAATGAAGAGTAATTAGCTCGGGGATGAAGTGAAGAGGTATTTCAATTCGTTGGAAAATTTTCCCTCTGCGATTCACCGGTAGAGAATCCCAAAGGAATAATATTCATGTACAAATAAAAATATTTAATTTTATTATCATTAGTGTACGGAGGGAAATATTCATAATGGGAAATTATCTTCCGTTAATTTTCAAAGGAATGAAAGACTTGAAACTGGGAATTTTCATTTAATTATTTAAAAAACTTCAGATGGCACCGTAATTTGTCACTATGATTTTTCCTACAAATTTTGATTTTTCAAAGCCAACATGTCCTTAAACTCCAGTGGAATTAGGATATAGAGATTGAAAATAAATGAAGGTAGAGACAAATTTCGTTAATAATCCGAAAATTTAAGGCAAAAATGTCTTCATTTTTCATTTTGTTAGAAAAAAAAATAGTCAAAGCACTCGGATATCCTTAATACGCATCAATGAATAGCACCAACTTGTGTCACACCTATTTCTCCCATTATTTCTTCATCCCTTTACTCTTCAAACTACCCACTCCCGTCCTGGGTCCTCATCAACGCGCCAACAATTAAGCCACGGTAATTGCGGTTCACAAGAGTCATACAGGTAGCCTGAATGAGTACTGAGTTGAATCGTTGTACAAACACATGAGTGTGGATAGAAGGGCGACCAAATGGATGGCTTGGATGGGGGTAGAATAGGTGGTGAGGGGGTGGAGATGAGGTAAAAGGGGTTTGAGTTAGGATGGGGCATTATCAAGGAAAATATTTATGATATAACCGTTCACGTTTCACGTCGAGTGTGATAAATGCTCGAGCATTTCAGTCTCTGGGGTGTACGTCACTCTGGGTACACAGAGGAATAACAAATAATGGTTTTTGAGTGGGAGTAAAATGATGGGAGTGGTGGGGGAGGAAATGTTGAATGGGGTGGGTGAGTTCAATTGAATTCGTCAAAATGGATAATTTTTTTTCTCCCGCGATTTGAAATTTTTCTCGGAAATTAATTTTTTTATTGTAAAGAGGTGTCTTATCCAGAGACTCAGTCGCAATTTTGTTATCTTATTTTCTTAAAAATTCATTATTAAAGCCATCGTTTATGGGTAGAAGCTTTAAACGGACGGGCTACGTCCGGAGTTACAAGCGATGAGTCAAAAATAACGACTTCTGGGTGAAAAATATGATGAAATGAGCTGAGCCTTTATAAACGTCATGCCGAGAAAGGGTTAAACTCTTGTATTATTTTTTTAATTGACCGAAGGAAATACGAAATGGTTTATGTACAATCGCCGGAAAAGGGTGTGCGCATCGTAAACTTTTGCGTACGAATTGAAGTACGAGGGGAGTAGAGTAGAGAGGGAAAATGAGAGGGAGAATGGCGGTCTGAGTAAATTCATCCGTGACCAATAACACAGTTTACGACTTACGGGTACTCGATTCACTCATTGAATCACCCTGGGAATTATTCTGCACTGGGGTGAGAGCGGGGAAATTCCCCCGGAAAATCTTCAACTTGCCAGTGACTCATCGAATTCACATCAAGGAGAGACATAACCATATTCTTCTGGCATTTCAATGATGAACTGCCAGGCAATTATTTCCGTCTTTTCTATTATTCCGTGATTTGCAGAACGAGATAAAGTAACAATCAAGCAACTATGACTATTTATTTATTATTATTCTCGCCTCTAATCTCCGCTCTGAAACGGACCACAAAGAGTGGAAATTTTTTTTTTTTCGTCAGTTTAAAATTGACTGGACAATGATTTTATTAAGATAAATACAATAAAAATTATATCTTTGGGTGGGGAATTTTTTCGATGACGCATTCCCTAGATTTCGGGACTCTCCGTCTCCACCTCCTGAGCCACAAAGCTCAGCTCCGGGTGGTGAGATAATTTATTCCATCGCCTTCTCTGATCTCCTTTAACATATCCCCCACCAAAACCCCAACTTGATGCTCTTCATAATATTGACTCAGTGAAATATGAATTAGTGTTGTTATCAAACGGTTACGAATGGAGTAACTGCCCCTTATTTTCTCTCCATGAGATTCATAACGATATGGAGATCCCATTTTTAATGGGTTTTCCAATTGTCTGCTGATGAACCATCATATTTTCCATTAGTTTTTCTGTTTAAATTATTTTTCGACAGCTGCAGGTGAACACGAGGGTTTCCAAAACATGAACGTTAAAAAAAAACAGATAACTTTATTCAAAATTGAATTTTTTTCGATCATCCTAATTGTTTCATTGCAATCATCAATTGACCGTGAATTTTCATTTTGATTAGATTACCTTGCGGGCATATCCCGTAAAAATTCAGTTACCCATTTCGGTACTGTTTTTATAACGTTAATGTTGGCAAGCCTGTACTCCTCGTTTTAACGATGTTGTCCCATGGTTTATTAAGTTAACGATGTGATCGTTAAAGTCGGACTTTATTGGAACTCCATTTGAGTCTCCACTGGCGTCAAAGAATTATTACGGAGGATCGAGAGCAGGGGGGGGGGGGGGGGGCAGTAAATGAAGGTGGAAATTGACGGGTCATTGCTGATAACGTCTGGATGATACTGATAATATTATTTAATTTTTATTTTCGGAAGTTCCATTCCCCTATTCCAATTGTTAGAAGAAAAAAAACCTTTAGTTCTCTCTCGTTATCCAAATAATAGGACACTCTAATTTGATAATTACAATAGTTGCATTTGGAAGGAAAAACTTTTCGATATTCTTAATCAGTCTCTTCAGAATGCTGAAGACGTTCACCATCATGGCCTGAGGGATACTCTTGAGGATAACTTTCCACAAAGTCATCATCAACGACTCAAATCGCTCCTCCCTAATGGGCTCCATTGACGCCAAGTATTACAGGATCTTACACCAAGTTTCAAGATTCTTAATTGAATTATCATAAAGCTCCGTAGAGCCCACTCCTGTCGCCTTCTGTTTTCCAAGTAATAACATTCCATTAATATCTCGTGTGAGTATCTTGTGATATAGGTCACAGTAACTTCCTTTTGAATGTTCGCAAACAAGGGGGGCTGGGGGGTAGCTAGTATAGCTTTCCTTTGATGAGGCCTGGTAATTTGTGGATTACGAGAGTGAGATCTGTCATTCGCAAGCGACTTCCTCGTTCCTTTCATCGTTCAACATTTTTTTTTTCATCTCTTCCTTTGCTCGGTGTATGTAGCTGCTGTGGCGCCCTCGGGCTGTCGCTGAGACGGGAAAAGGAGTAGAAGGGAAAAAGCTGAAGAGATGAAATAACCTTGTCATTTCAACTTTTTTCATTCTGAAATCTTGAAGGGGAGAGGGAGGGAGTGGCTTCAATGATACTAATTATTTCAGGCTTCTTGTTACCTACTTACACTTTTCTATAATTACTCGACTAATTACGCTCATACCATGGGGCAGGGGATTTCACGGTAGTGGAATGTCATGAGACGAATATGAAGGGTCAAATGGTGAAGTTTTGAAAGGTGGCAGGGGTTCAAAACTTTGAAAATTTTTGGATTATTTGCTATTCGAAAAATACTGAAAGTATTTTCACGTTCCCTTGTGCGACTTCTCGAGGCATACAATAACCTCCGCAAATAATGTATCATTAATTTTCATATTCATTCAACTTATCATTGTTGTCTGTAATAAAATCCCCATAAATTGCTATTTCTCATGAATCATTCAAGCCCCACGGTTATACGTAAAAATAATCAACTGAACTACATCATCAAGAGTTTATCATGCAATGCTTTTACGATCGGGCACTTTCAGTCTCTCTCAGAAGTAAATAGATCGTCATTTAAGCTTGTATGTAGCCCAGGGTGGCAGAGTAGCACTCAGAAACTCAGCATGGTGCCATTTATTGAGGAATGGGGGAAAAAAAAACACTACCCCAGACTGAGGCAGAAATGTGTCCTGACGTTATTATAGATTTTCTATTGTTTCGTTTCCTCCAGTGCGCTAACCAAGAAATTAAATAGAGCGAGAGGGTGAAATATCCTCGACACACACGTACACACACACAGACACACACTGTTACGACTTTTGTGCGAAAAGTAATGGACAGATTTGAGGAACAACAATTTCATTTTTATTAGTTGGAATCATCTGGGGAAAAGTGGGAAAATTCATTGGACTGTTTAAAATGGCGTTTTGAGGTAGCTTTGAGTTGCATGGAAATACTCGGAAAATGTTGAAAAATTATTGTAATGATAACAAGCACATCCATCTTGTAGTCCTTCATCTCCAGCGAAAAATGACTTCATACAAATTTAGCGTTGTGAATCATATCCCACGATGAAAGAGGATGGCCGAGTGCACGTAAAGGGCTCGGCGAAAGTGCTGAAGGTACGGGTAGGAGTGACTGACGGAGTATATGAAGAATATACATATACACACATACGTATACACATTCGGAAAGAAAGATGAAGAGTAAGGAATATGGCGGAACGTACGGCATTGCCCGAAGACATAACCTCTTTTCGCCCATTCCCCGAGAGCAGTGAGACCGTATCTCATCGTGGCACCACCCTTAACTAGTTTCCACGGTGGAAAAGCGAGGAGGCGAGCCAAGAGGTCGATAGATCCTCCGTGCCACACACTACGGAAAGACTGTATTTCCACGCAAATCTCCATCTCTTGTTGAAAGCTTTTTTTTCCCCTGTAATTTTATCGTATTCATTCGCAATATTTTCGTTAGATGCTGATTTTGGGGAGGGGAAGGCAGGGGTTGAATATCTACACGACAAGAAATTTTGGATAATAATTAGACCTCTGGAGAGTGAAACGTGGGATGAAATGGCAATCACCCACTTTTAGGTCAAGTTGGAAAAATTGTTGGATAAATCAGACTTTGAAGGGTAATTTTTGTGATAAAAATAATCTTCGTCCCTCGTTTCGCCCTTTGGAGGTCTAATTTTCACCTAAAATTTCCTTCTACATATTTGATATTATTGAATACTTCTGGAATGTCAACTTTTCGGAGCAATTGCTTAATAAATTAGCTGGATATCCCCCATCACCGGGAGGATTCCTGGATGCGGGCGCAGCTTGTGGTAGTGGTGACGTGATAGTGTCCCATTTTGCCCCCGCGGAAACCGGGTTAAACGGACTCCAGGGGGTTTCACTTACAAGGTCCACCCTCGACGAAGAGATTTTCATTGGGCTTTGAATAAAGGGTTATTGACCCCCCCTCCCCCTTCTTCCTCCCTCCCTCGCCCTTACCGACTGCTCCGACCCCTGGTGTTCATGATATAACAGTTTCACTCGTTTTCTACCTTCAGTGCCAGTGCCAATTACTGCCCCGTTAATCCCTTCGCTAAGTCTACGGGATTACCTACATACAATGACACTCGTCTCACTCGGCGATTCACCCCCCCACCCCACTGGTACAAATCCTTTTTTTACCGTCCATGTAGTTAACTGATGAATAAAAAAATACAATGTCAATATGATTGGTGATATAGAAGGGTAATTGGCTGTCTCGTTAGGAAGATTACTGTTATTGCATTCGTTTGAACGGATTTTTTGATACAATCCATTGATTTTTTTGAATTTTAACAATTTTTTTTTTCGCCTCTGCTGTTACCCCTCGAGCTTTGATCTCTTTTTTCATTAATTAACTGCGTAATATTTGACGATTTGTCATGGGCATTTTTAGTCAGTAAATTGACAATAGTGACAATAATTTATTTATTTATTTTTTTTAATGAGGAATAAATGATAAATTTGCAAGTGCACCTCAAAGACTTTATGAAACGCAAACATAAAAATCCAACCACCACCGAAAAACATTGTGGGGGTGTTGGTGAGGGTGGGATGAAAGGGGAGGGGGGACGGAACGAGAATGTTGTGCAAGCAATACAGTACACAGAGATCTGTGGGTTCAGCGCAAGCTCCCACCACAGTTTTATGGACTCTGTAAATTTATCGTCACAAAATCGACGCTACGAGCCTGAAACCCAAACCTCACTCCATTTCCCCGAAAAAAAAAAATAAATAAAATAAAAGCGTTATAACTGTGTATACAGACGGTAATATCTCACGACTGGTCTATACCATTTTTCTAAAGTACAAAAATGTCCTCGTATTGTCTGTATCTTTGGGCTTCATTTTTCACGAAGAAAAAAAAATGAGAAAAAAATAGTTGAGAATTCCAATTTAAATGAGTAGAAATCGATGAAAATAATCCAGTTGACGTTTTCTGACGTGTGACGTCGTTATTTTGAAAAAAAATATTTTGGAAACTTGAATTTTGTCAGGGATTAGGGGAGATGGAGAGTTTTTTATTCGCCAATAGTACATCTTCTGACTGGGATATATGTGGGGTTCGAATAAATTTGAATAATTACAAAGCGGTCATTCGGAAGCAAAAATGCCAAAACTTCCAATTCGTTTCGCAAATTCATATCCTAAAAAACATGGAAATGGAAATGCGTTCACCCAGCGATAATAATTTCCACCCCATTTGAAAAGGGGAATAATCATCAAACTGTTGTACGTCACATTACATGTTTATTGATTCGAAAATTAAGTTATGCGTTAAGTGATAATCATCACATCAAAGCACCAACGTCCGGAATGACCGTTTCCGACGGGTGCGCGTATCATCGCCCCAGTTGCCAGTGAAAAGGGGTTGACTGGAGGATATAAAAAGGGGGTTTGTACCGGAGTCAGCGGGGTGGGTGGGTGTCGAGGAGAGGGGGAGGGGAGGGCTAACCTCAACACGAGAGTGAACTACGTATTGATTGCAGCGCCGCGCACCAAAGTCCCTGGTCCTACTGGTGTGCGAAACTTTGAGCCATTCTCCCATCCCTTCCATAATGCTCCCACCACTCGTCTGTGGTCATAAAAAAACTTTCAGAGGTGCTTGTGTCCTCCTATATTCCGGAATCAAAGCATTTCGAAGTGATGTCAAGCTGGAAAAAAGCGAAAATTCTCACTGGAAAAAAATCATTTGTCAAGAAAATGTCTTTTCCATCTGAAAATTCATTGTTTTGCGGGAAAAAAAAATTTCTTCAACAAGGAAAAATTGATTTTAGAAGAAAGAAAAATTAAATTTCTATCTCGGGTAAATTTTTCCTTTTCAAGAGAAAAAATATTTCTACGTTTGGAATGCTTGAAGAATTCTCTGTTCTCTTGGAAAATTCAATTTCTCCATTAGGTGTATCAAATATCCCTCGATAAAAATCTCTCACCCTGAAATTACATTTACACGGGCACCTTTTCCCACCCAGTATTCTCCGTTTATGATCACGATATTCTTGAGAATAAGCAGACCCAGTGCACTCATTTTTGCCACCTCAATTGGACATAATTCCCGGAATTTTTTTCTCGTAAATTCATACGTGCGATATTTACCAGCGAAATTTTCCCTCTTTGTTCGCAATATTCAGGTATTTTCAAAATTATTCCACAATTAATTATTTGCAAAAATATCAGGGCAGAATAATTTCGCTAGAGTTGTGGCAATTTACGGGCAGTACATGCGTAAACGCGAAACCCCAGTGCAGAGTCGTCTGGAGAGGGTAGCCCAGGGGCGCACAGGCAAGCGTTACTGACCTACTTCGTGTACTGGCGCTCCAACCCTCTCCCCTCTTCAGCCCCCTCCGGCCGTCGCACCATTCATCTACCTATTCTCTTTTTTTTGTATCCTCTTTTCATATCTTCACACAATTGGTTCGCAATTCAATATGTCCTCCATTTTCAGGAGTAGACGATAAATAAAATGGCTTCTTCCATAAAGGGAGGTGGGGGTGAGAGGGTTCCTCGGCAACAATTTTGAGTAGTTGTCCTTATGATAGCTCTCTGCTAGTAATTATTCATTTAATTTCACTGACTTTCTTTTGTGGTAGAATTCCGGAGAAATTAATTCGTGGAGGGGCCAATTCACGGGGCAGGAGGGGATGGATGGGCTTGGGGCAGTATTGATGACCTCAATCGATGGTTTGGAAAATTTATTCCAAATTGACGATTCGTCGTTCTTTCTATTTGAGGGTAAATTTTCTTGCCTATCAAATAAGGGTCTCCATCCCACTACCCCATTGAGAGATTTTTTGCAATTTTTACCAGCGTGGTAGGGTGCAAGAGGAAATATAGGGTTTGTAAAGTAAACAGTACAGCTTCTCTGCTAAACAAAATTTGAAAGGAACACTAGTACGAATATTCGCTCGAGCGAGTAGGTAACTCTCAGTGCAATCCCCCTCAAACTGGCCCGGATTCGAGCCCGGAGGGCATCTGTTGCTCAGCCCCCAACCTACCATCCATAACCGAAACCCCTACCCCCAATGTCTCACCAACAAGTGGAGTGCACTAGTCGTCTCTCCCCTCGCTCCCCGGAAATCTAGTGAAAATCGTTTCCGGGTTTTGGCATTTTTTTTTTGCGTAAATTTTTTGGGACAAGAATATTTTAATAATATCAAAGTCACATAAAATTTCTCTCCAATGATAAATGATACAATTTTGAAAATTTAATAACAACTTTTGGGAATTCTCAATTGATTCAAAATTGAGTTCAAACTCACATTGAAAATTGAGATGAGAAGTGGAAATTGTGGTAAATTTCCATGTAATAGGACAGCTAGGAAAATCTCGTTTTTAAGTCCTTAAAGTTTCAACGGAAACTGTACTGGGATATTTTCTTGGAAAATTCCTAATTGCCGGGATAATTTCACAATTAAAATAAGTTGAACGTCAGCCGACGCACCGTCCGTCGAATAAACAGCCGGAGTGGTTTTCAAATTTAAATTGGAAATATGATATTCACGGAGTAGCGTGGGATGTTCACTTCATCTACATTTTCTCCTTCATTTCATCAATAAACGTTGAATGAGGAGCCTTGGCAATATAATTGTACAGCGAAAACGCCAGGAGGAGAAGTACCTAAACTGCGCAAGCGCCATTTCGTGACATCTCCACAGGCACCCACTGTCGGCCATCTTGTCTTCAGGTGGGGGAGGGACATAGTGGGGACAGGATATAACCGTTCTTGCAATATCGAACAACGGTTCAGTGTGCTGACAGAATGGGGTGTCCGCTAAAGTGTAGTCCAAAGTATTTACCGAAAACTTAATCCCTCGATTTTTATTTTTACCACGTAAAATAAATATTTAAAATACTAGGCAAAATCATCCTCCTACAGCTCTTGTTTGCTTTCGCCCTTTTTTTATCCTAATTTTTTAGGAATTGCAAAACGCATTTGCTGAGAAATGGAAACATTCTATTTTTTAAACATTTTCAATTTTTATTTTGAAGTCAGAAAAAAATTGGGAACTCAAAAAAATTCCAAGTATTTTCCCATTGAGCATTGCACGTTCGAATCATGATAATATTTCAATTTATTGACTTTTACTCATCGATCATTCATTAGACAAGGTCTCAATGCAAGAATGAAACATAGACTTTGTTTAGAAAAATTGGAAAAAAAAAACAATTGTCAAATTACTTCAATGTCGTATTCGTTTGATAGACAGCTACCTGTTGCGAACTAATTTCATTCCCCCTCTACCTTGAATGTAGAAGTTGACCGTACGATTACGTCAGAGTGCTCTTCCAGGTAGTGATCGATCACAGGGTAATTTTCCAACTTCAGCAAACAATATTTTTTCCCAACGTAAACGAAGTATTCCACTCGAATGACAGTTATTCCACGCTCTTTTCTGCATTATGATAAAATGAAGAATAAATTTTACCTGTTGCTTCTGATAATAAGCATAATAGTAATTTAAAAAATAAAATAATAGGAGACAGAGACTGAGCTGCAGGGACGTTTTGCACTATTTGCGACTTTATTCTCTTGTTTCCTGTTCGCGAGTAGATTCACTTCATCTAAATAATTTTTCCCTTCGTTTTCCTCAAGTAATGATTACCTTTTTTCTTGCAAAAATTGGAATTATCTTTAAAAAATGTGAAAGCCTTTCTCGCATCGAATATCCTCGAGTATTTAGTTTCCTCTGTAGGTTATGAACCCTCGCGGTAGTGTCTTAGAGACGCCACCGCCAGAGGGCAACCCAAAGTCCCCCAAAAAACGCCTGAAGAAACAATCTAACGACAAGGTCAAGGGATACGTATGGGGTTAGCGCCAGACGGTCACCTGTTGCGCGTTGATTTGATGAGTGAGAGGTTAAAAATGGCGTCTCTTCTTTAACCTACAACATTTAAACAATTTCACGGTGAAGAGAATAGTGAGGGGTATACACGGGCGTTTGTAAATGGCTGCCGTTAACCTGTTGCACTAGGGTGACAGTTTCTAAAATTCATGGAAAAAATTTCTTGCCTCGCTTTAGCTTAAATTATTAATTAAACGGCCTCATACGAGCGGGATTAAATAATCGATACGGGAAAGACAGCCGTGACTACTGGAGAATAGGGGGAACGTGGGGGCACAATGGGTGAGTGATAATGTTTGAATTTACATGATCAATTTTTTCAATCCATTTTGAAATTTATATTAGAAATAAATTAATGTAGCTTCATAATTAGGGATTGTTCAAGTATTTGGAGGACAGAAAGAGTTTAAGAGCTTTTTTGTTTGGTATTAAATCTTGCAAATCATTTTCTTGTCATTACCCTCTCCCCCTCCCTCTCTCCCTCCTTAATTTCGAATGATGAATTAAATTGAAAAAAGTGATGTAATGATTAGGATGTCTTAAGTTGTCTCAAGAAATGACAGAGGTTCATTATTTACTTTTCCCCTTTGATCATTAATTTTCCGAAATTTTTTGAGATCATTACGCATTCCCTTCTTCCACTCTATCATCGAAATATTCAAATTAATCTCACACTTGATCTCTACACCGCCAACAAATTTTTCATCTCATATTATTCCATGTAGCAGCCATTTCTCGTGAATTCAACAGTCCTATTCACCCGGACTTTTAAAGCTCTCCTTGAGTACTACATATGAAACATATGCGCAGTGGCTAAATCCCCTCAGTAGTCAGACACGCAAAGTCAGTTTGAATTGAAGATCGATAGTGGGAACTGGCCGAGGAGTTGCAGTGGGAGAGATGGATGGAGAGGGAAATAGAAAGCTCTGGTAACTTTACACAAAAGTCACATAACCGTCTGGGAGACGCCTGCCAGGACCACCTCTCTCTCTTTCTCTTTCTCTCTCCCTGCCACCTCTCATCGATGAAGGGTAAAGGGCGGACTTTTATGCTCGGGCAAGTACGTAGATGCTCGTAAAACACTCGGCAAAGCCACCTTGTACACCTTATCCTCAACCCAGTACTTTCATCGTTGGCCGTAAAATTTAAGATGTGAGGAGAGAGGTAGGTATGATCACTACGGGGGGGTGAGGAGGAGAGGGAGATGAGAGTGGGAAGAATTTTCGATGGAGGGCGCAAAATTATTATCTACGGAGTTCACTCCAGCACAGGGAAATCTGGATCGTATATGAAAAATAATTTTAATAAACTTCTGGAGAAAGAAAATTTCTTTAAATATCATCAGGGGGGGAGGGTAAAAAATGCAAACTCCTGCTGATTTTTTTCATGTATCTTCTGAACTTATCGAGGCTTTGAAATAGCGAAGTCATTGAACCCCTCTGGCACCGAAATATTGCTCAATTATTTAACAAAATAATTAAATCCTGGAAACTTAGGGCCAATTTTGAGAGAATGAGGAAAAAATATTTTACAAATTGCAAAAAATAGGAAAAAAATTGGGATTAGAAAATACACGTGACTTATCAGTAGCCAAAGTGAGAGCAGTGAGGTAGGATATATGAAAAAAATATTTCCCACTGGCTGTTGACTTTGGCATGACACCAGGCCGGTATATATACCCGTGAAAGGATTTTTCGATCTCGGATATTGAGACGAGAGGGAATGGAAGGCAGTGGCGAAGGTTTTCTAGGGGGAGAGGGAAGAATGAACAGTCAGGGATGATGGGAGGAGTAGAGGGTAGGGGTGGGTATGTATGCCGAGGGATGCGACGTATTTTCCTTCACTCTGGCGTCGAATTTCCACCGTAACGGGAGATGCCACGGCGTCCTGGAAAATGTGCGGCTTTTAGTGATCGAACGAATATTGTCCAGACAATTTTCTTTCATCCACCACTTGGTCACCATTTTCAGCGGTCATTCTACCATATTTCAACCCTTTTTAGGCTCTCCATGAGGAGAATTCGACTCGTGACAGAATTGAGACGAAAACAAGTGGGAAATCGATCTCATATTGCAGATAGTGGAGTGATAGTGTCGATAGATTACACGAGGAGAATTTTTTATTTAGTAAAATTTTAGTGGTGGGGAGAAGAACAAAGTAAAATTAATATTCTTCGATCACTTTTAATCATCTTCAGGACTGATATATACTGTCATAATCCGAAAGTATATGAAGAAGTTGATCAATTTCTCATTGTTAGTTTTCCGAGTTATAATTTTCAATGGAAGAGAGTTTTTCACGACGATAATTCAGAAAGTTTCAGGGGTAGAGGGTCTAAATCTGTTCTACTGCTGTGAGATATGATGTTGGAAGTAGAGATTGTTGGTCAGCAAAATGTGTACAGAGGTATATCTCATATTAATGGCTCAATTATTTATGTCCTTAATATTTAACTCCTGTTGTTAAATTTTTTACTATTCCCCTCAAGATTTTTCTTATCACTCTTCGCTTATCACAATCGATGATTTTCATTCGACCCGTCATCCGCGAAAGTTATTCCAAATTCCTCTCACGATTTACCGTTTTCATTGTCGTAACAGAGAGACGTGAATTTTATTACCAGAAAATACACTCCCTCCCAGGACAATCGAACAATCTCCACACAGTCGATTAACTTAATTACCCAATTATCTAAATGAATCACGTTTAGCATTAAATTCAAATGAAATGAACTACTCACTTACTGTTGCCCTCTCCGTAGTTCCGGGCAAATCAACAATTTTTTTTACTCCTAAACAACTCCAGTAAAAATTAATTCTATTCAATATCGTGGAAATATTGACAATCCTGGGCCAATTAATCAATGAAATATTGTTTAATAGGAGAAAAAATACGGGCGAATTATTCATGGGGTGGAATGGAGAGGAGAGCGGGTATATTTTAATCAGGCATAAACGTGCAAGCCCCATTTTGCCTAACTCTATACGCGACATAACTTTTAACACCCCAATAAAAAGAATAAAACGTGAAAATGAAAATCGTTGCGGGTGAACGACTAAAGGGGCATTTCTCTTGTCGACGAGAGGAGCAACGGGGGGTAGAGGGATATAGGAATAAAAGGGGCAATGACGCTGAACCGTGTTATCGGGTGTATACTGAATCATGGTGGACATGTGACACCAATTTTTTCCTCGCATTCTGACTCATGAGAGACATTGAAATTCAACCTCAATTTTTTACGAATTTCATACAAAAACATTGAAAATAAAAAGATTTTTGGTGATTGAAAAATTTATGAGATTATTCTCGTAACAATAATGATAATGTGGAGAATATTTTGATGGAAAAATTAAGGGAATTCTCCTGATGGAAGATATAACCACTGGAGAGAACGTCAGCACCGCAATCTGTCTGACTAGCAGTAGATACATCCAGTATCCCTACCCTAACTGGTTATCGCACTTTAGTTGGCTCTATCTACTGATTGCGGCTGACCACATGGAGCCGCATCCACTTTAGTTCTAATCAAATTAAAAGTTCTGAATGCAATTTATCGGGTTTTCGCGGGGGGATAAATTAGAATTTACGGGGAGAGGAGGGAATGGAGTGAGGAATAGGTCTGCGAATGTCGACTATTTCCATCAGACTTTCAAGGTCATTTCACCATTTGCTGTTATGGTTTTTCAATTCTCCATAATTTTTATTCTAAAATTGATTAATCTTTTTTGTTGAGCAAATTGCGTACTGTAACAATTATAGTTCCGACGAAAGAGAAAGAGGTACAAATAACTTTTTTTTTCAATTTAACGTTAAATCTCTCTCCTCCACTGCAATAATATCTCATTCAAAAATTCATCAATCGCCAGAAACAATTTCCAGTTTCATCTTCATCTCTATCTCCCTCCCAACTTCTCATCCCACAGTTAATCATCCCCGAATTTGAATTTTTCCACATTCCCTTCTACCATTTCCCATTCCACCACCGAGAAAAGGACACTGAGGTAACAAAAAAAAGTTCGAGGGTGGAATTGGACGAGTGAACGAGAGTTCACTCCAAAGAAGACGAGTAGTTCGTTCCTCTTTAATTTGAGACACCGGTGTACTCGTCTTTGAAGTAGTCTCGTCTCACTATGGTGTACGTAATCAGCAGTGGGACTTGCCCATAGCAAATCCACCCCCATTCCCTTCCCTACCTACCCCACCCCCTCGCCCATTCAATGGAGCATCTACTACTTACACCCCCAGTTGGCTTTTAAAGAGTTCCCCACTCCATCTTCAGAAATAGCCAAGATATTTTCTCTTTAATAACCTAAAATTAAAAAAAAAAACAATCAGAGATTCGAGACTTTCTGATAGAAGTCATCTGACCCCTTCTTGATGTGCCCAAGTCTATTTTTATGTTTCTACCTTCACGGGGAGAAATTTCTCAGAAAAAATCCAATGCTGCCCCGGACATTTTATAGAAAAACTTCAGAAATTTGACATTCACAACAGTAGATTTTTTAAAGACCTCAAAATTGTGATTTTTTCAATTAAAAAAAATTAATCTCATGAAAAATGAGGACACCATTGACTTGGAATGAGCACTCTCTGCTCATTGAGATGTATGAGATATATTTTTTCGGTGAATTTTGTATTCGAGGGGGAAAATTTTTTTTTCTTTTTGTTATTCTCATTTTATTTTTATGAATCACTGGTTCTGCTTTAATTCGAGACATTGCCGAGCACTTCAGAATGCTGAAGTGGTCTCGTCTATGGCAGTCAAGCCGGCAGTGAGGTATTTTAGGGGGTTGCGGGAGGGGGGGGGGGGGAGGGCGAGGAGGAAGAGCAGAGCGAAGGAGAATGGGGTGATCTACTTGTCTGACACAACTCGGGTCTCCGCTACTTGTGGCCCGTGGTCGAGTGTACGTTGAGAGTAGTAGTTGCAGTTGTGCTTCATGTTTTCTTTGACATCAGACAAATTGATGTTTTTGAGAATGGCGAAAGGATTTATTGATATTTTTCAATGTTGTTTTTAAAAACATTTTCGCTCACGAGGGGAAGCACTTGAATGGCTCTATTTTTAGATTATTTAATTATGTTTGGGAATAATGTGAAGTCTTCTGAAGAATAATATTGCAATATTTAATGAACTGTGAGCTTTGGCCTGGAGAGGCTCTCGACTCCAGTAATTTGTTTTATATACAGTAAGAAATATTTTGCAATTAATTGCTCTGCTATTAGAGCCATTTCCTAACTGCCTCGTGCAGATTTATAATTGGGTTAAACATCTTCTAATTTCTATTTCAAATTTTGGTAATAGTCCAATCAAAATTTCGTCATTTTCGAAACTATCCAATTAAAAGTCGGGTGGTGATGGAATTAATTGAATAAGTGTTGGAGGGATAGCTAAGAATATTCACTTTGTCCTGGAGATTGGAGGCACCCCCAGGACTCAATTCATTCGGAATTCAAATTAGTGGGGGGTGTAGAACCATGGGATTCTCTTTCCTTGCTCTGACTTGATATAGGATTACTTGAGGCGCACAGTCCGACCCTGACGTTGTCGGGCACCTTCTTCATCTGTACGTGGAAAACCGCACGTCCGGAATGCTAGAGCACTGGTACACATATCCCAGCGCCGGCTCCTTGGGGGAATATATGAGAAAATTTCATCCTCCTTCCCTCCCGCCCCTCAACTGAATACGTAATATTCAATTGAAAAATTCACAGTTGCGTTAATTTTTTAAATTTACGGCAATTCGTGGAGTTGTTGAAGGTTTATGATCATCAGGTATTCATTTAGTTGCTCGACTTGAACAATTCAACATATTTTTTTTTATATCTCAAACATTTTTTGGTTATTCTACTTAATAATTTTGTTTTTTCCATTGCCGTCAATTTTTAAAAACTTGTTCTTCTCTTAATTTACCTCCCTTCCCCTGCTCTGTCACAAAATTTAATTACTCCCCAATTACTTGGAGAAACTAAATGGAATCAGCTGATACATCATAGTTCAGTTTGATTCCGTGTGGGACGGTGAGGGAGGGGGGAGAGAGAGACTGAGAAACAACCCCACCCCAGGGTAAATTTGATGGGTACAGAGGGGTATGTTGATAGTACCGCGTTCGAACAAAACTCGAGTAATGGAAATGGAATGCCGTCCAATTAACATAATTATTGTTATAACAAACCTGGCTCTCGGATCTTCGGTTAAACTTCCTCATCCTCTTGATTCTCCCACTTTCCTCCCCTTCTCCCTACCCACAATGGGTGGTGCCTACCGCCCACTCAACTGCTCGGTTATCGCGGCTGGAGTATACTGTTGTAATTAAGCCACAAGATGGCGTCTGTTTCGGTGTAGATAGCTGCGAGAGATGAAAAATAGGGGAAAATATCTCTTATTATTGTCATAGAGAGCTAGAAAAATAGTATATCGTCTATTCTTGGTGGTTTTCCAAGTGGCTAATTTTTTTATCCCTCGAAAATTGTCTTTTGAAGACCGTCTAAAGATAAAGTGCCCCTGCAAGTCACCAGAAAGCTCGCTGGATGATTTTTCGAATTGATAAAAAGCTCTTTTTATCATTCGAGAAGTTGAGGAGTTGTGGAGGTGTTATTGTTTATTAATTTAATACCCAATTCCCTGGGCTATGGAATAACTCTATCATCAACAGTCGTGAAAAAAAATAACGAAGTAAATAATATTCCCCCGCATCCCCGATTTTTTATATGTACTTTTTCCCTCCAGCACATAAAGTCAAGTACTAGAGTCATTTTTAGTCGCCCCATGTGAACCCGATACGGTGAGAAAAATCCTGTGAAAGTTGATATTTTCTTGAAATATGCCACGCCGGGGAATTCACGACCCTTAATTTGTAACAGAATAACCGTAGCAGTGAATAACCCCTCCGTCATTTCATCTCAATATTTCATCGGAATAAAAAAAAAAATCACGTCATTAAAAATAAATAAAGGGTATTTATTCGATACCCACATCTTGCATTCAATCAAATTTACATTCTAATTGGAATTTATGGATATTTTATCATCGCTATGAAATACGACGACTTAAAAATCATTTTATTCCATTCATTCGAGATAATAATAGTTGAAATACAATTTACAGGGGACGTAATGTCGATAACAACACAGTGAAACATGAAATTCATGATCCAAAAGTTAATTTCAACCGTACAAATTTCATTTCCCATCAAAACTATTATCATTTGGGTATTACGTATATCGTTTCGCCTCGTGTAATTACTCTCGCGAATTAATGGGCACAATGTATTGACCATTAACATTCAGTTGATACTTGAAAGCTCCCGGTGGCTTCTATTTTCATGCCGTTTTGGTAGTCCGACTTTTGGTCTCCAATTAATACGATTTATTCGTGTGGTGTGTGGATATTGAATATATGTTGAATCTTGAGCTTTATGGACATAAATTGTTGACAAACACCCTACCGCTATCTAAAAGCATATAATGAGTCCGTATTACCTCATTTTCCCCCAAAACTGAACAAAAATTAACATATAATGACTACTTTTCAATCTACACAAGAAAAATTTTATCCTGACGCACTGTAAATTTACTCTACTGGCACAGTAATTTTCTACTCTATCGGCACAGTCATTTGTTTAGCGGAATAAAATTTCTCCAACGTCAAATGAAAATTTAGCGTCATATATTAATTTTTAGAAAATTTGGGGATAGAAATGAGGTGATGATACTGATATGGTGTATTACCAGGAGACCATCAGAAATGTAAAACTTAAATATTTAGCAAGGCCCATTCTTTGAAGACCCTAGGGGGCCTAGGAGAATGGGGCCCCATTACTCAGGCAGGTGTGCTGTGTCATTAGGGCATTGCCGTAGGGCCCAAAAATATCCAGGTATGCCAGGAGAATATAAAGGAAAAGAAGTGTCTGCAGGGCCCAAAATAATGGCACATTAAATCGAAAAATTTCCGTCGCTTGCTCATTTTATAATGAGTCCCATTGCTCATATATTTTCTCTCATCGGTTCCGTTCAGATGTTGAGAAAAATATTTGGCAAAAATATGGAAAATTCTTAATGAAAAAAATTATTCTTGAGAATAATACTAGGAACAGGAGAATTTACTAAGTTTATTTACTTTACATTGTGTGCAAATATATGTGCTTTATTTGGGGAAGTCCCTCTATTGTTGAACGGCCGAATCAGCCGAGTGTCGGCCCAAAATTCTCATCTGCCCCTGAGCGGTATCAGGAGACCATGAAAAGTGTAGATGCGGTGAAAAATTTATGTTTATGTTTATGTTATTTAAATTTATGTTTCTTAAAGTTTTATCGATTGACTTTCAAATTGAGGGACATTCCTATGAATGGGTGAGGTGAGAAAGTCAAACGATCTAAAATTGTTTTTGACTTTTAGGACCCGGAGAACATGAAACTGTACTATCATTTCCGAAGAAAACTTTACAATTTGAAGTAGTTGAAATATTGGACTAACAGGAATTTTCCTACACTTTTCCCTAGTAGTGTGCAGTAGGTCTCGTTCATTCTGACAGGCAAGCATGAGTCAGAGAAAAGTAGAAATTAATGATGACCCGGAAAACTGGAAAAGACCTTCAAAACTCATGATTTTCTGGGCCTTGAATATGGACACTTTGACTTTAGTAGATTTCCCATTGTCTTCTAATGTCAAATTAACTAATAGTGACCTTTTTTGGGGATTGTATCAGGTGAACATAAATGACGTACAGTAGATAGAAAATCAAAAATGACTTTAGGAGACTGATAAGCAGAAAGTGACTTTGGATTTTGGGCATTGTATCAGGTGGGCATGAGAGACATACAGCAAATGGAAAATGAAAAATGACTTTAGTAGATTTACAAACAGAAAGTCACTTTTTTTGGGCATTGTATCAGGTCAGCATGAGTGACATCCAGCAAATGGAAAATGAAAAATGACTTTAGTAGATTTACAAGCAGAAAGTCACTTTTTTTGGGCATTGTATCAGGTGGGCATGAGTGACATCTAGCAAAGGGAAAATCAGTAATAACTTTAGCAGATTTACAAGCAGAAAGTGACTTTGTTTTTGGGCATTGTATCAGGTGGGCATGAGTGACATCTAGCAAAGGGAAAATCAGTAATAACTTTAGCAGATTTACAAGCAGAAAGTGACTTTTTTTTTGGACATTGTATCAGGTGGGCATGAGTGACATCTAGCAAAGGGAAAATCAGTAATAACTTTAGCAGATTTACAAGCAGAAAGTGACTTTGTTTTTGGGCATTGTATCAGGTGAGCATGAGTGAAATCCAGCAAATGGAAAATCAAAAATAACTTTAATAGATTGATAAGCAGAAAGTGACTTTTTTTTGGGCATTGTATTAGGGGGGCATGAGCGACATACAGCAAATGGAAAATCAAAAATAACTTTAATAGATTGATAAGCAGAAAGTGACTTTGTTTTTGGGCATTGTATCAGGTGGGCATGAGTGACATCTAGCAAAGGGAAAATCAGTAATAACTTTAGCAGATTTACAAGCAGAAAGTGACTTTGTTTTTGGGCATTGTATCAGGTGAGCATGAGTGAAATCCAGCAAATGGAAAATCAAAAATAACTTTAATAGATTGATAAGCAGAAAGTGACTTTTTTTTTGGGCATTGTATCAGGTGGGCATGAGTGACATCTAGCAAAGGGAAAATCAGTAATAATTTTAGCAGATTTACAAGCAGAAAGTGACTTTGTTTTTGGGCATTGTATCAGGTGGGCATGAGCGACATACAGCAAATGGAAAATCAAAAATAACTTTAATAGATTGATAAGCAGAAAGTGACTTTTTTTTTGGGCATTGTATCAGGTGGGCATGAGTGACATCTAGCAAAGGGAAAATCAGTAATAACTTTAGCAGATTTACAAGCAGAAAGTGACTTTGTTTTTGGGCATTGTATCAGGTGAGCATGAGTGAAATCCAGCAAATGGAAAATCAAAAATAACTTTAATAGATTGATAAGCAGAAAGTGACTTTTTTTTGGGCATTGTATTAGGGGGGCATGAGCGACATACAGCAAATGGAAAATCAAAAATAACTTTAATAGATTGATAAGCAGAAAGTGACTTTTTTTTTGGGCATTGTATCAGGTGGGCATGAGTGACATCTAGCAAAGGGAAAATCAGTAATAACTTTAGCAGATTTACAAGCAGAAAGTGACTTTGTTTTTGGGCATTGTATCAGGTCAGCATGAGTGACATCCAGCAAATGGAAAATCAAAAATGACTTTAGTAGATTTACAAGCAGAAAGTCACTTTTTTTTGGGCATTGTATCAGGTGGGCATGAGTAACATCCAGCAAATGGAAAATCAAAAATAAATTCAATAGATTGATAAGCAGAAAATGACTTTTTTTTGGGCATTGTATCAGGTCAGCATGAGTGACATCCAGTAAATGGAAAATCAAAAATAAATTCAATAGATTGATAAGCAGAAAGTGACTTTTTTTTTGGGCATTGTATCAGGTGGGCATGAGTGACATCTAGCAAAGGGAAAATCAGTAATAACTTTAGCAGATTTACAAGCAGAAAGTGACTTTGTTTTTGGGCATTGTATCAGGTCAGCATGAGTGACATCCAGCAAATGGAAAATCAAAAATGACTTTAGTAGATTTACAAGCAGAAAGTCACTTTTTTTTGGGCATTGTATCAGGTGGGCATGAGTGACATCCAGCAAATGGAAAATCAAAAATAAATTCAATAGATTGATAAGCAGAAAATGACTTTTTTTTGGGCATTGTATCAGGTCAGCATGAGTGACATCCAGTAAATGGAAAATCAAAAATAAATTCAATAGATTGATAAGCAGAAAATGACTTTGGTTTTTGGGTATTGATCAGGTGAGTATGAGCGGCATACAGCAAATGGAAAATCAAAAATGACTTTAATAGATTTACAAGCAAAAAGTGACTTTGGTTTTTGGGCATTGTATCAGGTGGGCATGAGTGACATCTAGCAAAGGGAAAATCAGTAATAACTTTAGCAGATTTACAAGCAGAAAGTGACTTTGTTTTTGGGCATTGTATCAGGTCAGCATGAGTGACATCCAGCAAATGGAAAATCAAAAATAACTTTAATAGATTGATAAGCAGAAAGTGACTTTTTTTTTGGGCATTGTATGAGGTGGGCATGAGCGACATACAGCAAATGGAAAATCAAAAATGACTTTAGTAGATTTACAAGCAGAAAGTCACTTTTTTTTGGGCATTGTATCAGGTGGGCATGAGCGACATACAGCAAATGGAAAATCAAAAATGACTTTAGTAGATTTACAAGCAGAAAGTCACTTTTTTTTTGGCATTGTAGCAGGTGAGCATGAGTGAAATCCAGCAAATGGAAAATCAAAAATAACTTTAATAGATTGATAAGCAGAAAGTGACTTTTTTTTTGGGCATTGTATCAGGTGGGCATGAGTGACATCTAGCAAAGGGAAAATCAGTAATAACTTTAGTAGATTTACAAGCAGAAAGTCACTTTTTTTTTGGCATTGTAGCAGGTGAGCATGAGTGAAATCCAGCAAATGGAAAATCAAAAATAACTTTAATAGATTGATAAGCAGAAAGTGACTTTTTTTTGGGCATTGTATTAGGTGGGCATGAGCGACATACAGCAAATGGAAAATCAAAAATGACTTTAGTAGATTTACAAGCAGAAAGTCACTTTTTTTTGGGCATTGTAGCAGGTGAGCATGAGTGACATCCAGCAAATGGAAAATCAAAAATAACTTTAATAGATTGATAAGCAGAAAGTGACTTTGGTTTTTGGGCATTGTATCAGGTGGGCATGAATGACGTACAGCAAATAGAAAATCACAAACAAATTCAGTAAATTTACAAGGTTTTCCAAAAAAATCTCGTTCCTTGTATTTCTGGTATCAGGAACCAAGGACAGCCAGAAAAGATTGCCGAATTTTATGATCTTCTTGACCGTCACTATAACCCGCTGAGTTGAGTGGATGTCCTGCTGTTTCTTATTGTAAAATTGACAAAGGGTGTTGTAGAAGTCACAAATATTGACTTTTGTATCAGGAGCCCATGTGTGGGGCGGAGCTAATGGAAAATCCATAATTCAAAAGGGCCTTAATAGTTCCCTAGGCCTTTGGTAAATTTACGACACCGATGTCTACTAATATTCCAGGACGGTCTTCTAAAAAAAAACATTCCCACTTTTCGTATCAGGTAACAATGAAAGTGAATGGAGCCTTTGGAAATTTATGATTTTTTGGGTCTTGAATATCGCATCCTGAGGTCAATAAATTTCTTGTGCTCGTAGACTGTAAAATTAACCGACGAGGCTGTAAAAGTTACACCCTTCTAGTCATTGTACTAGGCGAGCATGAGTTATACAGAGTCCATTAGAAACGAAGAATTCCCAAGATTTCAAAATTGCAAGTTCGATTTTAGAAAATGTACATCACCCATAACTACCAAATAACAAAATGCTATTGCCGAATGGGAATTATTCTGAGCACTTCACCACAAGGCTGTAGAGCAACAATTTAGTTATTACACTAAATTGTAAATTCAACATTGATTTAGTTATTAGAATAATTAAAAATTGAAAAAAAAGAACAAAAAATTGGGCTCAACCGGGATTTGAACCCGGGACCTCTCGCACCCAAAGCGAGAATCATACCCCTAGACCATTGAGCCGCTCTTGAAAGAAAGAGTTGAAGGCAGCCTGATATGCGGCATTACCCTTCACCAACACTCACAATTTAATGAGAACAATTAGAAAAAAAAATACAAGTGCATGTAATTATATTATTACAATTAAATAATCGGTCTTGGTATAGTTTGAAATACTGTTATAATATTTATGATTATAATATTAGAGCCCCTACCGTTATTGATTTATGCTCCTAGGGTTTAAAGATATAGATAATGATTTTATTGGGCCTCAAATATCCCACTTAATTACCCGTCTTAGACCTTTAGTTCGGAGTAATAAAATTTAGAAACTAAAATCACAGAAAAACTAGTAAAACTGTAATTTTACCTGGGGCAGTACCAGGGGCCCATAATAGTAAAACTGTGAAGTGAGAGAGTTCGAATACTTGGAATTTCCGAAAATTCCAAGTACAATATGCGAATTAGACCGGGTACAACAGTACTTCAAAAGTGGCCACTTCAGGTACTAGGAGAACATGTCTGGTGAGCTACCATTTTAAAGGGAAAATATTTACGAATGATGATTCACCTAAGGCCCCATTACTGTACTTAGACGGCTATTACTTTATCATATCATAAAACATTAAAATTCCCGAAAATTGCTGGAGGATTACCGCCGATGCCAACATGAGGAGATTATGACAGCGCAAGAATTAAATTTCATTATTTTATTGGTCCTAAATTTTTTTCAAAATTTTCATTGTACCTCCTGCGGCCTAAAAACCCAAAAGTAACGTAAAATAGTCCATTTCATCTGGATCGGTGTTAGGAGAACATGACCGGGTAGAGCGTTCCTTCAAATTTATGGGCCCCGGAAAGGCCCAAATGGTTTCCATTGGGTTTAGGGATCCTTAAGAGCAGTTGAGTGTTAGGGAGGGAAATGTTCGTGAGGGTAAAGGACGCAAAAATGTAATCATAAATTTTCCTGTCATTTTGTTTACCCCCAGTGGGCCTTCCACTGGAGGTAATTTTTGTGGGGCCCAATAATTTCAAGTGGTATCGCAAAAATTCTCCCTTTCTGCTTTAAGAGTTGACATTTGATGAAAAATATAAATAACTCGGCACAAGTTGATTTTATTATGAATGAAATTTAGTATAACAGCTTAAAGTTTGATTTAAATTAAAGCCCAGTAGGATGTCTGCATCCCTTAAAACTTGGTGACTAGAAATACCACCCGAGGAGTTTTCGGTTAGAAGGGTGAGAAAGGGAAGAAGTAAAAGACGGAAACGAGAAACTGAGAGGAAAGGGATAGGAGTGGAATTGGCAAAATGGATGGGTGTGGGTGGGTGTAGAGGTGCCTTAAGGGGTAGCGCAGTGAGGGTTGGAGAATAGAAAGGAATGGTGGAACCACCATAAATGCCGGCGCTCCAGGAGTCGGGGGATGAATATTAAAATGTAAAGTTCCCTGGTAAATTAATTGCGTTAACGTCATGATATTTTCTTCCCTACCTTAAAGTCCCCGGCCATTTTTCGCCCCGTCCTCAATCTCATTTCCTTTTCGCCAATTTTTTTTCAATTTTTTTTTTGGGATATTCTCGTTCTTTTTCATCATTTATAACTCGTTCGTTCACTTTTATGGATTTTCGGAGGTTTTTTTAGGTACACACGTCGATGGGCGAGGGTGAATATTCATTATTCGGGTGGCAACTGTCGACTTTCCGAGGGAATACATCGATTTTCATATTTGACAATTTTTCAGGGGTTTGTAGCCGTGTTCTCGGGCCGATTGATGATTTTTAATGAATTTTGACACTCGAGGGGCGGCTGGACTGTGCTCCCCCCGTGTAGAATTCTGAATACGTTATTTTGTACTGCAAATATCAATGGGTTTATTAAATCTTGATGAGTAGCGTATCAATTTCGGCGCGTTCGGATCACGTAGTTTGAGGGGGTGGGGGAGAGTATGAGCTTTTATCATCGCATTGAGAGAAACAATAATTTGTCAATGACAGAAAAATAATGGGCCAATTGCAGCGTTTATCCTAAAATTCTTGTCATTCAATTTTTCTGATATTTTTTTCTGTCGAGTGTCAGACGATGAAAATTCCAGAGTGTGTTGTAGGGTGAGTGGAGCCGAGGAGTGAGAGATGGTGCAAGAATTTTTCGCATTTTTCAGATAAACTTTTATCCAGATGGAGCACTCTTGTCCCTTCATCTCTCATTTCAGCTTTCGCCCACTCTAAATCCAAACTTTTTTTCGTTCAAATTTTTTTCCACCCTCCCCCTCCTACATTTACACTTTTTCACTGTCCACACGTTCACTGGGAATTACTCGCTCTCGCTTTGAAGCTCTGACTCACGCCTGTTGCAATGTTGAACTTGGAAGAGAAATCGAGGGGTTTTCTTTCTTTTTTTTTTTCACTTGATTCACTTAGAAATCGCTGGCAGAGTTTCGGGAGGCATTCGAGGGTGTAGGCGGTCTGAGATTTTTCCGGTTTGAGAGAGATCGGAATCCTTCCGGTGTGACGTCGATATAAAACCTGTTGCTGGGCAGCCAGCAAATTTCGGTTCGATAATAAAGGCCGAAATATTTTTTCAACGATGAAACAATTGTTATTTCTTCTATCCCAAGTTGAACTAGAAAATGATCTGCAGTTTTAACAGTTAGTTAATTATAATTCTGGAATCTCTCAACCTTTCTCCTGCCCCATCCGTTTGATACGAAAAAAATCGGGGAAAGCCGGCAGTGCTAAAATTTCGCTTCAGCAATTAATCCGCGAAATACCGAATCTAGCAAGCATTTCCGCAGAAAAATACGTGTAAATGTGCCTACGACTGGGGGTAAAAACAGTGCAAGGATGAGATAGAGAGGGAGATGCGGAAGTGGAGCGTTATTACGCCCATGCGATAGATCATGTTAATTGCCGAGCTTCGCAGGGCACGTTGCCTCGTAACTTATGCACACGAGAGACGCGAGTAGTTGGAGGGGGGTGAGAGACTGGGGGTAGAAAGGGATATGGGTAAAGGGGTGGTAAGGAAAGCTCGCAGTTCGATGCTCCCAAGGAGGCTGCTAAGACTTTCCACCAGGAGTTGTAGATCATCTTGAATCTGGATGCATCAAGTTCAGATGGAAGCAATGTCTAGAAAGGAAAAACGTTTGCTAAAGGGAAAGAAACTTTCCGTAACTCTTCCCATCCCATCCAATTTTTTCTGATTTTTCAGAATGTTTATTGCAATTTTAACATTTTTTCAATTTTTTTTTGTTTCAGGATTGATCCGGAGATCATGAAGAGATCGGAGCACTTCCGGTGAGTCAAAAAAATTATATTCAATAATCTATCTGAATATTCGGTTTTCCAAAACTCCGATAGACATTCGCGACTACTTCCGGACCACAATTTCCGATAATTGATAAGCCGTCTAGTGATTCTGAAACAATATGACCCATTTTGTATCATTGTCCTCGAGAGGAATTATTTCATCTCCACTGGATTAAAAGAAGTGCCTCGGAAAATGAACTGAGAGAAAGTGAGGAGTGGGCGGGGAGGGGAGGGATATAAAGAAAAAAAAAATACCTTGAGACCTCGGAATTCGATCAGACCTGGGGCGGATGAGAAGTTCCTCAACCTAGAGACTTTATATCGACACTCTCTCGTTTTTCATCATCCCTTTATTTTTTATTTCAACCAGGGATCGGTTCCCATGGACACCCGGGTGACGCAAGCGGATTATAGATTAAACGATGGCCCGAGACAATTTTATGTTGCTCCTGTCGTTGTCGCCTATCACCTAGTCCTCGAACCTAATCCCAAGCAATTCTCATTTTCACCCCTTTTTCACTTGCATTCACCCCAACCTCCCGCCTTTCTTTTCATTATTTTCGTTTACCACCCACTGATGACGCTCAATCGATTCGAATAATTTCATTTGAGGGTATAGAAATGAAGGAAAATACTGTGGAAGCCCTTCCAGTGGGCGAGACATTACGAATAGATTGGGTTAGGCCTCCTGGGGAGCGGCTAATTAAACTCGTACTGAGCCAATTCTGGACATGGGTGGGTAGCTAAGACAGTCGTTATTGCCCTGGGGATATGACCTTCTTCATGCTTAGTTTGGAAAGATATTGTAGACGTGATTTGTGATTTGGTCACGCGAGGTATTCAGATACCCAGATGCCCTTTGGGGGTCTCACAAAAGGTAGTTGAAATGGACATCCATGGGTCCCCTGAAAATATCATGAACCTTGTTATATTCATGTCGTGCTGGACAAGTCTTGTCTTATTAGCTAGTCTCAAAAAATCCTCAACAACCATTGCATGACCTTGAATATTCGGTCATCTTCTGAATTATGACCCATGCAGAGGACATCTTTAATATTGTTATCCATCCGATGTGACATTCTTCGTAGTCAGTTTGGACAGATGTTGAAGAGAGGCTTTGTGATTTGGTCACGCCATCGATGCCTTATAGGATCCATCATCATGAACAACATCTGTTCCTTTTTGACTTTCATAAAATTATGAAGGCCCGGTTAGGGTTGCTCTCTAATCAGCAAATTCAATCAACTCTCGTGACCAATAAATGTCTAATCACTGGCAAGTCTGGAAAAGAAGATGGATTAAACACAAATATTTTGTCATCCCCTTTTGAATTATGATAGTTGTCACTAGGATCCCGGTGTCTGTATAGTTGGCAGGGATTGCATGATGGATAGTACGATGTATCTGGGTTATCCGTGGCAACCGGCACGGAATGAATGCTATAGTATACCAGGGCGCTAGGTTGGTGTGACGGATGAACGGGAAACCGATGCAAAAGCGACGCAGACAAGCGGCTAGTGGAGATAGCAGCACCCCTTCACCCACACCCACCCTTATCCACCCCCCCTCGCCCTTTCTAAACTTGTATACAATCCGCACACATATATTTGTATACATACACTGGTTTTGCATAGTTTATGCCACTGTATTTGTACCCTTTCCTCACTTTGGTGCTTGCTGCGATGCATATTTATGCATGACTTGTGTATACAAATGTATATGTGCTGGAGTATTATGAATCTGAATGTTAAAGCTCTGAGTATGAAACATCTGGGTAAAAATCCTTTCATCTGGTGGGGAAATTCATAAGACGGTTTCATAATCTGAAGTTTCAATGTACTTTAGTACATTTTCTAATTATTTCCGAGGGTTCGATTTGAAAAAATTATCTCAAACGCCGACATGCAGACATGACCTCGGGATCTTCGTGATACCTTGTAGAGATACGATCTTCAAATTTGGTCAGTGAAACGTTTGGTTTTTACCCGAAACAATATCCGGAATTAAGACGTCTCCCGAAGCCCATTTGTTTAGGAATTAAATTATATCGGCAGCTCCGGTAAAATTGGAGCATCTCCATTCTGGGCGAAGCCCAGATGTTCTTCAATTTCCTTTGAAGATCAACAATACCCCCGTCCCATTGAAAAATATGAAAAGCGATGATAGGTTCAATGCAAGGATGATGAAGAAGTTGCGATTAGAAGCAGCAAAGCATCAAATTTTCTCGAGTGCCTGGCGTCCTTCAGAGGCGCTTACCAAGACTTTCTCGAATATTTGTGAAATAAAAAAAAAGTACCACCTCCACATGCACATCTCCCTTTTGCAATGTACCATGCACTTGCACCAATACAACTACAGCCTCGCAACTTTTCAAGACCTCTACAGTCAATCTGCTTAACATACATTTTTTCGCTCCACGTACATTTTTTATCGGTCGCGTCGCGTCATCTCCAGATGTAATCTGATCATCGCGATGCTGTGGGGCCTTCAGGGTATGCCAATCGTTCCACCTGAAGTCGTCAATTTTTGAGTTTGAGAATAATTTGGATGAGCCCCTGCGAGTGCTCGGACTAAATAACAAGTGTCTGACATTAAGCTACTTAAGATATTTGGTTTCGAAATTCGAGTCACTTCCTGTTGCTGGTTAATAATCAATGATTTATTGGCATTACGAGCCTATCTTGTTATATCGATACCTCATAAAGACACTAGTTCGCGGAGTATTCAATCGTCTGATTGAGTAATTCGTCGATGAATCGGTTAATTGATTGATTCCTTGGAGAACGGGCAGGTACAAGGGATCCCATCATAATCAAGGAAATTAATACATTTATTCAAGTTCTGTTGACTGAAGCGTTGTCGATAGCAATTAGCCAGTCCACCCCATGGCCATAGTGACTAGAATACCGGGGGTTATCATGCCCCTGGCAATACTACTAACGATGCGTTCACGAACTTACGTTTATCGTTACTGCTCCCAGCAATTTCCGGGGAGATTTTTCGAGGAGGTGAGGTAAAAAGAGGTGAATTCAACTCCAACTCTCGCTGGTTTCCTCCCCCTCCTTGGAACGACCACCCTCTTCCAGAGTCGTTAACATTTCGCTTCATGTGATTCTGGGGGCTTTTTTTTTCGAGGGATGAAAAAGGAAGAGAAAGGGAAATGGGTAAACAAGAAGAGGTAACAGAACAGAAGAGCATTCTTTGTTTAGATTTTGTCATTTTGTTTTTCTTTTTTCTTCATTTAGCTCCCGGGTAATTATTAGTTTTATTTTTTTCCCATGGGGTTACCTGGCGACCGCTAGGAAGGGAAACCTGAGCGCCACTGGTGGAACAGTCGTGGGGTTGGGGGAAGGGTTCAGTATGCCCCCCCGGGGCCACGATGACCCTCGTCTCCAATATCGTAAGGACAATCATTGACAGACGTTGGTCTAGTGGAATCGCTAATGTCACTGGGTCTGGGGATTTTTTGGGAGGAAGTCCTATTAATAATTCCCCTTAAAACGTTTGAAAGTCCCAAAAGCGTAATCGTTCATTGATTCCAGCGTGTCGCATTCGTGGAAAAAAAATTAATAATTTGTGCTAAATACAGGAACTAGAAATGAAGGAATCAGCCAAAGTGATGGCAATATTGCTTAACAAATTACTCATTACCGGAATCGTTCAAATTAATTCGTTAACTCAAGGAAATTTAATAAACACATTTATATTTATGGGACATGATAACGTATTTGGAATTCTAGAACAGGCAACCACCTAATTATTCGCCACTTGTCAGGAACAGTTACTTCTCCAAGTTTAGCAGCCGAGTTTTCGCGCGCGCAGATCGATAGGAGGTAGTGAGGGATAACGTGAATATAAATGGTTCTTCTTAATTGCAAATCTCTAAACGTTAATAACTTTTCGTAAAGACGAGATGAACTCTTTCACATCTGTCATGTGCCATGAGGGGATTAAGAATTTTTTTTTTTGGCCGCTTCAATTTGGTAATTTTCTCATTAGGCTTTGGCAATTTTTCACACTTTCGGGGGTGATTTTCCCATCAATTTCGCTGAGGCTTGATGACTCTGCTGGCTGGTGGTGGCAGTTTAGTGAAGCCAGAATTATCGAATACAGGGAGAAGATCACGTACACGCTGACCAGCACCAACAGCAGCCAACTCCATCCATCTGTTGTCGGAATTCCACATGATGAAACTTGATGGACGATTTTTACACGTTATATTATTAGGTACTTTAATCAATTTTTCATTAGACGCTGTGATAAAGAAGAATTAGTGAATGCTCGGAAGCTAATTTTGTCTCAGTCTGCTACAGACTGGACAGTAAAATTAGAACTCTGGAGTAATTAAATTTTAAAAAATAGTCTAATGAGGGAAGATGACCAGAAATTGATTGAAGCACCTAATAATTAATGACTCACCTGCTATTTTTGTACTTGGCCAGTGATGGATTCGCTGGATTGGGCGTTTCAGTCGGAAAGTACGTGGCGCCATAGAAGTCTAGTCCACGACTGAGCAGCATAGATGTCTCCTCAACGCTCGCCAGGGTGACTCGTATTATCGGTGGACCAGTGTAGATTGTTGATGGCTCATTTGCATTCTGGGTGTCGCCCTTTAATTTATCATTGATGGCTTTCACTGGGGAGAGACAAAGAACTAGAGTTTGTTCAGGAGTTTGTGAGGTTGATTATTGAGTTCAAGAGCTAAGTGTTTAGCGATCAACAATGAATTTTCATGAATTATTCACCGAGCGCTGTTGGTAGAGTGGTGGAGCGAGTTTATTGAGTTTTCGTTCATTAGTTCATTTGGGGAATAAATTACTGGGGGGAGATGGAACAGTATCGAATACCGGGATAAATAGTCATTGATGATGGTTGATTAACGTTTCCGTGTTTCAAACATCGCGTGGAAAAATGTTTAAAGTCAAATGTCATCAATTATATTTAGTCTGTTTTATTCTTCTTATTCGGGAATTGATATTTGACATTTGTGAGTGATAATTAATTGCCAAATTGAGAGGATGTACTCACAGACAGTCGCTGTGTTCAATGGCAATCTGGTGACCTCGACAATCGAACGATATTTGTACAGAGCATGTCTTATGTCATCCTCCGGCAATTCTTCAGGTACATCCAGTACATAAACAGTAAATATCTTGGCTGGTCTGCATGGTATTGCAACTTTCTTGTAGAATCTCGCACCAGTAACTTTGTGAAAGCCTTTCTTGTAAACAGCTTGAAAGTCGTCGATGTTGCTGAACTTGAAGAGAATTCCCGTTGCTGTTTTCGTTAGCGAGAAAGCACCACTGTAACAGCATTACCCCTAATTACATCGTTATTCAGAAAATAATGAGGGCAGAGGTAAAATCCAATTGCAACACTGGATGGCAGGGGCAATTTCCGGCTTTGGTCGGGTACGATTCTACCCATTTTAGTTGATTAGATCCGCACGATATACTCGATAAACAAGTGAGAAAAAAATTTTCCATTCCATCGATATTATGTTTCACCTGAACTCGATAAAAAAAAAATACAGGGAGATAAATTTTGAGAGGAAATTACCCTAGTTTGGGATAAACCTGTCACATTTTATCATGGAAAATAACTGGAGAGGAAAATTCAATAACAATTCACGAGCAAAGGGAAAATAAATGAAAAATGTGAAGTGGAACTGAAATTGTTGAATTGTAAATTCTACGACTGGTTCCGTAACAATTGAACTACTCGTCTGATGACTCACGACTGGGACAACAGTTGATCCGCAATTTTCATCCAACGATTGAACAATTTTACGAAATTGAACGTAGAATTAGTTCACGAGATTTGAAAAAATTGTTGAACATTCATGAGACTTTGGTGTTGTAATTTTTACTGAATATTTCTCTCCGTGTAGAGCAATTGAATTAGTTTATTTCAGTTCGAATTATTCAGCACTTCCGATTTAAAATGAACCCTCGGTTCAATTTGGTCATCGCGACTCGCGATCGTGGAAATGATTTTCCGCTGAAAAAATGAAATTTCCAAAGTGAAAAAAAAATGTCAGTTAGGTCGTTATATTTTAATGGAGATATTTATAATCCCTTTTAATTGACCAGAAAATGGGTAGGACCTTTAGTGTCCCATCAGCAGCGAGTATTCAAGTGTCGTAGAAAATTCCCTAGAGGGAGCCAGCCAACCCCCTTATCAAGACCAAGTGGCGTGTTGAGAACATGCATTTATTAGTGCTCATGTGGATGAATAAAAAGGGGTGAGGGCACGTAAGGAGGGCAGAACGAGGGAGACAGAACTTCGAGGGAGTGCGATGGGGAAAGGGCGGTGGTGAGGATGGAGGGAGTTGGGGAGAGGAGGGGAGGGATAGTTGAAGTCAGTGGGTTCCAGAAGTGGTGGCATATCGTTAGGGTGAAGATGAGGAGGCAAGGGATGCCAAGAGAGCCGGAAGTTCATTTTCTTGTGAATGGTCTTGCAGTCATGTGCTTGCGCTTGGATGAAGCCAAATGATGATGAAGAGGAAAAAGGCAATTGTTGAATATTCCAGGGGGATTCGACATTAAAATCGAGATTTCGGGAAATTATTAAGCCACCGGTGGCCAGCCAACGGTCGCTTCCGATTCGGCTGATTATTATTGAGATTATTTTCATTAATTATGCACCGATTATTATCCACAAAATAATTTATTGCAGTTTGAAGAAAAAATTCATTTGTATTAACTGGTGTCACGATAGATTCAATTATGAAGGCAAAAAAAAATTTTTTTTTTAATTACTCATTTGATAATAGATGATAATAGAGGGCTTCAAAAATTAATTAACTAAGGGATTTTAATAATCTATGAAGCAATAAGGAAGGTGAATGCGTTCGATTTAATTAAAATAGGAATTGAAATTTAAAAAAATTTTTATCGATGAAATTTTCATGTGAGATAAAAAAATAGAAGAGGGATGTGATTGAAAAAACTTGCAAATGACCAGAACTCACCGGAAATTCATCTTGTCACAGATGGTAGCTGCTTTCTCCATTGTCAATTCATGACTCGGTGTTAGTAGAAATGCTCCCTTTGTCAAAAAATCATTTTCACTCATTTCCGAATCCGAATCACGATCATAATCTCTATCTTGTGCAACAGCACCCTCTTGATTGAGTCTCAAAGTTGAATTGTTCTTCGATGTTGACATTTCCTTGTCAAAGGTAGGACTGGCGTTGTGGTCCGATTGCGACATGCTCTTTTATACTCGAATGATTCAACAAATTAAGCTGATGTAGTAGGGATATTCTAAATATGAATACCTCTGGGTATTTGTAAATTAATCCAAAATTACTTTTTGAATATCGTTACGTACGAAATCGAGGACAAACCGCTTGGTAACGTTCGTCTTGGTACACTGAGCGCGCCTTATGGAACACGACTCGCCTTTTATACTGCCACATATATGGTAATCATCAATTCTTCAGTTTCATTTTGTCCCTTTTTTGTTTGTCGTTTTGTTCGATTGGTGGTGCACAGCCCATGAAGGCAAAAACGTTTGACTCTGCTGTTTTTTTTTTCTTTTTCGCTGCTCGTCTCGAGTCAACGATGACCACTGGGTGGGACGCGATGTCACGACCTTGATCATGATTTCATGAGATCATTTTTCCGGGTGATATTTCAGGTATTTACAATCGCTTGGATACCCATCTCGGTTGGAAGTGATGCCTTCGTGAAGTATTTTCAGTTCACCATTGATTATTCCGCGGATGTGGGCAATTTTGCGATTTTTATCTGAGTTTAACATTATCTAGATGTATTGGAAGATAATTGGGAAGATAATACTGTGGATAATGCTTTGATTGGATCCGGTTTATGCTCCGACATCTCTGAATGCCATAGAGAATAATTTAAAAATGCCAATCCAGCTCAATTTTGCATCGAATGAGAATTTGCGAATGTTCGGATGAAATACCCAGGTAAATTCTCTGGCGCTATTCTCATATTTTTTCCAAATTAAAACTACCCTCAGGATAGGAGAAATAAACACAAGTATCCAGAACTTTTAATCTCATTTTAATCTTCAATTCATCTCCTGACTCGGCAAATTGTCGCTTTTCTCTCTCCCCCAGTATCAGAAAATCTATTACGTCTCCAGGTAATGCGATTAAAATAACAGAGACTTCATTAATTACCATTCTTCAAATTAGCAATCGATAATAACGTCCATGAGGATAATTGGAAGATGTATACCTCACAATTGATCGCTCCAGGTCTTCATTAATCCATCATCCGAATTGTTTCGTTTCATCAAGAGTGATTACAATGGGTTTAATTAAGTGAAGTGGTTGTTTTTAAGTATTTGATGAAAAAGGAGAAAAAAATTGATGATTAAACGGGGAGGACAGAAAAAAAAAACACATTGTGAAGGAAGAAATACGATATCCGTTCGACCGTGACACTTAAAATAGACCCCGGCATTGGTGAATTTATCGTCTCATCGAATCATCCAATTAAGCACCCACTCGATCCATTGTCCGAGCTTGGCGGTGGAGGTATGAAATAATAATGGAATGTTTGGGGAAAAAAAATTGTTGATTGCACCACCCACTGGTGGGTGGGGACTTTGGTCAGCAATTGGGTAATTTTTATGGCCAATTGAATGGCTCAGGTCTAATGGAGATCATTGAGATCAAGGTTTGATGGAAGGAGTCCAAAATTGTTAACAACAAGGTCCATCTCGCTCTTAAAAATTTTTTTTTTCAAAATTCAGAACTACTTGTGCTTGAATTCTCAATGACCCTCGTTTCATTTGACTAAACAAACCCTTAATTACCGATAAACGCGGGAATTATTCCAACGAAAAATTTTTTTAGATTCAATTTTCTGTAACAAATAATTTAAAACATTAATTTGCGGTAGTCGGGGCAGTTTTGACCTGCGAAATTGAATTTCTGAGGGAAAGAAAAATGTCTCCCAGACACACGAAATAAAGAATCGGTTAAAAATAGCTTTTACGATAAACGGAAAGTAACGATTGACCTCGTGACTTTTTTTCCGGGGGAAAATATTTTTTCGGAAAAATTTTGAAACAAGGGCTGTTGCCAAGGGAGAATGAGCTAGCGATGCAACGGCACGTGACTTAGATCGATCCCTAAGCACACATGTAACCTCATTTCAAAAGTTGGGCTTGCACTGAGCGTTGAAAATAGGCCACGAGTCTCTGATTGCTTTCTTCTCCCCTCTTTTTCATCCCCCTTTCCGTCCTCTTTTTTTTTTTTTTGTTCCTCTCCCAAGTGTTGCCACAAAGGCATTCGAACACTTATTCCTCCAGGCGTTACTTCGACTCGGTGTCATTAAACCGGGGAGAAGAATTGTGGAATTGTGAGAGTGTTCGCAGAAAGTGGAATATTCAAATTACCGAGGGATTTGAATAAAATCACTTCGCGAATATCTGCTACTCCGGTGACAGAAAGGAGAATTGTGAAGAAAGGTAGAATGTGGACGATAGCAGGAATTAAATGTGATGGGTCAAGTGTGACGAGTTTGTAAGATAAGGGATAATTGTCGGATATTCAATATTAATTTTTGAATTCTGTCGAGTGAATCTTTTCACCTAAATATGCCATTGAAACTCATAAGCTTCTGATTTTCAATACCGTGGAATTTATAGACGATAAGAAAGAAGTAATTTCCACCACGTGGTCTTTGATCAGCTCTGATTGCCTCCACTTTGATGTACGTGAGCTCTAGATTACTCCCTGGGATTACACAGTTCGACTCTGCAGTGATGATTCCTCGCCCTCAGGGGTGGGTAGGAGGTGTGAGGGGCTGGAAATCCATGTCATCTTACAGATTTGTTCAGCCTGATTACAGGCCTCATTGTAAATCAATTTGCCCAGTGTTTCATCGTTATCCTGGATTTTCAGGGACGTCTCCGGTAAATTATATCAACCAGTCCAACCCTCAAGCCCAATTCCAACAGTTGAACATCGTCTCAACTTTAATCCCTACTCATCTATTTAATTAATCAATCGACCAATTAATCAATCGTTTCACCGACGATGTAAATGACTTGGTTAACAATTTTACAACTTCCCTCTCTCTCCCTCTCCTCAGGTGAACTACGTCGTGATCCTGAAAATTCCTGATGAACAATTGATTACATTTTTTCCTCCTATTCACGAACCACTCTCGCAAATATGAGAAGGGAAAATATCCCGAAAATCCCGTAGAAACCCATAATTCCCTCGAATCTCCCTGAAACCATATTCCCTATCAATTCGGCTAATGAATTCAATAATCCGAGATAATTGCACCCAATTAAAATCCTCAGTACTCTCGCCCCTCTCGTCCCACCAATATCATCAATTCCTTAATACCTTTATCGTAATAAAAAAGAAGTCTCTTCAGTTAAAAGAGATGATTATCGCAACTCGATTTAATATTCCAGTGTTTTTCCATCAAATTTGATCGACAGTCAATGAGTAATTATCGAAAATTTTCCATATGTGTTTCTTTATCAAACGGTAACATTTGTAATGAATTTTCGAGCAATTTAAGGTACCCTGGTAGCTCTTACCGTGAATGGAGAAATGACGGTTTGTCAAGGGTGTGAGGAGGTGACGGTGGTGAGAGGAGGGGAGGGGGTTGGGCCACGAGGGGGTATGGTCGGCTTTAAAATCAAATTGCCGGAATTAGCGCGGCGGGAAGAGGCTCGTGCCGAACCGACCGGCTAATTACTTAACAAAGCAATTACGAGCGCCTTCGTCCAATTATACTCGCCACACCCCGCACCCCCTCGTCGTGGGTTCACGAGAGACAGTGTGAGGTGATGTTAGCGGGAATGAGGTGGGGAGGAGGGATTGGATTTGAAGGTGGATGGCGAATGAATTTTGGCATGGGACTCTGTTGCTTGGGGCTGGTGCATTATGCTGGGTATTGAATGGGGAATTTTGGAAATGGCGAGACTCATCAGGAAGTAGGTGTTTAGTTAACATGGGCGGATAAGGGAGGAGGAGGGACTCTTCCGTGCAATCACCCTGATGCTTCTCTTCATTAGGTATTTATGGGGTGCATTAGGGGGCTGTGGTTGCTGGAGAAATGGGAGTTTGATGATGATTTTTTTGATTTTTCATTTTCATTTCATTTTTGAAATAAATGTAGTTGGGAGAATTTTTTTTTCCTCCCTGTCGGTCTCCACTTGACCCACCTCATCCCCCAATAACATTAAAAAAACAATTTCTCACAGCATCTCCCCAGTTATCGTATCTTCGTCTCATCAAATTATACATGTAAAACTGTAGATTTAAATACAGATAGCGAAGAGAGAGAGGGAAGTGATGGCCAGAGTCTGAGGGGGGTGATTTTTTCCAATCCATGGATTTAAGCCCATCCCAATGACACCCTTTCTATGGAAAGCCTTCGGGGGTGAGCAATTTTAGTCAGCTGCGTGGATGCCGTTCAATGCTTGTACCGTCTCTATTGATCGAAGCACCAGAGGGGGGCATAGAGTTACAGGCCACTGGCGTCAACCCCCTCCCATCTTGACGCCCATTGCCATCCTCACTCCCCTCCAACTCTCTTTTCAGCTAGATACAAACCCTCGGGGCAGATTCAGCTTGTCTGCACCTATCTAAAGTGTCGAAATACTTGTCAAAGAGTTTGAATAAATATTTTCAAAGTTGGAATTTTGCTTTTTTTTTTTGAAAATCGAGGTGAGATATTCGGGGAGTGATTTATTTGATGGCGACAGGGATTCTGAATAAATGGGAAAATTTTTCGTGATGTTCGAGGTGATAGGAGCATATATTCTTGGAGTCGTGAATCAAATTAATGGATTCGCTTGAATAACGCGATGAAAAACCCTCATTTAAACGTTTTTATTCTATTTTTTCATATCTATACATCAACAAATATTTCACTAACCCGACAATACGTCATTTATTGGGTGTGGTAATGATGTGTCCTTTTTTGTGTTGGCACAAATGATGGTGAATAAAATGTGTTTTGGGTAGGGGAGTGAGAAGCATTTGACGCCATGTAAATGGTTCATTTTTGTGAATAGACCTCGGAATTGATGGAGAGATAAAATGCAATGGTATTTGGTGGTTTTAAATTGCGATATTTCGTTATTCTTTTGATGTGGATTGCATTCATGATGGAGTTGATAGGAATTTCCGACTGAGGTGACGCCGGGAATCCGATTTGTCGGTTTTGAAATGAAGAAATTTTGTCGATTTTTGTTTGACCTTTTTTTATTCGCATGAAAAGGCTAATTGGAAAATCATTGATCTTCAATGACCCCTGTAATTATCCTATCAATTGATGATGCTCATGATTAATTCTGTATCCTCAGACACACAGCCACCGTGAAGTATCGAGAATGTCGATGAAAATTGTAATTGCATGATGTATAAAATTGTTATGCATGAGCATCTCCAGTCTTATGACTTATGCATCAAAACACACTATAGTCATTTGGAATTTCAATCGTCCCCGACTACCACGAGCAAATACTCGGCCGAAGGCCGGGCAAAAGAGGGATGAAGAAGAGAGGGATCGCCTAGAAGGGATATCAGATCGAAGCTGGAAAGTGGGAGGGAAATTGGAACAAAGGTGACATGAACAAGAGACCTCTTGACGGTTGCCAAGCGTCTTGTCCTGATCGGCTAGCGACTGCTATTCAGGAATCTCGTTACGAATTCATCGTGAATTTTCCGAGTGATTTCACTTGTTATGTCGGGGTATCCGAATGACAACGAGAAACAACCTGATGGGATCTCTAAAAGTCTTAAATAATCTATCCCTGAAACATCTTTCCTTCAGCTGATTTCACTCGTCGAAAGCCTGACATTAGCAGTTCGCTAATTTATCACTTTATCACGTCTCTCACCCTCATTCGTAAATACCCAAAAATATCAGTAAACATCACTGTGAAGAGGGAATGCAAATATCCACAACTGAACATTCCCAATTTCTTCTCTCACCCCCCAATGAACAGTGGGCCATTCTTCCGATTTCCACCCGATGTGTTACCCAATATTTCCCTTCGTGACGAGGACTAATTAAAAAAATAATAAGCTCTTCACCAGCATTGCAGTCAAATCATCCGAAAACACGAGTCGGAGGAATCGGCCAGAGGCCCTGATCAAATAATGAAACTCACCGTGTACTGAAAACCCCAAATCGAGCGGGCAAAATGAAAGCCACACAGCATTCGAAATCGATTCAGTTCGCCTCTTTGTACCAATTGGCCATCAGTTGAAAAGCGTGACTGGACTACGAAATCATTTGGCAAACTCACCCCTACCCATCTCTCTCATCGATTCCACTCGAAATAGGAATACATACACATGTCTACATGGGAATAGTCTATGGGTCTAATCTCCTTCAGCTAGGTACGATTCCGTCATTTGTGACGTCACAGGAGAGAGAACACCAACTAGTGGTTCACACTGACGCCAATCTCTATGGTAATAGCCCCTACCGGTTTTGGGCGGGTTACCCTCGATGTTCTCATGGGATTATAGTCTATGTATGGGTATCGAGTGGCCTTCCTACTTCCTCACGTATCAGGGTAGTGTTCGTCTCTCTATTCTAGCCCTCCCTTGGTTTCTACATTGGACCATCGTCTCACGTAGCAACCTGGCACAATTTGTAGATGTACAATGTTACTGGGTAGTTGAATCTCGAATGTCTAGAGAATTTCTGTTTAGAAATCTGCAGATTCGAATCTGGATCAGATTTGCCGGGAGGAGATGGGTGTCGGTGGTGGTGGTGCATTGGGATTTTCAATGATGCGGTGGTACCGTAGTTTGATAAAATTCGGAGGAATTTTCGTGCGATAATTCGGACTAGGGAAGGATTTTCTTCGGCTGATGTATCTTAAGTATTAATTCAGTCACTGGATCTTCATTAATTTTCATCTGTGGTAAATCAAAGTTTATAGAAAATCGATTATTCTAATATACTGACGGGGTAAATAACCCACAACATGCGGGCTCCTACACTGGGCTAACAAATTTCCAAAATTAGCAACGAAGTTAATTACAAGTTCCCAGATTCACATCTAAATCCAATTTGTGGAAAGTTGAAATGTTTTCAGCCCTTATTCGTGGGGTGAAATTAATTTGGAAATGTTAGAACTGGCAATTCTAATGATGAGACTGAAGACATTCCTCGTGGATGTGTTAAGAACGTGCTCCTAGATAACCCCCCACACCCCTGCAGATCGTCATCTTCTAGCGTTTACGTATATTACGTGATTCAATTTCCGGTTCTTCTGAAGATATGAACGTAAAAACTACCCTAATTGCAAACTGATACCAGCGGTTACTCTGTGGGTGTTGCATTACTCCACCCGATGTGTGTACCACCAGACTAGTCTCATCTCGAAACTTCCGGTGAATAAGAAACAAGTGCGTAAATGAGATTCGAGATTAAGGGAGACCGTGGAAAACATGAAATTCGAATGCTTTTCCGAAAACATCGTCAAGTTTGCCGAATTTCCCGTTTCTCATGGAGCCACTGGGGAGAAACTCTCAACTCACTTCTGGTGCGTGTCTTCGTGATACAGTATGAAGTTTCAGTCACGTCACTTGAGGGGTTGCTTCAACTCCATGGAATTACAATATCAGGGCAATTACCATATTACAAAATTTACCAGTTATAATTTTATTTCATGATTTTTAGGGGTAAAAGATACGTCACATTCTGTTTATTCCTCTCACATTCTATAGTTTTCTCTGTCTGGTCGGTGGGGATGAAAAATTTTAATAAGAACGAGGCCAGGTGGTTTGTCGAGATTACACTGGTGGGTCCGAGCAAATACTTTCCTCGACTACTTGAGCGTGAGGCACTCACCGTTTTCCCTCTTTTTCGTTCTCTTTCTTTACACCAGTTCCTCTTCCCCTCGCTCACAGTTTGTCTACAGCTATACAACCGTGAAGAACAAGTGGAGGGGGACGAGAGGAAAGGGTGGAGAGGGAGGGGGGGGGAAGCAAGAATAGAAGTATACACTACGCCTTCGTTAACTTACCTCTGGTGCTGTTTTTTATATTTCAAAAACACGCAGCCAGCACGAACCTTTGCACTGCTATAAACATTTTTCTTATCTCACCCCTCTACTTCTTCAGAAATTTTTCTAATTTTTATTTTCATACGCTCCCGCCGCCTGGGAATACAATTAATTTACACCTTGAGTGTTTCTTTAATTTTTTTAGAAATAGCCGGGAAATTATGTTTTGCAATTTTAACGGGTGGAAGTGAGGGGGATTATCTGATACATTCAATTTTAGATACCCGGTTATTTTCAGATGATTCTTGTAGGTTATTGCTGTTACTGTCACTGATGAAGGCAGTGCATTTTTTATATTTAAATTGATTCCCGCGGGAGATTGAGATGGGCTTTTTTTCGTGTCTCCACGGAGAGGAGGACTATAAAAAAATCGAATAAATGGAATTGTCGCGAGTTACAACGAGGGATAAAATGCATTATCCAGTGCAATCATCCTTGGAGGACGAGGCCAGGTTATCCGATGGCCTAATGGCACTGGGCATTTCCTGCGGCCACTCCCAGCAGTATCAGCGTAAGAGTTTTATGTCACTGGTATTTGAGGATGGCCGCACCCCGGAATATGAGGGATTAAAAAAGATAGAATCTATGAATTTACTGATGGAATTCGACAGCACAAAGTTTTCCTCAGTTGATAAATTCGATCATTGGATGTGGTTGTGTGAACAGAGGGGTCTTTGATAAACTATTGGAGATATTTACGTGTTGTGAAAAATCTACAAAGACGGTAACGATAAGAAGACCATTTTCATTCTTGCAAAATTTTTTCTTTCAACTCTATCATCACGCAGGTATATCACGAACGAACAAAGACGGATCGTTAGAAGAATTCTTCTATAGCATCTCGTTTTTTTTTAACTCCCCATTCCATTTCGCCCTTCGTCGTGGTATTATGGGATTATAAACGGGCTTTATATCCCCCTAAGCAGAATTCTTACGTCCTCCACCTCTCCTTTCATCACCTCCCATTTTACTATCCCGTCTTTTTTATTCGAAACATTTCTTCTTTCTCGGGGTGGCTTCTTTCCATTTGTGTAGTGCACGTTTTATCGTTACGTTTATTCACTTTCTCGGATTATTACACGTGTAATTTTTTTTTATTATTTTTGAAATTATTTTCCAGGCACTGCTGGGTGAATTGATGAAAGCCGAGAATGGTGGCTTTTATTATGTCCTGAGTGACTATTGTTTCTTATGGATTCGGATTTTAGAATGCGAGGATTCGAGAGAGTCGGGAACGAGATTTTGTCATAATCGATTTAAAATTATTTGCGGGAGAGCCTTGCAAAAATTTTTAAACGATACTCTGAGGGCAGATATTTTTCTTCTGGTGGTACTAGAGGTTGGGCCTCATTCTGGGGCCCATTAGGGAAATTTTTCCTGAACTTTTGTCTTCGTGTATTACATTCTGTACGCAATAGACTCCCAATTATCAATAAATCTCGGCGAAAACCTAGCTAACACAAATTAGTATTATCTAGTAACATTACCGAGTTAATCCCCGTTTTTCACCTCCCCTTCAGCGATCTCTAAAATTCCGACTAGCCCTCCCCAAAACGTTCATAATGTCCACTTGCTCTGGAAATTACAGCCTCACAACTCTCCATGCACACGAAACCCGGATTAAATTCACTCCCGATCTCAAGATAATTTCCAATAATTCCCCGAGATAATCAAAATAAACCGTTTCGAGTAATTAAACTAACTGAGAAAATGTCGGCGAGTTACGAAGCGCGAGTCTTCCTCCCTGGATGTGCATTAGGAGAAATGAACGACTCCCCGGTTATCAGTGTAAACTCCCTCGTCTCCTGGATGGTCTCTCTCCGCTACCCAAAAGCCCAACACTAATAAGCTCATTAGCGTGATAAACCATACACACAGGCGTTTCGTGTTATACATCACTGCTGGAGGGGACAGCTTGTGCAGCGTAGATCACCTGTGACGTCATCGTGTCAGTGATGATTTATCGCTGATTCCGAGTGATTGCGCTTGATGACGCTGTTACGGTGATCATTATGTAATGTCGGCCACGGGAAAATGGCGAGGATTAGATGATGTGGACCTGGTCTGTTGTGTAAATGGATTAGAATTTGTGGAATGGGTGGATGGGCGTAGGATTTCGAAAATTCCGGAGGAAAGTATTCGCAGAGACGTGAATTTTGGATTAAAAAAATTGTTACCTTCATTTTTCAATTATTTGATTATTTTTATTATCATGGGCAACGGAATACATAAAAATTTTGTTGGGAAAAATTACTAAAAGACTTGGGTTTCCCAGTGCGCTGAGTCATTAGACGGGTGGTTAATTTTTACGGCACAGATCGTAGAATTTACGTGACGAGTCGTACAATTTCAGTTCTACTTCACACTTTTTATTGGATTTTACTGCGCTGGTCGCTCGCCTTTCAAAACGTGACTTTTACTTCGCTTCTGGTAATTTTTGTTGAATTCTTCTCTCTGTGGACTGGCCGAGACGTGTGGGTCCTATTTAAATCAGTTCACACGCATGAATGAACATCGCGCGATTAAAAATTCAAATTACTCGCGATGGGTATTTTCTCGGTGAGGTTTTGATTTTTCATTATATGCAGAAATACATGAAATTTCCGAAACCATTCAAAATACCCCAACTCGCGATTTATTTTCGCGGTTGAAATTACCGGAAACATTTTATGAGCCTTGAAAATAGCCTCAAGGCACTCGATGGGCCCAAGTTTCGGTGGAGCGGAGGCCGCAGGAGTTTACACAAACCCGTGACCATGTGAGCGTGTAAAAGTAAAGGGGGTGGGTGGAGTGGGGTTAGGTATACCCCCACACCCATCGCATTGTTCCAAACGCACAGCGCGCGTCAAACTCAAAGCTCAAACAGGAAATGTACGACTCGTCGAGCGCAACTTCCGGTTTTACTTCTCCCTCACTGATGTTTCTTCATTGCGTAGGGTCACGTATATCCCAGTCTCCATGTTTCATTTCAGAAGTGCATTCTACCGTTACCCCAACAAGTCCCTTTGTTTCAAATACCCCCATTACATTGGGTGCCATCATCAGTAAAACATAAACCTCTTTGTCGTCAATTGTTAACATCCGCCATCTTGATGGATCGTTTCTTTCCCTTCTTTATCGGGTAGTGGTGTAATTTGGGGGAAGAATCTAGATGATGTCTCAACGGAATTTGTGTTTCCGGATGATAGCATTGTAATCGCTCGAATCCATGTCAAGATTATCATTTTTTTTCGATCGACTCGTGATCTCAACAGTCGAAAATATTTTTTTTTCACGTCATTCGCGACTTGGCAACTAATCAATTCAATTTATTGATGATTGGATGAGTTTCGCGGGCAACAAATGGCGAAAAAAAATGGAAAAATATCATGCGGCAAGGGTGAAGGGTTCGTATGTCATTGATGACAGTCAACACTCGACATTTGCCTCTTCATCTGCAACTCATAATATCCAGCAGTCGGAAAAAAATGAAAACGTTTTCGATTTTTTTAAACCTCTTGATGTATCGTCCATTAATCACGACGAATGACCTGTCAAGGGTTTTTATTCAACGGCTGAATAAATAACCAACTTATCCATTTTGAAAAAAAAATGTCTCCGTAAGGTAACAGCCAAGCAGTCATAACATCGGGGGGATATGGTGGCGTGTCGGCGCGCCCTAAAACTCAAATGAAAATTGACTCCCCCTTGTATATGAACACGCATATGCACGCGTCCCTCAGGGAAACGCACCCTTTATCGTTTTTTCACCGCCCTAAAAATACAAAATAGGAATAACAATGAAAAAAAACTGTGTCATCTCCACTCTTTATTGGGCTCAAACCGAGTGTCATTTTTCCCATAAAATTTTCTAGGATTGAATTTTCAGGGCAAAACCTAGAGGAAATACAAAAATAAATGAAACTTTCATTCGTCATAACATAGATAATATCTATAACTAATAATAACAGTCATTGCTAATAAATGATGCATTTGTTTTCAACTAGAATTTTTATGGTGACAAAAAGTGATAAACTTTAAGGAAAACCATCAAAGTAAAGCTTCATCCCCCTATGCCCTAAAATTTCAAATTCTTTTCCCTCAATTTCACTGTATTTACATTATTTATTCTAACAATTGATCATCACAAGTCATCACACATAGATCCACCCGCATAACTCATAAAATCATAAATTCTGGGCCATTTTCAATGTGAATTAGAGAACCGCAGAATTTCGCAACTACACAAATTCAGAAAGACCCAATTAAAATTGATGACCCCCCCCCCTCCCTCCCTCGATCGTAAATAACTCACGTTGAGGGACAAGAGGAAACAGTGCACACCCATATGTAAAGAATAAGAAGAAGACAGATATGGCAATAAACAATTACTTAAGTCACTGTTACACGTGGCACACCCACGCATTAGCCAGAGTAGCCAGTGAGGCGCACCCATTCTAGGTGTATGTATAACCATTCGGACGTTTTACTGGGTTGGGCCACTGAAGGTTCTCTCCATTAGCTGAGTTATCGAGACTTCAAAACTCACGTGACTCATCAATGCCCCATAGAGATGCACTCATACAGCTGATCATTGCCATCAATTAAAACAATTTCCCGGAGAGTTTCACTGACAATTACGTCATTCAACTAGATTAACTGTTGTTTGTCACATTGGAAAATATTTATCATTATTGCTGATGATTAAAATATGAATTTCATGAACGACATTTCATTAGTCGATGAATTGGCGAATTAATTATGTAGATGATAGGCAGTTATTGATGGAAATGATTAAATTACTCAGAATAACCCGGATAATTGTGGAAAATCAATCGATAATTAATTAGTCCACACATCGATGTTAAATTGTTTTCTTATTTTCTCTCTTTCATCAATCATCGGGAAATTGTTCCACTTTTGCAATGTGTTTTCTTTCAGAATTTCTTGGGAAATGTTTCAAGTGGTTCTGTCCATTGGAAAAGTTGGAGTGGCTAGTGAACCGCTTCGGAGTGGACTGATCAATCAATTATTCTCGATTCCACCCTCACCCAACCCCCTCCGTGTGTTTCGAAATCGAGAAGTCTTCTCTCTTGATGGTTATCTAGGAGGGGGAGGGAGAGGGAGAGAGAACCTCGTGAATTCGATGCACCTGAGCCGGCTCGTTATCCCTTTGTGTCCCTTCATCTCTATTTGTGAGGATTAAGCAATGGCAACTGGTGCATGTGCCGGCATTAAGTGCTGCTTAATCAAAAATCCCAGAGCTTTTTTCTCTAGGAGATGGTGCTGTTGTTCTTGATACCACTCACTCCAGTACTTCTTTGGGGATGTTCAGCAGCGATTGCCGAAATCCCTCCAGGGGTATTGTTAGGGTGCCTCTAGGACTTGAGAGAATATATTCCTGAATTTAGAAGAGATAGGGAATTATTATTTTATATAATAATTCTTTTTACACAGGAAATTCTGACCTCCGAAAGAGGCTCTCGAGGACAGAGTTACCCGGTCAGTCAAGTGATACTCCTGGGGATGATGCCCTTAATAATTTCACTTTCTGAACATGTGATTTATTTGTCTGAAAAAAAATTGGAAATTGAATTTTACGGCCAGGTACGTCAGACAACTGTCAAGACGTTCACCCTAATAGATCGATCATAGGGCTCAGGAAGATTTTAGTTGCTCCCTAGTAAGCGAGTGAGCCCGTGTAGGAGCAACCCCAAGGCGCCTCAATCATTCCCCAGAAGTCAATCTTCATTACAAACCCGAAACTCAGGGAATTGTGCTTGGGGTTGGGCCCATATCAAGATAGCGATACGTCTAACGTGGAACGAGCCCTTCTGGTTAAACTGAGAAGATATCACAGCCCTGACCCCTCTCTCCCACTCTTCGGGGATCATCCACTGCCTTTTCGGTCTAATTGTTCGCGGGATGGGTATAAAAATCCATTCCTACCTTTTTCATTGTACTCATTCTGCTTCTTTTCGTCTTCTTGCCAAGTGGATTTGCCATCACGCGAAGTTGCGTGTCGTTCTCGCGTTACTTCCGGTCAGTTGGGCTTCAATGAAAGTCAGTCCTAAGTTGATTAAAGAGGAGAGGGAGAGTTAATGGTTGTCATTATTGGATTTACAAGTAAATCGATGAGAGGGGGAGAGAGAGAGCGACAGATTTATTCTCCTCACTAATGAATATTGTCTTACGTGATTGGTAGCGCCAGCAGAAATCGCGACAAATATTATTCGCATCGATAATTTTTCTAGCGATCTCTGCTGACGAGATTCTACGCAATTTACTACTCTAGTTGGAAATGAATAATTTTAAATATCCAATTACCCCGGTGCAGGATATCGCGAGATATTCGTCACGTAATTTTCGATGAATTTAATTCCATGGGAAAATAATAGCCAATAGACCGACGATCGGTAAAGATATCAGAAATCAAATAGACTATTTTTAATGAGTGCCACACCCCGGAGTTTTCCGTTAATGAAACAGCAAATACAATGAGTTTACACATCGTCGACATGAACCGACACCCCATACACTCTCTCCTTTCCACCCACCTCCATGAACACAAAATGGCGTTTCCATTACAAGCCCCATTGTCCTGTGGGTGACGGTAAAACTTCATTACGCAGCCAACACCGTACAAACATATATTATCCCACAGTCTACCTGCAGTTTACCCATAACGTTTTGTTGCAATTGTTGAAAATTGTGAAATCCTTGTCTGGGCAAATTTTGACAACAAATAAAGTAATTAACCGAATTATGGCAGCCATTATCAATTATTCTGCGCCCCGATTTTTCGGGCTTTCAACAATTTTCGTCAGAAAGACATCATTAGACTTCATATACATTCCAAGATATTTATTCACTGTATTTGCGAATAATTCAACATCCTTAAACCCTCTAATAGATATTCCCTCATCCCTCATCGGTTATGAAACGTTTTTATGATCCCTCCCCAAACTTTTATATCATTTTAGTACCGCAGGAGGAATTAAACTGTCGTAAGAGGGAAGGGAACTTCTTTCTTATTCTTTAACACCTGAAAAAAAAATTCAATATCTTCGGTTGTCTCGTAAAAACTTTCTCATAATCGCTCCAAAAATTATTACAGTATAAATATGTCCTCCTTAATTGAGCATTACCATTTTCAATTGAGTCATAAAAATGTAAAAACAACTTCAATCACTGCACAGAGGCAGTCAACAAAAATATTAAAAACATCTGGGATTTCAAGGGAAAATATCGAGAGATTTTTCTCGACCTGACAATGCTCAGTGACAATAATTTTCTGGCATTTTTCCTCTCCATGAATAATCATCGAGACGTCCTCGTTCCAGACGAATTGTATGCAAAATATCATGAATAAATTCTTCAGAAAATCGACGTCGGCACGATAAAATCAAAAAACAATCATTCTCGCGTTGAAGTAGGTCAGGTCAGGAATAAAATTCCCGTTGAAATCGACAGATCCGAACAGTTCTACCCGAAAATACGTTATTATCAGCTGGCACGTGATTCTGGCGAGGGCCACGTGCACAGGACAGATGGCACGTTCATGGGTTTTAATACGAACACCTTGCCAAAAAGCCCTCGCATAATCATTCCACTCGCTGTCTGCTAATGGCTATCCATGCAGTTGTCACTGTGTCCTTAAGAGTCAATGATAATTGAGGTTTCATGAGTTGGACTTAATTATCAGTCGTCGGAGCGAATTTAAACTGTTTATGTCATCGTTATTCCACCGGAAAAAGCCCGAGAAAATTTTTGAATGAAATTTTGAAAAAATTAAAGGGCAGGACAACATTAATTTTGTTTTTATTCAATCTAAGAACATTGTTTTCCACTTTTTTACAAATCGCACGATTGAACTGTTGTCAGATCTTTTAAAATTGTTCGTTAAAACATGAATGCGTTCGTTACTCATATTTCATCATTAAAAGAATTTATCAATAGCCTTGTTAAGATCCCCCATTTGCTCCCCAATCAATACGACATTCGGTTCCACTCGTTATAGTAAATACTCTGTGCTTGAAATTTCCCACACAATTTTTTTTTTTTCATCCACTTTTTTTCCTCTTTCGCTGTATTTTTTCATTTGTATTCTCATCGCGTCTAACGAACCGTCATGCCCAATCTATTGAAACATCAGCTGGTCATGCGGGCAGATGGTTATCCTATTTTGAATCTAAAACTTTTTTCGTATGTCGAAAAATTGGGGATAAAAAATGCTATTCGATGAAACTGTGGAATTAAAATAGCAGAAAGAAATGAAAAAAGTTGGTACCTACTGAGTATCCCATTAAAACTCGACTGAATATTATTTTTATGTTTCCCGGGGGAATAATGTTTCACATTCAACTTTTTAATTGAAAATTAAAATGTCATATTTTCGCATTTTTAAAAATTCAAGAACACCATTTGGAATCAAAGACATTCTGTTGAATTTATAATGCACATGAGAGTATCAAATGCTCCAAATAATGGAGGAAAAATTATAAAATTATCTAACAGTCTCTGTCATACCAAAGATTCCGTGGCTGCAGCTCCGCGGAGGATCAACAGAATCATAAACACCAAAAACCTCGAAATTCCGGGGTTAATGAACAGTGCCAAACGGCGATAAAAAATCCAGTGGATGGTTGTACATCACCAGGAAAAAGTGGCAAAAAATGAGGTCGAGAGGGCAGGAGGTTTTAATTAAAAGCAAAAGCTGTAGAAGGGGCAAAAATGGGCGAAGGGGGCATAGTGGGGAGGTTTTGAGATCGTGCTAGTGGGAAATTGCACGGATGTTGGAATGAAAGAGAGAGAGACGAGTGAACGAGGGGGTTAAAGAGATGAGGGGTGGTGAGAGATACCACGGGGGAGAGGGAGTGAAATGAAACCAAGAGCGGATTCGCAAACAAAGTGACAGGGTGAGTTACAACCCCCAGAGTACTTGGAAAATCTAGGTTGCCACTGAATATTCCATAGGTCGGTACACGCACGTAGTGTCAGATGATACTGTTTGCGTGCGTGTCAAAGTCTTCTCTCATACCCGCACCTCATCCCCCAGTCGCCTTTTGTTGAATCTTACACTTTATTGGGGGGTTGAACAACTGCGCGGGGAATTACAGCCAATTATACGATTTTTTAAATCGTGAATGGAGATGTTTCCATTTTTCCAATATTTTTTCCACGAGCTATCACGTTTTAATCTATTGACAGCCCAACAAGCGACCAATACCGCACCTCCGGAAATTTTCCCAAGTTTTTTTTGTCAAATCTCAACTTGAAAAAATTAAATATCCGACGATTAAATCTCATATCTCGGTGAGACAAACGGGAAAAATATGAGAAGGCAATATATGGATAGGGACTGTCCATGGTTGGCAACGGGCGTCGCCAACGTAAATTGATATCGAGAACAAAATGGCTGTTTGAACAGGTGACTCGACAGCTGTTGCTTGGAAGAGCCTTTATTCCACCCCCTCTTCTCCCCTGAACGTATGTACACACAAATGCATACATTTTCCCTCTCTCGATGCATCGCCATATAACCCTCCTCCCCACCCCCCTGCCCCGGTGTATTTGCTTACGGTATATAACAACTAGGTGTACCTGACAACGTCACTGGGCACGTGCCCACATTTCTTCCCCCATGAGTCCACATTCTAGTGTCACGTACTTTATACGGGGGTTTTCCCTCATTTTTGTAATAGAAGGACAAAAAAATTATTATTTTATGAGGTGTGTCGTGATGGAGAACGAAAAAGTACAAATAACAGTATTTCTGTGATCCCTTCTTTTGTGAGGGCTGTGATTTTTCGGGGGGAATGCAAAAAAATATTTGTAAACATTAATTAATGTGTGTATGATGATGTTTGTGGTGGTTAGGGGAGCAAGATTGCGATGTGAGGTCCCCGAGGTCCCTGAGGGCCTCAATGAGAGGACCTAAAATCGAAGCGCAGTGTGGAAACAATTTTTCAGTTAGTGCAATAATTTTTCTCGTATTGTCGTAAAATTCGCAAAACTCGGGCCGGAATTCTGGTGGCAATATTTGTTGGTTCGCTCGTCGTTGGGATTTCTGAATAATTGATTGAGTGTTTGACGAATATTGGAAAAAAAGGAATCTGTCTGCGAGATAACACTCACAGACGGGAAAAATATTTATCGATTGTGGAGAGGAGAAAATCGCCATTTGAACTGTAACCGTACATTCCATGTAGCAATTCACATATTCAAATACATTTGGCATATTGAACTGCTGTGAAATCGACGCCGAGTGCCTTTCGAACCCTTCAATTTTCAAATTCAAACGTGTTCTATGGAAAATCGTTGCCTTGTCAATTTATTCCACTGACGTTCACCAGTTTTCCCGAATGTTCCAGATATTGGAGACACAGAATACAATAGTCCCCCAATCCTACTGAAATTTCATTGTTATTTATTGGAAAATGGAAATTCAGAGTGGATTAAATTAAACAGAAATGACATCATGACTCGGTCCTTCATTAATTTTCACGATTCCTATTTTCACTTTAATTCAATTCATGCAAATATTTATTTTCGTTTGCATCTCCGAATTTAAAATCTAGTATATATAATTCAAAAAATACTGCGGATTGAAAATTCATCATTAATAGCATAACCAATGGCGCAACTGTTAATCAGAGTTTATCCTCAATTTTATATATTTTCCGGGCAAAGTTGCGTGATTTATTTTTCATGCTCGTACGCACTAGTCTGATTCAACGTTCATATTTACCCATTCAATTCAACACCGAAGAAAAATCACGCATCACGGATTTGTGCAAACAACACTGGCAACTGTGCAATAACCAAATTCAGAAGTTTTTTTTTCATGTGTAGCAAATCGACGCATTTTTTCGATGTGTCAGAAAGTCAAATATTTGATTGAATCTTTCGTTGAATTTTTTATACGTCATTTCATGCCTCATTCGTCCACCATTTTGTCTTGTCTGAGATATTTAAAAATGAAAGGGTGATTGCGAAATATTTACTGAACTGTATTATACCTAAAAAAAGCTACAATTTGCCCCTCACTAAAAACTATTACGAAACGAACTAGTTATCGTCTCGACGGTGACCGATCACTGACGTATCAGCAAACCCTGCCATAGTTCCATCACCAACAGAGCGAAATTGGTGTACAGCCCTCTACTTGTTGATCCCCACAAGGACCAGAATTTATCTAGGACTTCCCCCGGAAATTTGTGGAAGCCCTGCTTTTATTGAAATGACGAGGGTCACGCCTCGAAGATTCTCAAAATAAATTCCTCCATTTTATCACAGGTTTGGACGCCGTCTGGTTGTCAATATGAAGCCCACGAAGCGCAGATTCCCTTTTTTTTTCATTATAATCTCAACGACAAGTGTTACATTTACGGCTTCTGGATTGACAGCTACTCGAACTCTTGTTTTTCGGGGTTTCCACGTCGTTTCAATGATCCACTCCCTAAGTTGAGTAATTGGCGTTTGAAAATATTTTATCTCGCCCTTTTTACAATGATTTTATTCCTCTTTTTTTCTACAAAGATAATAGAAATAGTTTTTATAATTTTCCTGGAAATTGTTTATTATCTTCATTGGAAATAGACTGAAACAATTCACAGAGAGTCAAAAATTGATAACAACTCATTTTGTCCCTAAAAAAATTCCAAGAATGCTTGAAGTGGAGTACAATATTCAAAGTGAAAAGCTCCTCCCTTTGCCCATGCATACAACCTAAAATTCATTGGTGGTGAGGCGAATGGATGCCTGAAGCTTTTTGGGTGTATGCCATAAATAAACGTTAACACCGGAAACCCAAACGAGCGTGTGCTGGCCAACGATAAATATACTCAGTGCCGATAATGGTTATAGGTTACCTTTTCGTTGCCTGTGGAATTTGTGGGTAACCAAAAACACTATTACTATAACCTTTACAATCGTTGACAAGCCAACGAACCTCGAGTTCTCCCTATAGAAGGGAATTGTATGGAAACAAAATTTTGAGGCGTTTTTCATGTCCGACTTGGAAAAAACGTGCAACCCTTTATATAAGACACCTTCGAGGCTGAACGGCGTGTCATACGACACTTTGAATGCAATTCCTCCCCTTGCTTTCATGAAATCTCAATTTACGTAACGCGAATTTAAAAAAAAAATTCATAAACCGTCAACATAACCCCAAATTGTCCTCCGAATTGTCCAATAATTTTTCTCAACTGAAGAGAAAACAATTTTCAATTTCTCCTCTCACGAACTCCATTGCATTTCCAAAATGAAACTTTCCGTCACGGGTCTAGCCACATACGGGTTAATTTCGGTGGAGACCACTCCCTCCCGTCAAGAAGTTGAAGGGGAAAACGTGCGACAAAAAAAAAACTAAAGTGAAAAATAATTGTCTGGCAATCAATTCGAGTTAAGTAAGGTTAGAATGACAGGAAAAAACGAACAAGGGGTTTTCTGGAAAAAGTCGAGTTTACTCCTCAATTTTAACCCACCGAGCTATACCGGAAGTATATCACTCAGTTTCCCGACATCCTCCCCACACCCACGGACCCGGTGAGTACTGACATATTGACAGTTTTCAGCGTGCCAACGGGACGCAAACGCCCGGGCATACCTTATTAAACTCTCCGGCTAAATTATGGCGTGGCCTAACCGACCCAGCGTCTTCCTTAACACCACTACACGGCTGGTATATATGAGGAAGTGTTGAATGTCTTGGTTTAACAATGGCGAGGGTGAGGAGTAACGATTTCTAGGTGAGAGGAGGAAGGGATAAATTTACTTTTTCTTCCCGGTCTACAGGCTCTATAATCCTTAATTTTCACGATATAATTTTTCCTGAAAGTTATTTCAATACTAACATTAACACGAAAGTTAAAATCCCTGAATTCATTCGATTCAGTTTCGAATACATCGAGTGAGCTATTGCGACCTCTATTTCCTATATTTTTTTTTTAATCCGAAGACACGAAATTGAATCCTCCCAATCATCCAATGAATTACTTTTATCCCTCGTCCTTTGCGTTCATCATCCGATTCCTTCCAGAAAAATTGCGGAACAATATTATGACGCTCATTATTTTCATCCTCAATTATATCCGCATCGCAGGGATAATCAACCCTAGGGTCTTCACAACTTCCAATTATTTCAAAGCAAAATCTCTACATTATCTCCAACGCCCCTCTTCTACCGCGTCAATCTCCTATCTCACCGCAATTACGAAAAATCTTATTTTCAAAAGCGCAAAATCCCACTGGTAAAAGCACCAAGGTGTTCTTCCCTAAAACTATGTACGCTGAGTACAGAGGCTCTCACTTTCGTTCTACCAATTTAATTGCAATTAGTTGGTACCTCCTAATTATCGCAATTAGATCGCCAGCCTCAACGTGAATTCGCCTTCCGCATAGTGGGTAAAAAATCGACGTTGGCGAGGTTAAATTAATCCACCCACCTCCAATCTTTTAACTCTACCATCGTCTTCTCCTAGCTTCACCCCGCTTTCCCCCCTTTTTCCGCCTTCAATTATGAAACTTAAAAGGAGACGAAGGGATAGATGAAAAAAATGAGGGAAGACAGGGTGGAGAAAGTTTCACAGGAGATTCTCAATATCGATACTCTCCCCTAAAATCACGATATAAGTTATTGGCTAATGCACGAAAAGAAATTTTTTCGAAAAACTCAGCGACTCTCAACTGCCAAAATTATAAATTTTTTCAACAGTATACACTACACATGCGACTATTCCTACGTTAGGAGTATTATATCATCAACAGGTACCAGGTACAGGTACCCCCAACCCCCAAGTTAAATAATCCCAGTGAAACCGTTACCTCCGAATCATCTCAATTACAATTCACAACCTCTAAAATTCCCGTAGACTCTCGAAACGATGCAACTTGTCAACGGTTCGCTAGATCATTTCAGACGTTGAACAATAGGCAGTCGCTCATCATCCCACAAAACCACCCTCATCAACTCCTTTCACAACCCCCATGCCAAAATACAATAATTTCCCACATTATTTCAAACAATTTTCCTCATTGTCCGGGAGTTATTGTATTTTCACTCGCAAAATATGAGGTAAAAAATTTCAATTCATACCCAGAAAATTCAGGGGCCGTTGGGTGATTTTGTAATGAATTCACCCAACGTAAAGTAGCTGGAATATAAAAAAAAATTCAATGGTAAATTTAAAAAGTGGAAACTCTGATGTAGTTGAAACGAAACTACAGCGACTGGATAATACATTTTACAGTCGTTTATCATTCTCTACGTGAAACAAATAGGTATATTATTATGCCGACAATGTGTTTTACTATTCGAAAATACAATCGGCATTTAGAAGGGGCTAGTCCCTCGATTCGTATCTGCTCGTGACGGCAGTGCGGGGCTTACGCAAGCTTCTCTTCAATCCGACCGATCGAATTCACCGGACTAATAATATTTAGCAAGCTCGAGCGAGCCCGTTTACTTGTCGATCAGGGAATCCCCTTTTTCTCTGGTCTCTTCCATCTCCCTCGCGAAATAACCAATATAGCTATCGTAGTAATCAATTCGTTTTTTCCGAATTATCTGTCAGGAAAATTATGTTTTTCAATCCTCAAATCCATTTTCACCCCTAAATCTCGATGTCGGGATCACAAAACTTTCACTGAGAAACGAAAACCTATAAAAATAATCCATTTGCCAGGTAAAATTGCTGTTGTATTGAAAAATTCAAGTCTGTAAACTCCGAGAAGATTTTCCACGAGAAAAAATTGCTGGAAAGTAGTTAAATATCCTCAACCTAACAGCATTCAATCCATTCTATCTCTTCCTCACGAGAAAAGGAAAAGAAAGCATGAGAAATGTTGAATACAGAACTGATAAATTCCAAGATGTTCACCAACTGCTACGAATTTCATCGCCTAGAAGCCCGGTTGGGGTGAAGTGGAGGTAGAGGGAGAGGGAATCACTGATGAGAAGAAGTGGAAGAAGGGAAATAGAGAGATAGTGAAGACCCGGGAGTCGATCTACACCGGTGCCTGCTGTAAATTCACCTAATGAAAGTCTCCTGGGCATGTTCCCAGGATCGTATTAAACCTGCAAAGCTGCTAAAAGGACCATGGCCCCAACGGTGTCCTCTAGGACATTCGTCCATGGGGTACAACCAAGCTCAGTCTCATACATATAACAACATCGTACTCAACTTCTCAGCGTTCCTTTCAGGTCCTTTTCAACGGCCACTACCCTTCTCCTCCCCCATCCCCCACGGTCACCGCCATTTTCTCGGAGATGCTGGCGGACATTTCCTTACCGTTATTAAACCTTTTCGTCGTCTCCTTCCCTTGTTTAGAGGTGTCAGGGTGGATTATGAGGGCGAGAGGAAGGGGTGACCGTTGGGTAGCCACTGGAATTTCGGATTTAATTTTGTAGAGACGAAATTCCAGTGGAAATTCAGGGAATTTTTCAATAAATGACAATGAAAAATTGTTGGAGTCCATTAAAAGTTACCAAAAAATTTGGATAACTATTGGGAAATTGATTTTATCAATTTATTAGCGTACTGCTAATTTATTATTACCTCTTCCAACTATTCTCAGCAATTTCTTCATAGACATGAACAACCATCAAACATTTCCCCTCAACTCCTTCCTCGAAACACCCCCGGAAAAAAAATCGATCATTCACACAAGAATAAACTTTTCATTTCCCTTCCAAAAAGACCCTTAAACCACAATTTTTCTTCCCCCTTTGTTCCCTCACCCCCATTTCACTGTGAAAACCGGCTCATGTTTGGGTCATAACCGATGAAAAATCGTAGCAGCAATAGCCGTCAGATATTCTTCACTATTAATTCATGATCGTTCGGGCGAGTTGTATACACCAGAGGGTTGCGGATGAAGGGAGGGGGCTAGGAGGATGGCCCAATGTGTATCCATCACTCAAAGCCTCCACATAACCTCACACAAGCCGTCAATCTACCTCTTCCCTGTACAAACTATAGGAATATATGGCCTCTCCGGCAGTGGGGTCGAAGCCTTCAAATGGGCTTCGGAGAAGCTCAATCCTGTTTCACTTACCCCCCCTCACCTCCCCATCCTCTTCGTTCGCTGCTCTTCAGCTGCTCATGTTTCCTCAATTCTGGTGGGCTCATAACCAAGCCGATACGGGAAATTCACGCGTTGGTACATATTTATTCACCGGACTTTGTAATACCTAACCTGCACCCACCAACATTGGAAACCTAATCGATTTTCGATACTGGGAGGTCACATTCGTGGGGCACGACAACATTCATGCGATTGTAAGTTAGTTTTTCGACGGGTGGTGAATGTTTTTTTGGGCAGAACTACTTTGGTAATTGAGGTGGGCTGTAATTTCACTCGTCATTCTGGGGATTGACTTGGGTTAGTTGAGGGTAGGAGGGTGGCTGGTGCTCGGTATTTATGTTGAACTATTCGAGCCCCATTTGGCCCAACAGGGAGAGAAAAGAGTCGATAAAAATGACGTCCAAGTTCCGTAATTCGCAAGGTGCGATAAAAATTACGGAATGTTGAGTAAAATGTGTGGAATAACCATTTAAATCATATGAATCATTTATTCCCAATCCATACGACACACGACTAAGCCCGTAAACCTTCTTCTTCTTCATCCTCCAAAAGGTAAAAAAAATCAACCTCAAAAGAAAATTCCTCCAAACAACTTAATCAAACCCACCAACAAGCAACTTACAGTCCACCCTTCTGCCTCCCACCTTTTGACAATCAGGATCGATGGCAAGAGAGGCACCCAAAGGGGTGCTTCATTTAACCCTCCAAGCCCCAAGTAAGTATACATGCTCCGTTAACCCCAGGGATCCTCAAAGTGTCCCCCCACCCCACGAAAATACCTTGTCACGCGTTGTTAACATGAACTTCACCAAGAAAGCTTCTCTAGCCTCCACAAAACTCCCGGAAGACCCGTGAAAGGACGAAAAAATTTCCATCCATTGAAAACCCTCCTTAACCCCTCAAAATAATTCTCAATTCATTTTTCCTCATCCCCCTTATACGTCACAAAATGTCAGCCGCCATCTTTCTTCTTCATACATTTTTTTTTTCATCAACTTTAGTATAAGAGTGGTGCCCTTTACAAAACGACTAGTTTCATCCTGAAGGACAACATAAATATGTCATAAAAGGAAAGAGGCAGAGGATGGTGATGTTACTGAGAGGCATTAGGAGGGTGACATTAGCAAAATGCCGGAAAAGACCTGAATGACGTGATCCGTGTCAACTCACTCGGCTACTTTCATGAACGTTATATACCGAGCTTCCACTCTTTTTTCTATTCTTCAACCTCCCTTACACCACTCGTACTACCCTTCTCCATTCCCTCATCCTTCGACAACCACTGGAAAAACGTGGTTTAATGTCAACTCTTAAATGTCACGTGACCCATCCAATGCTGAGTACTTATTGTCTCGTGAGACACAGCGATAACGATTTTTCACGTATGTCACGTTGCGGGTGGACTTCGATTTATTTTTTTCAAGGGATTTATTGAATGATTCTGGGTGTCGGCCAATATTAAATCACACGACCGTTGATTTAATCTGAGCGAAGTCTGAGTCTCCCAGAGTCGCAGTGCGACTGTCAGAGAATGGCGAAGAAGAAATCAGCGCTGAATTTGGGAAAGCTAGGACACATTCTTCGACAACTCAGCACTAGTTGACAACTGATATGTTCAACCATTCCGATGTTTCCATTGATTAAAAAAAAATTTCATGTTCTTAAATCCCGAGTAAACAAATTACCGCACAACTCCACTCAAGAAAACAAGATAATCGTGAACGTGCAATTGCGATAATACAAGGGATCCTCACCACAATGAATATTTGATAAGTGGCGCCCTCTGATCCATGGAAAACGGATTGGTTCAATGAATACACGTGACACTTGGGTCACGGGGTTTTCCCCTGGTTTTGGGTAAACGAGCGCACCCATAGTACCCACAATAGGATTAATACGCAACAAACCCCTTCGGTCTCCGTATACTTGGCTGTATATACGGTACGTGGTGTACGTGAGTATGAGATATACAATAACAATGGCCACACAGACCACTGGTTGAACGAAACGGGGGAGGTGAGGGTTACGTATACTGTACAATGTGCAATATTCGTATTCAAGTTTCTCCCACGAGCTGGTGCACGACGGTAGCACTGCCACGCGACGTGGTTTACCGCATAGACGATTCCCTGTATCTGGGAACAGTGAGTCTCAACTCAATTTGTTGGCATAATGAATTTGTTGTAGAATTATCCTGGAGATGACATTCACTTTTCGTTTACGAGGATCGTCAGGGTGGTCTTACTTCATCATGAAGATTGTGGATGGGCTTTTGGTTCTGGTCAGACACACCGAGAGAAAATGCCCAACTCTTCCGTAATTTTGACTGGCAGATGACGTGCGGTGAAATCACCTCAAGTCTTGAAGTTTATGACAGCATTCCGCTGTACTTTCGAGTCACTTGACATGTCAGAAATATATCCCCACCCGGGGTGCCAAAATTCTGGCGTAAAATACCTAAAAAACGAGGGGCCTTAGTCTTAATTCGATGCACTATTTCTTCAACCACAGAGCTTCTTATCACCGTAACATTCCGATTGCCGGTACACCTCCGAAAATCCAAGGCATCTCTCGGCAGCCATTGATGATTAAATTACTCCAAAATCCCGATGTTCCATCCCGTGGATCAAGATCCTTACTCTAAAGACGAATACCGTGCAGTTGGCACACCTGCTTCAGCCAGCATCAATTAATTCAGCCATTCCAAAGCAGCCACTGCTTTGCAATATAGTACTGCGTAATACATACTGGTGTGATGGCAAGGGGTGAGAGGTTGAAAGGGCGCGGGGGGTGGTGGGAACGTGAGCCAGGGGGTGAGGGGGTGGCTGGGTGGGTCGCTTAGCAGTCTATAGAGTGAAGCATACCGTATATAAGCGGACTCAGCGCTGGCCGAAGTTTGCTTATGTTACACCATTTGGGTGCGATCCCGGAATAGCTCTTGTAAACATTTGGGCAGTTTCGAATAAACAGCAATGGCTGGCTGGTGTGGTGGGGTGGGGAGGGGAGTTATACGTTATGTGTAACATGGGGAATACAGACAAAATCTATCTACGAATAGTCTCGGTTGGAATGAAAGAAGAAGAGACTGGTCGTCTGTGAGACGTTGGATGAACACATGTTGCAGGAGGTGCATGGAAAGTTTTTGTTGAGAAGCAGTTGAACGATTTTAGATTGGAGGAGTTTTTTCAGCTGTTTGAGGTTATTGGAGATTGGTGAGATGATAGAAGATATCGGGGTCATTCGTAGATAGAGCGTTCGTGTTACGTTTTGAGGGGGAATTTGGACGATTGAGGGCGTTTTGTTGATGAGTCTGTTGAGGTTTTTCAAGGGGAGCTCGGGGTAATTGGTGGGTAATCCTGGTGGATTATTTATGGTTAATGCGTGCGTCATCACCGACTTCTTTGTCTTAATAGGGCCGTCATTAATCAGTCCGATTTCTTTTGTTGCAGAATTAAACATCTGGAGGGAACTCGGGACAGCCCATGGGTAAGTAACTGCATTGTTATTTTTTTAAATTTTATCGCTTTCGTCTGCAATCTGAGCAGACTACGTAGGTTCAACCTTTTCACTTTAAAGGGACATCACATGACAATTCAAGCGAATTTCCCATCACTCCCCCAGCCATCCGCAACTCAAACTTCTCAGACACCCGTTAAATGCTTAAAATTAGATAAAAACATGTCTACTTCCTCGTTAAATTATAAGATGACTCTACCCTGTTGTCTCCAACAGTTCCACCCCCTTTTCCTCCAGTTCCGGAGAGCCTTTGATGTTCAAACTCCTGAAATTTGAACAAAAGTTGGCTCCAGCCCCGGAACAAAGCCCCCACCTCTATTCCTTTAACCCGTTGCCCCTTTCTCAAGTGAAAAAAAAAAAAACATGAAAACTCAACTCGACTCACTGTGCCCACCAGTTACTCACAATTCCCCCCTTCTACTCAGCCTCACTTCACATACAAAAATATATTTATCATGCCTCCATAACAATTAGTAATAAACTTTTCCGCAAAGCGTTCCCTCGGACTGAAGCAATAAAGATAGCGCTACTAGTTGTACGATCGTAAAGTGTGTAACCACTTTTTGCCTAGTCGGTAAAGAAGTTTCGCGGTATTTTCTACTGCCTTCTGCAACCCCAAGTTCACCCCTTTGAACCCCTCCATCTTCTTCTCCCACTCGCTACTTCACTCGCAGCAGAGGTGAAGCAGAGAGAGGCGGTATGGAGCTATTATCGAGCGACGCCATTATCCCCATTTTTACGTGAATATTACTAGAGCTACTGTATGCAACCGGCTTTTTCACCTCTCCCGTATTCCATACCGCCCTCCTCCACCGACCCCTTACCCCTAGCATCATGTCCGTTCTCATTTTGAGAAGATACGTGTAGTGACCGCTGCACGTCGGTTCGTATTTAGAGAGTTAGTGGTATAGAGTTGTGGCAGGGGGTGAGAGGGTCGAAAGTGACTACAACGAATACTTCTAGAAATTAAAAATGGAATTTAAAAAAATAATTGCTTGTAGTTGGCGAGATAATGAGGGAAACATTTTTCCAAATTATGACGTCACAGGTGGCAAAGTTGAAGACCGATTGAAGGAATGAAAAGTATGTGAGAATAGTTTTTTTAATTTGCCGGGTGAATCGACTTTTCTATGATACTTGCGCTCACTCCCACCCCATCCCCCATTATCAATCACTCAAAACTTCCGCATCCCTCCGTCTTGACCACTAAAGTTTAACGACCAGCTAAAACCGCATCGGCAAGAAAAGACGTTGAGGTACACAACGAATGTAAGGAGTTTACAACGACGGGAACCCCTTTCCGGAGGGGTTGGGGAGGGATTGAGTCCACGGATTGGGTCCGGGGATTGCAAATTGCGTAATAATTTACCGGAAAACGGCTGATTAAATTCCCTGGGCTGAACTTTGCTATCGATATACATCCCCTCCTCCCCTCAAGTCGTAGCTCACCTCTTCTTCGGCGAGGAAAGGGGGGGAGGAAGGGGCTCTGAAGATCGATATTGGTTTGAGCGGTTTGGGGAAAGCCCCTTCTTAGACAGTGGTTTGGGAGTTATCGGTAGTTCGATCTTGTGGCTTTCCAGCATTGGGTGGTGAAGCGATGGTGCTTCGGGATATAACCTCCTAAAGTCGATACGTTATGTTTAATAAGATGGGGTGGTGTGAGAGAGGGTGGGTTATATATCGGTCTGGGATGGTTCAAGTTTACTGGAGCCAGGTAGATTTAATTCGTGTGACGATTCCTGGTAGTTTTAATTTAATGAAGCGTGAAATATGAGAGGTGGAATTTGGGGTTATCGAGATCACTTATTCCTGGAAATAGATCATATTCGGAGATTGTTCGACGTGACGATGAAGTGATATTTGTGGAACTTCCGGATTAACAGTTATCACGAATAGTTTCTCTCATTAAATTAAATATTAGATGCTGTCCAATTTTTGGTTTGTCTTCAAAGATTAATACACAGACGTAGAGTATTTTACCTCACATATTACAAAAAAATATTCTCTAACCTCAAAAATTAATTCTCCCGTCAGAATCATCCTAATCTGCATATTCCACTCGACTGCCATGTGAAAATTATTCTCGAATATTCACCACCACTACCCTCCCTCCTCCTTGCTTACAACAGTACTACCAACGGTTATACAAAAGTTGAAACAGGCCGTCTCATATACATATCCCGAGGTTTATATATGCAACCAAAGAGGTCACGGATTACCCCAGCAAGTCGGTAGAGAACACCATGATTTCACATCCCCGAGACTTCTGGGATTCGTTGCACTGATTGCCGGACTGAGTACATGAGATAAATTGCGAAACTCTGTGGATTTCCACCTTCCCTTTCACTTCATCCCCACCAGCCCCCTTCCCCTCTCACGGTACTTTTCCAACTGACCCGTTAGGATGAGACGGAATGGTATAACGTTACGATGGAAACCGTTTCGGACACCGAAACTCGAAAGCGTGAAAACTTTTCCCATGAGTTCTTCATTCCCCCGGATAACTCCTAACCCCTCGCACTAGCTCATCCAAAACCCGCCCTCTTCCCTCCCACAAGCCCATTCACATAGTCCGATGTACCCAAGCTGTCTCTGGTGACCCTCTTCGAGTTCAGGCACTAACTCACACTTTTTTTCTCGTGTAACGCGAGGGTTAGAGAGACAAGGTTTGCTCACAGCTTTTATTTAGGATGGCGTCCCTGCAGATGGCGCCTCCGTATATCCCAAGAGGACAGCGGGACTGTGGGGATTACATGGACGTGGGAAATGGGACGAAGTGTTTCTTTCGTAAAATTTTGATGGGAATGGATTTTTAAGGGCTGGCCATAGTGGGAATTTTAATTTACCGAAGGGAGAGGAGAGTTGGAGTGATTTAACGATGAATATTTTATCAATTTTTCTTGGAATTTTCTACCTGTCCAAAGATTAACGAATCTCATATTTTCTCAGCTTTCATCTCATCTTGAAGAACATTCACCGTTAAAGTGTTTCAATAATGTATATGATAGGCTTAAACAAGGTAGTTCTCAGGATAATACGAGGCAATTTTATCTTATCACAGCTACTTTCATTTAATCTTCAATGAAACACCAACTTCGTGATTTCATCCAAATATCTAAATTCATATAAGCCCATCCATAAAGCTCACCTCTAAAATATGAAAATGTATCTGATATCAGTAAACTGACGTCTTTACCCATTATTTGACGTTTACGAGATGCAATAAAATCGTATCACGTTTTGAAACATCAGGAATACGTAACTGAATGGCGATGAGGTACAGTGTGAGGGCAGGGGATGCGAGGGAGGAGAGTACAGAGGGGGTGGGGAGGGACAGAGGTGTATGGGGGTGCGTTAATTTGAAATGCCGTGTGTCTGTTGTTCTGGCCTGGTCTGTTCGTCAAGCCCAGTGGTACGCACTAGGCATAACGATTTACTCGTATGAGTGGCTTTGGACTGTCTGTTTTGATGTTGAACAGTAAAACGTGATGCAGGTAAGGTACAGAACACCCGGCCCCTTTTACAAACAGCCGGATGCCACGTGGATAGAATATCAAATATATATTTTTTTATTGTGACAACAACGTAAGGAAACTTTGACTTTTGTGGATGGGATTATTTTCAATTGAATGATTGACCTACGACTGATTAATATTATATTAAAAAAATGCAAATCGAATTTCCAGAATCGATCTACCGAAATTACTTCTCTGTGACCCAGATATCAATCACACATCTCCAGATATTAATTCGCCTCACATTAATAACAATTCAATGGCTCTTCACGTTCAATCCCCCACCGATTTCCGTCCATTTCTCCGATTTTTAATATATCTCTTCTTTTCACCGAATAAACCGCGATACAACGCAGCAGAGCAATAGATAACCGTCGATCCACTGGCAATGGATCGGGTCCAATTGGCCGAGATCAATTTAAGAGGCCTGAGGTACACGACCAACGGATACGAGATAAAAAAAACTGTAGGGGTGGAAGGGGGTACTATCGATTTGAATTTGCCGCCGTCTTGGCCCTCTTCCCATTGGCCACTATGCCCAGCGCGTTACAATCCACGTCTCAACGTTTTTCCTAACCTCTTTTTCTCCGGAGTTTGTATGTGTGTATTTTTCTTTTTCCACCCTTTTTCTTATTCCTTTCTTTCTGAGCTTCCGCCATGCACGAATCTTACTTTCGGGTGTCGACCTCGAAAATTGGATTTACCAGAGAATCGATAAGCCGTTCTCATAAATCTGTCCATTATCGGTAGCTGTAAAGTTTTCCATGTATAAGTCTATGCGAAATATCTTCAATATTTTTTTTACCATTTTTTTTTTATTTCTTGTTCCTCTGTAGAGTTTTTGCTGCGTTTGAGATGGAAAAATTTCACAAGGAGTTATTCGGATTATTCTGTCTCGAGATTGTAATTTTTCGAGTGAAGGAGCGACTCACGGAATTAAAATGTCTCTAGGGAAAGAAAACAAGTGGATAATAGCATTTTTTGCGCACTCGTGTACCTGTGTCGCTAATGAATTAGTAATATCTTCGATTTTTCTAATCATTCACAAATGAAATCATCTGACTCATCATATCTTCAGGTTTTATCTCATCTTTGGGAACACCTGCTATCAGCGAATTTGACATATAATAAGCTGAGATCAGATATTTAAGGTACCATCAGATAATCTCGAATGTTTTAGTCTCAACTGGGAGATCCCAAAGTTCGTCTAATCTCGTGAAATAAAAAAAAAGTAAAGGAATAAACCACGAAGAATTCGAGTAATTTCACTGAAAAACTTCCGAATACACGCTATTTCCTTAATTAAAACCGCGAGAATGTCTAGATCATAAAATTAAATTTCTCTTGAATTTTTCTTACCCTGAAAAAAGCCAGATACCGAATAAATCCCTCGCCTTGATCTCCTTAAATGGCAACGTACATCTGCATTTTGTCAGTAGTTTATTTATAACATAAGCTGCATTCATAAGCATTACGTGGTAATTCAGCCGATGTGATACGTAAATATTAAATGGCAATCTCGTTTTGCGTGGTACAAGGACGCGTTTCGTTTCATCTCTATTAATTATACAAACATCGCTCTTGGTCTTTTAACACATTAGTCTTTCAACGATCATTAATTAGTTAATTCCTTAAAAGGACAGTCTTTATGAAGAAATAGTGGCATTAATGATCATGATTCATTCAATACTCGTCTAATCTCCCTTTCCTTTTTAAACAATTCACTCCGGAAAAAAATTAAAATCTACAACTATTGCATATCCAGAATTTATGTCCCGGGATGTATATTGATAGTCAATTTGTATGCTCTTGACTCCAACAATTATCAAACGATTATCTATTTTTTATTTCCCTCTCAAAATTGAAAGGTTTTTTTTATACAACATAGCTATCGACCACCCGTTATATATGAAACGGCCGAGTGGCACGAGACATTGCACGCCACGTGACCGTTAACATTTGTTTCAGTTCTCTTCTCGTATTGCCCGGGTGGTTTTGCAGATATACACCAGTAGCCCGCATTAATATAAACCGGGCCAATCAGAAGAGTAGTAGAGGGAAATAAAAAGCGAACGGAAGAAACAAATAGGAATAAAAGTCAAGAGAAAAAAAATTTCCAATAATAACAATAATGATCGCTGTACTGTGTCTATACGTCACATGAATATTTTTTTTATGTAAAAAAATGGGGCAATAATTCAATTTGATTCGTACTCTTTTTTTATTCTTCGGAATTATATAAACAACGGTTTTTATTTTTTTCCACGTTCCGTTCGGGTTCAATTTGACATTTTTAACGACCTCGTGTCAAATAAAAAATTCCGAACAGAGAGAATTTTTCAAAATTACCTCGGAGTTGCCCAAGGAACCCCTTACTCCAAGAACGTCCATTGATTGACTATTCAAAAGATGAAAATTGATTGGCAATCAGACCCAATTATTTCTATTATTCCTTCAAGTTTGACTATGTTTTTTCTACGTAATGAGAAAGAAAGACGATTTATTAAAGATGGATGGCCTTTCTTGGTGGCATCAATTCACAACATCAATGCTTTCGAAAACCTCCCCCATCCCTCTCAATGACTGATTCGACCATTAAAAAATCGGAAACGCTGAAAATCCGGAAATCCCAGGGCAACTGAACATCTGGTTGGCAGGCGTACGCTCTTGAATTACCCAAGATCTCTCCATTTCTACTTCCTCACCACCACATGACTGTTGTGTCACGCGTCTTCTCCCCGACCCTTGATATTTCTTCAATTTAACCCCCGAATCAAAAAAACTGAGCCCCTCAGCCCCACAGGAGCATCCGTCCACCCGGCGAAATTCCCTTCGAATGACATAAGACGCCTCCTTCCCCCCTCCTACCTGTGCCATATGACCGTTCGGTCACACGTCTCCCTCCCCAATTTTTTATTCTACCCACCAACGCCTCCCCACCCCCTCCTCCTCTCTTGAAACTTCACCTCATTCCCCCCCACCCGTTTTTTTTCCACTCAAACTCTTCCTCCTCCTCACTCGCTTCAACTCCTTCTTTTTACCACTAGGAGTGAACGCGAATGACGGACGAAGAGGACGATGAGGGCGCCTGGGGGTGGGAGGGGGTAGGTGTAGGAGGAGAGAGGAGTGCATGTATACCAATACAAGCATCCCCCCCAACAACACCGGCATCCCAGAAGTAAAAGGCATATCCATAGACATATACACATAGAAAATCCATACACACATGTATGTTGGGTTAGTCTCTATGGGCATATCGACGGCAATGCCGAATATTCACGAACAAAACCGACAATAACCGACCCTTGGCCTTTACTCGGTGGGCGGTGGGAGGGGGGTCTCTCTCGCTGACTCTCGTCGCACAGTTTCTCAGTTGTTCCCGTGAACACGGCACAGTTGCATTACAACTACGGACGAAGCATCCTCACTTCCGAAACTAACCGGAAATGTCGAAGTCTTGAGAATTCACGATTATTTAAAATTGAATTTGTTTTTTGAAAAAAAAAAAATATTCCAATGATTGTCTATCAAACGTCGAGTGCCTGGAATTATTGTGTCAATTATTAGTAATCGTCCAATGAGTGACCGCAGTCGGATTCAATCAGTTTCTCATTCGTAAACTATTGGTTATTTTTTCTTGCGGAAATTTTTTTCAACGAGTTTTCATCAGCTAAAGTGGTAGTCTAGGACGAGTGCAAGTATTTCTTTCTCCGGAAGAACTTGAAAATTTGAAGGATCGATAGAATTATTGATCTACGGGATATAGACGTTTTTGAAATAAAAACATGCCATGAGAATCAGTGAGAATTTTTCATAAAAAAATTTACCGAGTGCTATTCGCCGTGAAAGGATGTTGAGAATTTTTTCCATTCATTTTTTTTTTCGGTGGTACGTGACCGTGGTCCTGGGCACGTATTTTAGGGTTTATTATAGAAGATGTGTCGTACACACTAAAAAATCCGGCTCTCTCCAAGATTCAAGATTTCGCCGAATGCCTCCCCGTCTTTCAACATTCACTTCTGTTCTATCATGATATCTTCTGGTCTTTACCTCAACTCTCCCCCTCTCCGGGGGACCGGGTGAGGAACTTATGAAAATATAATCTAAACAAACTGAATGATAGCCGGTCAGTCGGTGAACGTCAACAGTAGTCGAGAGAACGTTTGTTCATATTTTATTTCTCTTTGTATTTATTTTATTACCTCGAAGCTAGAGGCACGTTCCCGGAAGCCTTTTGTCCCTTTTCGATCTTGTATTTTAAAAACAACTGATTTCTCACTACCAATTCGTATTCCAAGAACTATATCAAAGTATTTTTCTCCTCTGTGAATTTCATCGCATAATCGTAAAGTTAATAGAGTCGCGCGTGCGTGAAATAATGGTGAACAATAAAATAATTTCATTATTTTATTTTTTTATGGAAGAATGAATAAATCATCAAGGATGGGGATCTTCACACGGTGAGTTGAATAAAAAAATCAATGATATTATTTTTATTCAAATTTCCCATGCGAATCCGCGAAACTATATTTTCCCTTCCAGTTTTTATAATTCCAGAAATTGATGACTCGTACCCCAAATCCATGAAATTTACTTTTCGGTAAGGGTAACAGAACCCAGGGTTGAGGGGGGTCCCTTGTGCCTTCTTTGTTCATGAATGTAAATAAAAAATCTAATTGAAAATGAAAAAAGACAGAATTAACGGAAAACTCGATACGACTCAATCAATATTTTCGACATGGGTGGGATATGGAGAAGAGTGAAGTGGGAGTACTGGGTGGGAGTTGAGGGAGGGTGTGAAGGGGGTGGGGTTGAATGTGTGAGAGAGGGTGTTGCACACGCAACAACTACTGGCCTCTATCCCACCACCCCTTCATATCCCATTTGCAAAAAAAGGAGAGAATGAATTGACTGTTTTAGCTCAACTGTATACCTCCACTCGGTAAACTCGATTTTTTTGCGATTCTTCTACACCAATGACGTATCAAAAAGAACACTCGAGCCATTTATAAACTCTTTTTATGAGGGAGAGGGGTTCGATGGAACCGGATGAGGGAATGCGGGTAAATTCAAATGTCAGAAGAACGAGTTGGCGATTGTTTTCGGAAAAATTGACTTTTCGATTCGATTGATTGAAGGACAGGGAAGATATTCATAATTCATTTCCCTTAGAAATAATTCTGGGGAGATGTCACTCTGTTACAATTGTTCTCACATTTTAGGACGATATCACTGTCTTAAATTTTACTCGTGCAAAAAATTAAAGTTGAATTTTATGAAGCCCCGAACTCCATCAAATTCTCGCGTAAAATTACCCCATTCTAGTCTCTCCTGGATCTTCCCTTCCAACCTCTCCTAAATTCGGTCACCGGAAGTACCCGAAAAACCCTGAGAAACTTCACCCCTGCAAAATCAATACCCCAAAATCAATCTCCTCAACTTCATTTTGTCCCCGGACATTGCTCCACTAATCCAATGCCATCATTACGCCCCCTCTTCCTCCATCGCCAACCTAATTTTTCCCTCAACCTCTTTCTCTCAACTCAAAGTGAGCGAAAAAAGACTCGGAAAAACCGAGAGAGAATTGTAAAAATAGAATTGATGCTTTTATCTCCGTACGTGTGTGCGATAGTAGTACGGAATCGTTCAGTAACAAATTGCTGAAACGCTGGTGGGCAAAAGTGTTGGAATAAAAGACGATGATCGATAAAAGTTTTTTCTTTTCCTCTCGAATGTAGGTGGATAGTGACATGCGTATGTGTGGCTGTGTGTGTGTGCGGATAAGTTGAATCCCAAGGATGAGCGAGAGAAAATGTCTAGTCGTGAGTCTCAAGCCGATGGAAGTGTTATATCTCGCCGGGTAGAGCCGGGAAATAAGGGGTTGAATGGAAGAGGTTTGATGTTAGATCGCTAGTGGTAAAAAGGGGTAAAATAATCAATGAAAAATGGAGCATTCACAGGAGTTTCCAATCTCATAGCTTGTGAAAAAGACAGGGGGGGGAGCTCATGGCTTCACTGAGTCAATGAAGATTGGTAATTTTCGTGAAAATTAAGGCGAGTTGAATCGAATTATGTCAAGCTGGGAGGCTGACGTCAGCTTTGTAACTGGCTGAATTGGCGAGAAATGTCGGGGATAAGGGGAGGAAAGGAGAGCTCGTCTCACTTTAGTTGCTAGGATGAGGTCCAATTTCTCTGCCACTGTTTGTACCTTTTGTTATATTATTCGTCAGCGTTTAACATTTTGGTGAAAAGATTTCATCGAATGATATCCATCATTTTCAGAGTGAATATCCTATTACAATTCAATAATGACTTATGTTCAATTCGTGTTAAGGCGTCTATAGAAATAAAAGCTCCTTCTGCATTTTTAAATTCCGCGAAGACATTCGCGATAAACATTTTTCACATTACCACCGTCACAGCAAACAAAGAGGCTGAAATATTTTGAAATAACTTGGGAGTTTGAACCAAAGTTCTTTTCTCGATGAACATAAGTTTTCATTCGATAGAAAATAATGGCACAACTAAGGAGATAACTATATCCCACGTGAAGAATCATAAATAATTCATGGGTAATCCTGATTGATCGAACTTGAGTCACAACGAAAATCTGAATAATGCAGATAGACATGTAAGGTGACCGAGCCATTAGCAATTGCAATTTAATATTCCTACGCTAAAGCCCCCCTCCCCTCCTTCCCTCATTTACCGTCTACCGCAATAACCCATAAATACGCAAATAGACAAAATTGAGGATGCTGAGAATACTGTTACTTAACTATATGCTAACATAATTACAGTCTCGTTTTATGTATGACAACGAGTAATCAGCTTTTAGGTTATTACGTTACCCCAGTGTATGATTAAATACCCACGCTATTGTGCCCAAATACATCGGTAAAAAGTGAATCTCAAGATCCTAAATAACTCGTTACATCAAAAATACTGCTCTCTTTTAATACCCCAAACGTTTCGAAACAATTTGACAAATGTTATATTCCAAATATCATAAATGACGGCGGTTGCTGGGCAAATATTCTTTGAAGTGCGAATCCATTAAAAAAAAAAAATTCTCAAACAATGGAAAATCCTAAACTACACCAACAATTCCTCGTATCAAATACCACGAGCCAACAACTCTCTAACCCCCAAAACTTCCACAGCTCGAGGAATAATTTACGATTGTTTAAACTTGAAAGCAGATCATCTCACGAAATTTCCAACCATTGAAAATTGTTAACTCCTCACCAATCCTCACAAACACAACCGCAAACCTCAAAAACCATTGCCCAAACCACCAAACACTTCTCCCTAGTATCTACCACCATCCATTCCTCTCAAAAACTCATTCCACTCATCCATACATACATGTATATGAAAGGGGGGGGGGAATCGTGATAGAAACCTAGCACGAGTGTCTCGTGCTCGGTTGATTTCGAGTTGACGCCCGGCTGAAAACGACGCCTGACTAAATCACCCCCTTTTCCCACCCCTCTCCCTCCCCCTACCCACTCCTTTACCTGTCTCATCCAGCAGTACCCACCATGGTACTGAAAAGGAGGATGAGATTTTAGGTGATACTTGAAAATCCTCAGCTACCTCAACTGCCTGCCAATCCTCTTTCCCTCAACTAGAAGATAGTCTCGTCTGATTTTGAGCACGTGCTCAAAACCTAAAACGTGAATTGTTCATATTCCCAGGATCCAGACGTTCAAATGATCATCACCATTAAAAGACGTGCACGAAATATTCTTCTCATTTTAACAACCAACACATAAACATGGATAACACAGTAAAGCGTTAAGTCTACTGCATACACATTGCATGTCACATAATCCTCTTACGCTTGTCATACATACTGAACATTAGTGATGGGTTTATACCGCGTAAATGGTAAAATGGTGTGATGGGTGTATACCCGAGTACATCCTTTCTGGCTTCAAGGTATGATATTTTATCAATAGTATGGGAGAGAAAGACGTAAATAGGGAGATGCATCGAGTTATAACCAGTAATCCAACCATGTTGCATAGATAATGGGGTAGTATAATAGCAAATGTTGCTGCGTTTACGGTAGAATATATGGGGTTCGTGATGCCGGTGGGAAAGCTGCCATGATTCTCATGTGTCTCGATTGCTCTCGATCTTTCGCATGATTTTTATTTTTAAAAATTTTTAATGCCATGGACATTAAGGCTAAGGATTCTACCCTCTTCTACCTGAGGTGAACACATCAATGAGCCTGATTGATATTTTTTAATCGATAATCGATAGTTGTGAAGGTGGAAAAGCAATTGGGAACTCTGGAATTATCAGAATGATTAAAGTGCACTTCGTAGTGCATCCGGGAATCTTGGTGATTTTATATATTCAATGGGGGATGGTCTGGGGTCTATTCCCGCCCCACTGACCCCCTGAGTATTCGGAGGGAGATGATAACCCGTATAAAAAATATATCACCAAATTCAATGGAAAATATCTACCCTGAAAATTCCATCGAAACGCCTCCTCACTTTATTGAATCTATTCATGATTTTTCTACTCCCTATCCTGAATAGCAAATCCGTATTCACTTAATGTTCAGTCTCTTCAAAACTCACAAAGTGATATCCTCCTGCCTTTGAGACGTAGTACAATCTGAGCGTGACGATTCGTCCATTGAGATGAATCCATTCGTGTCCTCCGAAGCAGTCGTGGATCTCAATTTCTCTCCATCTTCCACGTATATATACACCCAATTCAATTTCACCATCAGTATTCCTACAGTTTACGTCCAGAGTAGACGCTTGGGTCTCCTCGAAGAACTTGGAGATACGTAACTTCAGATGTACAAATTAAATGTTTGGATAAACATCGTACAAACGAATCAATGGGTTTTGGGTGACAGGCATTTTAATTTGTAGATAATGAGAAGGTATTTTCCAACTCAGGGCTCAATATAAAATATGAACTGATTGAATTGCCAACGGTATTCTGTAATTTTCATCAGACCATGATTACCATGTTGTCTGCTTGTCATCAGGCTCATGTTTTCCTGTAGAAGGGATAGGGAATGTCTGCAATGGGAGTAGAATACAATGGTAAATCACATAACGTACAACTGTAGATATTTTGTCCTCCACTTGCGTCATGCCATTTCCCAAACCCTTTCCCCGGGGGCGATCGATACTATCCGATATCCGTGCGCACATTTTCTTTATCTCCGGGGCAATTTCTTTTTTTTTTTCCAACGCGTCTTTTTTCTATTTTATTTTATGCGCTCTCCCTATCTCTGCATTTTGTACTCGATATTTTTTTTTCCCCTCTTTTTTCGTTCCTTTTTCCGAGGCTTCCTTCGTACATTCATTCCTCGTCTGGTTCATTTATTTATTCGACGGGGCCTTCTTTCTCCCTGTCCCTTGTGTATTTTCAGATCTACGCGGATTGACACGACCATTCGGAAATCCCTCTGACGCCTCATTCCAATCGCGATTTCTGGAATGCGCTATTTTCACGGGTTTTCTACTACATTTACTGGATTTTTTTTTTTGACTCTTAGGTTCCGGAGGGGGGGAAACATATGTAGAACAGATTAGTGGAATTTCGGGCTCAGATTTTGGTCGGCTCTCAACATATGGCGATGGAGAATTTATATTTATTCTCGTGTTGACGTTTATGAGGAAGACCGGGTACTTGTTTTACCAAGGGTTTTCCTGACGGGTTATTTCGGTATTTAATCGGTTGGGAAAAGTTGGATATGACGATGCTTCCGGGTATGTTGAACATCGCTATTACATTGGTAAAAAAAAAAAGTCGTAGACAAGTAGAGTTCAAGATTTTCCAATCCTAAACTCAGTTCCAGTAATTCAATCTTGACATCGTTGTCTTCATTCAGACCTTCGGCTGTGTCTACTTAAATGATATCATATACAACGGGACTCCTTGAATCCACACAAATCATTGAATAAAAAAAAATCAAGCAATAGAATTCCCAGATGTCATCAGTGTCAACCGCCAGCGCTCCACCCACATTGCAACAACTCCCGTATATCGCATCATCAGCACTAGTGCTTTCATCAGTAGATGACATCACCGCTGTTCTCATTTGCCAGCGCACACAATCGTTTTTCATATTTTTCCCCATTCGTGTATTATCCACGAAAAGCAAGCGAGAAAAAAAAAAACTACAAAGCGCTATGTCTTTGATGATTTCTCAGTGATAAGCCAATGTAGTTACATTGTCCTCAGCGACGAAACGGAGCACATTCTCTGAAGCCATCACAAGCAGGAAAAAAAGAATTTCAAATGCACTCGGTGGGTTATTATTTTTTTGCGTTGGAAAACACCGACTGATGCGCTTATCATGGTTTTGCTTATTCAACGTCGTCTTTGGCACAGCGAATAGCGCAAACATCCTCTTCCTGTTCCCACCTACTTTCCTCGTGCCCCTGCTATATTTCTATTTTAAGTATCATTTACATTTGACAATGTTCCAAGAATGCTGTTTATGCAGTCGAGTGTGTCGAATCTGTGTTCAATTATACAAGGCTCTTTCCACGTTCAGTAGGACTCCTCCACCTTATTTGGTGTCCTTTTTTTTTGTCTGGGTAGCGCGAACAGGGTCATCGATTATGCCTTGCAAATCCATATAATCCAGGCTCCCATCATCGCTACTTAAAAATCGATGGGGTGTCAATACGGAAGCTCTGCTTTTTTATTTTATGGGGTCGTTTCGTCCCACGATAACTGCATTTCTCTCTATTGGCTGAGACTAGGCGAGCACATTAATTATCGAGACGTTCTAATCAATTTGGAGAGAGGTTTTTGTTGGTATATCTGTAAATATTTATGAGGCTAATAAATCAGGAAATGAGTATGACGGCAATATTCTCAGGAATCAGCCCTAGGTTTGCAGGTAATCTAACGGACGTGCGATATAAAAAAGACACTCCCCATTCCGCGAATTTTCATTACACTCCTACCCTCCCTTTCCTCCGATTTCCACCCCTAAATAATCACTCCTTCTTGGAATTACGGTTTCCTCTAAATTCGTGTTGAGTATCATTCTCCCCGCGAGGAGATTGAGCCACCCGATGAAATAGTTGATAACCTTTGACGGACCAGATCATCTCGGCCATTCCCCAAACCACCCAAGAACCCTCCTGAGAGAAAATTGCACAATTCAACTCGACAAAAAATAATAAAAAGGGCCTGGGGTAAAATTCACCATTAGATTGAGGGGCGTGCTTCCGCAATGAAGATTTTACAACCAGCCAGCAATATCCAGAGTTTCGCGCGATTTCAGTACATCTAAATTGAAGCTGTATCTAAACGAGAAACGAGAAGGAAATCCACAATGTATATCACCACAAGCCACTGTCTCCAAGTCACCCCACCATAAAATTCTTTTACACCGCAAGATATACAACGGCTTTAACCATGAGTGCACAGTTAGGAGTGATGCCATCTACAAGATGTATATTCTCGTACTAATGAAAGTTGAAAGGGCCATCAGCAATTTTTTCAACGTGATGGTTTTACGTGATGTTTTCTCATCCAATTGTAGACCCTCGTTGAGACGAATCTTGAATTTACTGCCTCGAGGCAACATGACTGCCCGAGCATTGTCAATAATCCAGATTTATGGCAAATGCGATTAAATTGGCAAATTTAGGATAAATGTCACATATACTTCGGGCATATCGCTGATCACTCAACCACTCAACCATTCCCGAAATCCCCCATCGAGTCAAGCCATCCGAATCTTCTACTGAACAGCCCAATATACATTGCACTGACGATACATCATGAATTAAGGAAGTCCTCCTCAACTTCTCCTTTATCCTAAGTACCTCATCCTGAGCAACTTCTAATCACCCAACTCCACTCACTAACACCCATAAACTCCCCCACCATCTAACTCCTAATCATCAACGTGACGATCAGTCCCGAAGTTAAGTTCCATCCATAACCCGAAAAGATGAAGATAGCGAAGCTTTTCCTGGTCATAACCCCAGAACGGTCAAAGCACCGGTGGGATGCCAACAGATTCGAGGTTGGGTCACGCTCCTCGTACATTGCTACAAATCATGGAGGACCGTGCCCAGTTTGCCAGGGACTTCTTAAAGGGGCCGAACCGTAGTGGGAAAGGGACTTTGAACCCTCCATCCGGGTGTAGCGAGGCGATGCACCTCTTGAAAAAGAAAGAAACAACAAATAAAAAAGAAAACGGATAAGGAAGAAAGAAAGTGTCCCCCTTTGCTTCTTCAACGAAGACCGATAACAACCTTACAGGCGTTGCGCCAGGATTAAACCGTCCACGCAGGACGTCCAGGCGTTTTTCTTTATTACCTTCATCCCGTTAAAGGGAGAGAGGGCAATGGGAATATATACTACTGATGTAGTGGGAGGTGGGAGATAGAACAGAAATGGAGGAGATTTTTATCAGCCTCTTGGTGCTATACGAGCCGAAACGATCGTTGAGACAAGGCGATGCGACAAAATGCTCTTCCACCTCGAAACAACTTGCTGTACAAAAGAATCACGATGAAAAAAAAAAAAAAAAAAAAGTTTCGTCAAGCATGTTTGCAGAGAGAATGTAGGAGACGATCTAGAATTTGTCCAACACGTTTATGTCCAAATCTCTGAGAATCTGGCTTCAGAGCAAATTGGTGAGCCACAAGAACTAATGAAAGTCTTTCCGAAAGGGGTTAATTGAAAGCATCACCTATTTATGAGAAAAAATGCTTAAAAATACTCAACGAAGAACTCTTCGGACAAGTGAGTAACTCAGGATATAAGGATTTTTCGTATTTCACCCTCGGCAAAAATCCTCTTAGCTACGGCTAGTCGTTTTATCGTCCAACGGAGTTTTCCTCAGCTTTTACCATCATCCGAAGGTTGCAAGTTTACTTCGTTTTTTTTTTCTTCCTTTGCTTACTTCCCATTGGATGTCCTGTTAGTCGAGACATGTCCTCCTCCCTTTAACCCGTTCATCACCAGCGTCTTCAGCTTCTTCGTCATCTCTCACCTCTTATAAGACGAGGGGGAGGTGGCAATCCTGAGACGTTATCTCGGCAGCGTCTTCGCTGATGACCCCCTAACCACGTTACCCTGCGACTTGGCGCACCTAAATGCTTTTACCCTTCTCCATCCTTCTTCTTCATGGTTGCCCATAGTTACGGCTATTCCACCGTGAACAAAAAGCAAAGGTAAAATCTCCTCGGTTGCATTTATCCTCTCACCTTCAGCTATTTCTCGATCCTTCTCTTGCATCCTTGGATAACATACCGCTGTCGTAAGGAGAGCAAGGAGCCGATGAAGTCGACTGAGGATTTACCCGGGTCATCCACGTAAGCACTTGCTACGTTAACTGCTCATTTGTGCCGGTTGGATGGCTTGTTTGTTCTTGACTCCTCATTGTTCTTGATTCTTCGGGGATTAAGATTCAATGCTGCTTGTCTCTGGTCTCTCTGGAGGTTCTTCCATTACGGTAATGCTAATGTGATACAATATTGGGGGGAAGTGATTCCCGGATTTGAATAAGGAAAAGGTGGAATTGTAAGGAAATGTGTTGAAAACAACACGGATGAGAGGGTAGATGAATGGTGAAGGATAAAGTGTACGTCAGCAACCGGATGGGTGAGGCCAAAGAATCAATCAATCAGAGCGGAAAGACTAAAACAATTTTATCTTTCATCTGTTTTCATCACATTTCCAATCAAGTTTAAACTCATTCATTATCGATTCTGATTATTGACATGATTCCAAACCTCTCATTACAACTTCTCTCGGTCATGCTGTACTGAACTCTGAGGCATATTCGTGTTCTGCCTTTTGAATACCAGTTCCCAAGAAGTCTCCAGATCGATCCCTCCCCCCACACAGTCTTGGTATCACCGAAAATTCGCCCACTTAAGTCTCTAATCTCCGTCATTGCCAGAACGAAAAATTCATAGAATGGGGGTTGGTCTATTGAATGATGAATATCTCATCAATGTCACCCAGAATTCAACGATGACTTTTCCAAGGTATTTTTCCACCCTTTCTTTTTTGTTTTTCTCCACTCACTCGTAATAGACCTACCAGAAAATAATGGAATCCAGATCTTCCGGACGGATTCAAATCGAGACACCATTCATAATTCAAGCGGCACGTTCCTTTGTTTTATCACCACTGAGAGGGAAAGAGAGAGATGGCGTTCACGTCTGGGATCGATCCGACGCCCCCGTGCGCACCACCAAAACCCCACCATATTTTCTTTCCCTCTCTAGCCAACGTGCACCGTTCAAGAGAGAAAAATAAGTTCACATTCTCATACACACGTTATGTACACACAGTCTCCGCACACCTTAATGCATCTTGACTGATAAAAAAAAGAAGAGTCCGTCATGGTCTAATGAGGCTATACGTTTCGGCGTATTAACGAGGCCCTCAGCATCAACCTAAAAATACAGTACATCCTTTTGCTCTTCATGAGAGAAAAAAAAAAGAAAACTTCATCTCATTTAAGAATCTTGCAAAAGGTAAATCTAGAACTTTGAGTTTTGGTACAAAGTGAGAATGAGGAGGAGTAAAAGCTGTGGAGAAAATGAAGGAGACATTGACGTGGACTGGGTGGTTTTTCTCATCATTAAGAATCACATGTTTTTGCTACACGACATATCAAAATGACATGGAAAATAACACCCAACTATCCATTATCAGTATCTGGAGACAGAGGAGAATATAAAATAATAGGATCTATGCTCGAAAAACTTTCATAATGCCCGACGTGAAGCGTAACGCGTTGGGGCACACGTTCGTCATCATTTTGTCTGCGATATGAACCCGACGACACCGACGTGAGGGTGCGGAGAGGAGGATGAGAGACAAGGGCCGCGCCTCAGTTACGGATCGTTGCACGTATGGGAGACTAGAGTAGGGTGGTTTAAATAGTCGTTGTAATGATCCTTGAACTATGTAGCTAACCAACGTTGATACCTTGTTTTTGGTGGAGACATGTCGTGATGTTGATGATAACGACTCGAAGCATAAGTCTGAAAGTTTGCTATAACCTTGAAAAACTTCTCAATTAGTGACTCGTCAGTTAAGTCAGAATGATCTGACCTCTGTCAAGGTTAACCAGTTGGCTGCTGCATCATGACAGCCTCTGATGATAGCTCATCTCCTGCATCTGATTCAACTACGTCCAATTCTCCACGCTCTTCACCATCAGCTCATCTACGGTCTCTATTAAACACATTAACAGGAACTTGAACACGACGATGACTTATACTTTCGATATTCCAAGCGTTAACTAGACAGGTCACCGACATGACCTTTAACACCTCGAAGAATTCCACCTAGTGACGTGGTATGGATGAACTCTTGTTTTTCATTGTTCGGCTCATTTTCAAGGGATCGTGTTAAGTTAACAGCAACATTGTATACGCGTGGTAATACCCTTTTCGACTCGACAAACGGTCTCGATGTAATCGTCCACGATAATTGTGTCGCCGCTTTAGAAATTCCGGTCGTGGCAGCGTCAGCTGTGCCGGATGGCCGGGGGCCCGACAATGCCAGAGCCATTTCGCTCAGTCCTATCCACTGATTCCTCTGCTCTCTCCCTCCATCTGGAAACGTCGACTTCGACTATATTTCTTTTTTTTTTTCTGGAGGAATGTCTTCGATGGAGTTTCTTCTTTGGCGAAATTTGAGACAGTTGTCAGTTCGTGGGCGAGTGAGACGTGGAGGAAATTTCTAGGTGGATGAGAGCTTGTAATAATGGATGAGGATTTTCGGGGGAAATTGAGGAAAGTTTGGTTATGCCAGGGGATGTGGGTTATTGGATGTCCTGAGGTTGGGGGGTGGATTGTATAGAGAAATCATTGGATAGGATGATTTACGTTTATGGGAAGATCAATGGGAATGCCAGTGTCATTATTTATAGGGAATACTGGCATCTTATCTCTTGTTACAGATAAGTTGTAATAACAGGTCAATTCAGGGACACAAAATGATCTCGTTTGATTGAAAGGAAAATGAACTTTTCACCTGAGTAAATCGGAATTCACATTATTTGATGTACTATACGCTCTCAGGTACTATAATGGGACTAAACAAATAGAATCGGACTTTATTGGAACCATACCTGACTGGAGTAGTAATACCACTCAATTCATACTCTCCACCCACTTCCCTAATCCAAAAATAATTGACTACACCACCATTACCTCACATACTTTTTCGCAAATATACTCAACCCTCCTTATGAAACACCTCCGCACTCGGTAATTGTTCCCCATCATCGCCCACACACAATGGGACACCACCACATGCTCTCCCTAACAAACATCTCATGACAATTTGAATTATCGTATATTGTCACTGTCCATTTCACTTCACCAACAATTCCGTGAAAATGATGACCTCCTCTACCTCAAACATGTCACCTCGTCCTCAGAAAGAAATTCTACAAGATCCTAACGATATGTACATCATGTCTAACAAATTGTCATCATTATTTTCAAAAACTTTCTATTCCGCTTCCCCTCCCGGCTCCTCCGGAGACAATTACAGACTGGAGATGCCTCGAGTAGATAAAAAAAAAATATATATATCGGACGGAGAGGGAAAAATATACGGGAATAAAGTAAAAGAGACAGTTGGATGAAATGAGAGAGATTGCGGTTGAGGCTGCTCTTTAAAATGGAACAAGGAAGTTACGTCGGAGGGAAGGAAAATTGAGAAGGAGGGAAAGATGGTATAAAAATTCAGATTGAATTTTTTTTTCCCCCCTATTTTTTTCCCTTCCTCTCTCTGTCCCTCTCTAGCTATCTCTTGACTGTAGTGCTGAGAGCTGAAAAGGTAAAAGGGGAAATATCTTCCGACGTGGAAAACTAAAACTCGCCTCCTGGAAAATATGTCATTTTATTCTTGTTCAACCAACTACAAATCGGAATAATAAAAATGGAAACAGAGAATTGCAAAAATATTGGGATTCCGGTGGGATTTTTTCCTCGCAACCGTGTGAATTGTCGTGATTATTGGACAATCGGTCTTAGCGTCTGGTGATCAGCGATTAAAAAAGTGATTATTAAGGTCACCGAGTCGGACTGATAGTGATCGGTCGATTTCAGACCATTTCTGACAGAAGGCGATAATGTTTGCAAAAATAATAGGAAAATTAATGCGTCAAAATTAGGTAATGGGATTGAGTTTCTACCAAACCTATAAAACTATCAATTTTCAAGAAAAAAAAAATTGGACTCACCGATTTTTCTGAGGAAAGTGAAGCGAGTAGATTTTCGTATTGAAATTTTCAGCTGAAATTTCCGTATCTCTCAAGTAACGCTTTCCTTTCAGTTGAACTACTTTCAATATTCCGAGCCAGAGAAAATTTTACTTCTGCAGTTCACTCGTTGAATATCCCCCTGAATAAAAGAAGTTCCCAGGAACTCCCCACGCATTTCAAACAAGCCCGAAATGCAGGCACATCTGCAATATCCCTCCTACAAATTCATAAAAAAAAAACATAATTCTCCCTTTACCACTGCTACCCCCTGTTACTCTCAAACTCAAACGAATACTTCAATATTTACCCCCGATATATAATTCCATTTGAAGTGGAATTTAATGTACACCCGCGGTGATGTACGACCGAGCTGATTCACAAAGTTTTATCACTCAACTAAATAAATAAAACCCGCCGCTTATATGATTCCGGTGGAGAATTGATTCGGAATGAGTAAGTGATTAAAACTACGCGCCGTTTTCGTAAAAATTACCGAGCATTCAAGAGTGGTTACATTCGGAGCTGTAATTATTCTGAATTATTCTCTTTCGCCCCTGCGTTACGTAATAATTCTCTTCGTGTACGAATCCCTGGGATCGAGTCAAAAATTGAAGTAAAATTCATGGAAATTCCACAATATTCTCAAAATAAGCCGTGAATTTCCTCGTTGTAACATAAACATACGGAGAGATATGGCTCATAAAACTGATGTACAAAAATATTTGAAGAGAAACATTCCCTCCTTGTGCTTTAAAGCCTATAGATCGTCAAGTGATTCACTGGTCGAAGACGCACGTAAAGATGGAGTTGAAACGTTACGTTGAAAATTTCTCTCAACATATCGGTCTGTGAACAGAGGCCAGTGTGAACACGCTAGTATTTCCAATGAGGGACGTGGAAACGAGGACGTAAAATTAAAAAAAAAAATGGAGATGAATTAACACCGGAGAACTGTCCGCGGCGATGATTTCGAGACTCGGAGAATAATTCTGTCTCAGCAAGACCTCATTATTTTGGAATTATTCCGGGTGCTTCGGTGGTGGTTCAAGTTGGCGAACCTACGGTTAACTTCTGTCGTAGTTGTGATTATGTAAATGAGGCTGAATTTATACTTTGGTTACTTTTCCAGCGGGAAAATTCCTTTCCAGATTTTCAAATAAACAACGGAGCTTTGATTTGCGCCCCCTTTTGATGCTCCATGTCCGGTCATTTTGCAATAATTCCGTTCCATCATTTAAACTTTGCAAATCCGAATTTGTTGTCATCTAAACCGTTGGGAAATATTTTTTTAAAAATGTGGTACTGACCGGTTGAACAGGGCATTGATGTTTTTCGACACGTCATGAATGATAATTCATTCGTCGCATTGGGGCACCCGATCAATGACGGCTAGTAATGGCTTTCCCAGGGATGTACATTGCCGAGGTAAAGAGACAAGCCGCAAATTCACATACGTACAATCGCGCATGTGTTCATGGAAAACACAAGCGCAGTGAGAATGATCGTTGGGATGAGTTCTTGTGTTTTCGTCCCCTTTCATCCGACAAAGACACGCCGTGACAATCCTCCGGACCCTATCGGCATATGTGTATATCCTCACTTACCATAATACCAACTGTTAGTGACTGTTAGTGACTCTTGCGCAACTCATTGCGTGTCATGATTCATGCTGTGTGGCTACGTATTCAGCGCACATGTGACGATCTTCAGGGTTTATATATAGAATGACTGTAATGATGTGGAGGCGAGTAAATATGTTTGTTTAGCTTTTGTTGGAATATCTACGTCAAAAAATGATGCCTCAAAACGGTCTCAATTCAAGTCACTGAAGCAAAACGAAAACCGGTAAAAGACGCACTTTTTGGTGCCCTAAAATGGGTGACACTGAAAATTTCTCGAGCCCAACACTCCATGAGTCTCTTTAAATTGCTCACAAAAGTGTCTTTACTCGTCTCGAGCCCTAGGAATTCCTGGAATATCAACGGGGAAATCCATTTCATCATTTCAATGAATCAAATTCCTCCGCCTCGTATTTCAATTTAATTTCCCGGCAACATCAGATGTTGCATTACGTTTGATACCGTCAATTCAACAGCTTCTTTCTGAATTCTCTCATTCTCTCGTTGCATTCACTCTTCCTCCCTCCCTCCCTCCCTTCACTCCTCTCTCTAGTTCTACCTACCTCCGACAGTTCAATCGACAAATGATTCGGTTTGATTCTACCTTTTGGGGGGCATTCAATTGGCTATGAAATTCAATCAACGGAGGAAACTCTGCATGGCGGAACGACATTCAATCGTGTGTTGAGGAACGGGAGGAAGGGGGCAAATTTGGACGAAAGGTGTATAATGCGTACGGTGGGTTCACAGTTTATTGAACTGAATACGGCGATTTAGAGGGTGGGGATTTATGAGTTAGAAGGGGCATTGTAATTTTCGAGCTGCTGTACTGATTCCAGAGGTGAATAATTCACTGCATAATTGATTAGTTGTGATTTATGGGAAATTGGAGAAATATTTGGTAAAGACTTTATTCAATTTTCATTGATTTGACGAGTATATATTATATCCCGAGGAATGAAACTGGATTAACTGAAATTATTGCATTTATTTCGCGTAAATTTTACCCCAGGAAGTTAATTCCTAAAATCACTGTCGTCAAGACACTTGCAATTCCCCCCGGCAACTTGGAATTTTCAATTTTGATGAGTAACTCCAGCGGAAGGTGAAATTTCTACCCAATAACATAAAAAAATAACCCGTAATAATCAGTCAATGAAACTGTGAAAACAATCGCCCCGAAAATCACTCTCACCGCAGCTATCAAATGCACCAAAACGAGGGGAATAAAACAGTAGGAAAAAATTTTTATGACACAAGCCGTTGGGTAAATTGAACTGGGACAGATTTTGATTCGAGCCATACCGCAGGCACTGGTAACCGCAGTGTAATAAAAGAGGATGAAGTAAAAAAGAGGGCAAAAGGAATGAGAAAAAAAAATGACACAGAGAGAGGTTTCAACTTTGTCGGGTGTGTACGTGGGTGCAAGGGCAGTTGGATGTAATTCTAGTCAGCCACTGAAGGATGAAAGGCTGAAAAAAAAACACGAGGGGTTACGGGGGGGAGGGAGGGGGAGATAAAAAAAAATGGGGAAAATATAATTTGAGAGCTGTGGCAATGCTAATAAGAAACGATAATGATCATTGTGTTTATAATTACGGTGGTGTGGGTGCAAGGGCGAGCGGATGTAATTCAAGTCTATTAGCTAATGGCGACTATGCCGATGGCGTAATAGTTTTATTCTGAGTGTATTCCAGTTTCATGATGTGGCTTGTGGTAATCGATGTTGTGGCGCAAGTTATGAATCATGCTGGATCGTTAAGATAGAGTCTAGTTATTGAAGATTGATGATACAGTTTCGAATATTTTCCCTAGATCGATAGAAGGACTGGTTGTATTGACTCAGGGAATTGGGTTCATAATTTTTTTTTCCCCCATCGAGGGTGAGGCAAACGAGCATTCGGTGGTAATTTTTCTAGTGTGTGAAAGCCCACCGGATGATGATTGCATGTCTGGTAATGAATGAAAGTCAATGTTGAGCGTTCTGAGCCATTTAAATGCTCATTGAGCAGCTGAAGCCGTTTGGATGTGATGTGAGTGAGTGAGTTGATCTTTGTGCGCTCTGATTTGGATATATTGGATACTCGGTGCCGCTATCTGAGCTGCGGTAATTTTCTTTTTTGAGAAATAGTTTCCTGGGTGGAAGGCATAGTTTTTCGAGCAGAGCTGATTTTTTTATTTCAGTATGCGCATAGCTCGGAGTGAATTTTGCGGTTTGACCGTTTTTGTGAGTGGAGTTTGAGGTTCTTTGAGGGTTTTCACGGAGATAGACTTTCGTTTGGTTTCACTGAGTTCTGGAGGGACTGGTCTTTGTGGACGGTTTTCCGTGGGAAATTCTGGCATTCGGAGGAGTTTCACTCAATTGTGAGAGAATTTGTGAGGTACTTTGACATGGCAAAAGTTGGGTCATTTGTAGTTGAAAGAGATTGTTTGCGACTGCTTTGGTGCTTCCAAGTGGAGGTTAGAAACGTGGAGAATTACTTCGTATGCACAACAAAAATTCACGGACCTCATCATATTGATGGGGAAAAATTACGTTGCCGCATAAATTTCCAAGTTTCTGAGTAAATTGGATTACCGGAGTCTGCACCTCTGTTGGGGAGGGGAAAAAAAAAACCACCAATAGAGGTTCAAGTTAGTGAGTCTCCTCAGGTAGTAAAAAAAATTTGTAATAAAGAGTCGAGTGATGTAAGTATACGAGGTCTGATCAGATTGTACAATATTTTCCAACTTGCTCAGTTCGCGCTCGAGTTTCCACTTCAATCCGAGTTAGGCTCTTGCTCGTACGCCTTCAGTCTGTTGTATTCGATATAAACTCCATTCTCCTCGAGTGCCCTTACCGGAGAAATTCGTATTGTAGTGGAATAAGGGGATGAAATCGGTGAGACTGTATTTTCGATAAATTTGATTTTCGTAAATTCCAGTCCCGACAATTATTATCCTTTATTTTTGCGCTGAATTAACCCTCGATATTCTTCCCATTGATATTTTTTATCCGGATAAAAACCGACTTAAAACTTGTGGTTTACGATCTACAATTAGTTTAGAACATTTCACATAAACGCGCGCCGGAACTGGATTATGACTTTTGTTGTCAATTGCCAACTCAAACTGAAATGGCCAATGGTACCAATGAAATTGTCAGGATGACTTTTCACGATTTCCACTCGAGTTTTCATGCGCCCAACCCCTGAGGGATGAACCGGATACGGTCCAGGTGTCATCTCAATTAGTAATATCGATCTGTACAAACCACTACAATATACTTGGATAATCTCAACGTATAATACTCGACGTGTGAAATTCCAAAACATCGAATTCACTCCGATCTCCCGGATAACTCTGGAAAATAAAAAAAAAAGTGGGGTAGAAATTGCTTGGGATTAGTATTAACAGAAACAAACGTCGGGGTGAAGTGGATTTCAAATGGGTTTTGTATACAAAAGAGAATGCATCCTGGTGGTGAGCAAGGATTATCAACAAAGCTAATGAAATTACCAACTCCTGCTTTCTGCTGTCTTTCTAGCTGCCTCAAACCTTTCTGGCTCCTCTTTCCACCGCCCCCCCCTCCCCCTCCCGCGCCCTCACGCTACTCCTTTTTCTTCCACAACCGCGCACTCGTTCATCCCCACCCGTGCTATCCCCTCTTTTTCACTGAAATCCCCGAGCAATCTGTTCTCTTCGTGAAGTATATTGAAAGGGAGACAGTACCAGCCTAAACTCGGAACTGGAAGTGTGTGCGCTCGGAAGGAAATCATGTTTTGCATTTTTTTTACTAGTGTTTTAACGATTGGACGAGGTGCTTTGGGTAGATTTTTATGAGACTCAAAGTTTTGTGCAGTGCGAATTGTGGAATGAAGTGTAATGAAATAATTTTTTGGGGGCATGAAGGCTTGCATTAAAGGTACTTTTATTGGTTTGAAACCATTTGTAATTTAACCCCCTTGATACCGTCTCGAATTAAGGTACTTAGCCAGTGCCGCTGAGAAATAACTTGATCCTGTTTGGGCATTTTTAATGGTGGAAAAGGGGGGAGATATTCTTACTCAAGTTTTAAGACATGAACTCGACTTTCGTCGTCTCAAATTAAGACGGTTTTGAAGGGGTTATATTAGCTATCACCGATCTTTTAAATTTTTCGTGTCTTTAAGTATTGAATCGACCTGAATCATTTATCATAATTTCCTCGGTGACATTTTGAGTTGAGACTTGCTCAGGACATTCTTGAATTATCGCATTAATAATCCACCGATAATTCCCTGACAACCCGGGCACTGTTTAATCGTATTACGTCGTACAGGGGGATTTATTTTTATTCTACTTCATTTAAAATACATCCTCCTAAGCTGCTGTTGATCTCCCGCACCAACAATCGTAAAGTTACACTTTAATCCCCCCCTTTGGAATAAACAGACCTCACCATCTACTTTTATTTATAAACAACGTTCCGGGGATGAATGAGTACAGGGTCTTGTCTGGTGCATCTGCTTTCACTCACCAGATGAGACCATACTCTACTCACAACTACATGCATGGGGATATTTCCGACTATCAAGATGAAGATGTGGAAGACAGACTACCTGGTGGGAATTTTTCGCAATTTTTTCTTCGAACATTTGGCTAAAAATAGAATATCAATTCCACTTTAAGTTTCAGTCGATCGATGGAATCACCATTACTGTTAAAACTGGTCTTTTAAACCCATTTCAAGTGAGTAAGTTCTGAAAAAACTCACAGCTTAAATTCATCTGAATTTCAGAATTGTCAATGGCCTTAAAGTTGTCCATTTTTCAAGTTGAACAATCGATTGTGTAGCGACAAAGACATTTTCTAATATTTTAAAATTCAAACCACCAGTCTCGCCTCATCTGCCATCGTCAGTAGTCCTGACTCTGCCCGTATTCCCCCCTCATATCCTGCTAGAATCCCAATTTCCCTCGCCACTCGCCTTCAATTTCCTCTCCGAAAAAAAAAAAAAAAAAATCCCGCACAGAACCCCTCAATTAACATTTTTAAGACCTACATATTTCACTCCAATCTCCCCTTTCCCTCTCCCCAAAACAGCTGACAAAAAGGAACAAAGGAAAATTCGTGGCACGTGCCCTCAGTCGGTCACCTGTTACCGGCAGGTGGCAGGAGGTACGGATCGTTGATTCAACACTCCAGGAAGGCACAAACCTCTGGAAAAACCGGAAGATTGTGACTCGACCGAGGTATTATACAATCTAAAAAGGTGGAAAGCAAAATGGAATGAAAAAACAAGGGAATAAAAATAGTTTTAGTGCGGGTGGATGGACAGTGGGGTGAGAGGGGTGTGAAGGAAGGTCGGAAGGAAGAGAAGTAAATCCAACTGGGCACAGGTGGTCATCCTGTGGTTGGATTCCACGTATTCTGAGGATTGTGCAATATTTTTTTTACTCTTTTGGACTTAACCTCAACGTGAGTCCAGATTTCCGTATTTCTCCTTTCGTTTGTGAATAAATTTTAACGTGGGAGGTGGAGCTGACCGACGAATAATGCATGAAAAATCCAAGTGTAGAAAGGGCATCAGTATTTTCGAATTCTGAGGGATATTCACCCCGATCTGATCCTCAGTATTAAATATTTCTCATCGATCTGATCAACTTATGGAAATAATTATCGCAATCCAAGATGAATTTATGAGTATTTAACGTATTCCGATTGGTCGCATCAGCAGATTGCTGTCATCATCGGTTATCACATGCTGAGGATGATTGTTATTGTCACCTATACACATGTATAATGACGATCATAAGTAAGTTCTCATTTGCGACGATCATAAATGAACAACATACACCGATCGTGAGTTAGATGAGTTAGATCTGTACCGGGATGGGGTGATTTCTTTTTGAAAAACGAAGGGGTTGGACAGTTGCAAGAGTTCGCAATTCGTTCGATCAGGTCGCGATCAGGTGCAAAAACCACTCACATTCCAATGCTGATTGTGTTGAACAGAGCTTATATTCACTGTCAACTTTTTTTTTTTAAACAAAAGCTGCATATTCCATACACTCTACAACATGTAACACGAAATTTCCGTAATCCTTTGTCTCCGGGGATTATGAAGTTTGATATGTGAATAGTAGTTCATTCCGTGCTGAATAATTTCCATATAATACAGGTTTGTTACAACCGCACAATATCCCATTTGTATAGAGCTATAGTCAAATTTCAGTGAGGTGTTGTGTACTCCAATGTTATTTTCTCTCCTATTCAACGTTCCATAGCATTTAATGAAAAATTCATCTGTTGTTTTTACCCTATTGATCGCTATTTTGGAGCGAGAAAAATTGAGGAAATTCCTGGGGAGGAAGAACATTGAAAAATCATAGAGTTCCTATATCAAAGAGAAATTTCCCTCTTCTGCGGGCTAATTCGTTAATATTTCAATGTATTTTTGATAAGGAATCTGCATTAATAACTGCGCCTGCTGACACACCTCAAACATAATTATAATAAAAGTGGAAATTCGAGGTCACTTCCCGGTGTAACGACGGTGAAGGGGGAGGGAATAGAAGCCAAGGTGAGAGGGGAGAGATTAGATTCAGTCGTGGCTTACCGGTCCCCGGATGTCGTTCCGGAGTGATAACGACCGTTCGTGTGGACCCATTCGTTGTATTTTCAGGTTTGCGATTGCAACATTTTTTTAAAAGGTTTTTTTTGATGAAGTCGTTTTAAAAATACACACGCCTGCTATTCGTTACAGCTAGGTTTTGTATTTTTTTAAGGTTTTTCGTGGGATACTTTTTATCTCCCGTCGGAACTCACACTTTTATGGGACATTCGTGCTGAGAATGAAGGTTTACATCATGTGTGGAATAGGTGAATGGTGGGGATGATAAAATCATCGCGAATTTTCTGGACAATTTTGAATTTATAAATTTCCGGAGACCTTAGGGGCGAGGGGTAGTGGAGGAATTTTTTCCGATAATTGTTTCAATCAATATAAAATACTCGGTGTAAATTTCAGCGAATAAAAAATACCGAGAGCGAATATCCTCGCGTATTCTTGAGTTCATCCTAAAAATGAAAAATTTTTAACTTCCACCAACTTCCCATCAGACCCCCACAGCCCCCAGATGACGGATATACCTCGGAACATTAAAACTAATCCGATTGAACATCTCCCAATACAGCGTTCAATCATTAATAATCAATGATACCGATAATCTCCTGTCATCTCTCTTCCGCGTCCCCACCTCACCTCCCCCGGTAGTCCTGAAAAATCGTTACATTGAAATTTAAACGCAAGCGATCGGATCTATCCGACAAAGCCGCAACAGGATTTCACGTCAAAATCATAACCCGGTGTATGCAGGATGGAGATACTGATATTCCAGTCTGATGACGGTTGTCTAATTAATATTACATGAATCATTGCAAACTATCTGATTGGATGATCACGTCGCTGGGGAGGAGCAGGATGAGTTTGTGGATTTCCCATTCCCAGCGATTGCCTCCTATATCATGCAGCAGGATGATTGTCATTTGTTTTTGGTGATTGTATTTTCGAGGAATTAGCTGACATCTATTATCCATTATTTATCGATATCGATATCGTTGGGGGTTGGTGAGGATTTTCATTTGAATTCGATCCTAGGGAGAACAGAATCGGTTTGTCTGCATGAAATTTTAAATGTTTTTTCTCCTACAATCGTTAATCTTCATTAATCCAATTAAATGACCGGGACTGCATGATCGCCCATCCACCGAGTTCGCATCTAATTCTGAATGAGCTGTACCTGAGACAATATTTTTTCAAAAAAAAAAGACAATGAGCAAACCGGGAATAATTCAGGACTAATCGATTACCTGTCACCGTCACCGTCCACCCACGTTTGTATCGTTTGGCAATAGCATGGGGTTAAAATGGAATATAATCCCCCTACTATTTTTCCCAAGCTCGTTCCCCACTGCACATAATGCTCGTACCTCACGCCAAGGACATTCAAATTTCACGCATGGTTGTGCCACACGGGTTGTTTTTCATGTTACCTCTCACACCCCTCTCCGTACCATAAAAAAAATCTCAGGAATTTACTTTTTTCATTGGGCGCAAGGAGAGATTGAAAGTGAGTTTATCGTATGAAAATTTCATTTTTATGAAGTTGAAATTGAGGTTGACGGGAGGTGAACCGGGGGTGACGGGGTAGTTGAGATTTCCGCTTCCGGTTGATGTCGTTGACGTACATCCACCTTTCGCCCTCTGGAGGTGGGTAAAAGTTTATTTCCCCGGTTCGAATTAATTATTAATCGGACGATAAAGAGATAAAAACGTATCGAATAATGAGCTCATTAGTTTTTTTTTTTGATGAATCTATCGAATTTTCCGAGCGTTATATTCCCACCAGTTTCGGCTCTTCGATCGATGTCATAATTCTTTCAAAAACAGACTCGATCCATAACGTCCATTGACACTGTCCTTCTGTCACGAACGCAGCCAACCCATCAGAATCTCACAACACATCCTGCGGCTCTTGCCTCTGATTGGTCAAGTTGACCATGCATATGCAATAGAGAATATGCAAATACCTTCAACTTGTTGGGTGTGTGGTTGCTCATGTGTCTGACTGAATATTGTGGTGGACGTGAATTCATCGGATACAGAGGGAAATGCATAGCCACCTGCTGCAGATTTTCAAAAGGCTATAAATGGAATGAATGGCTGTACGAGGGAGTTTGGGGGGTAGAAATGTTGGCGATGCAGGCGAAGATGGGGTTGTGAGGTTAGGTGAAACCGTTGGTTGCCTTTAGTCCAATTGAGAAGCCAAACTGACCAATGATAATTACACAGCTCAAAGGAAATTCTACATTCTCTTCTGTTACGTATTTCTCTGCGTTCAGTTCACTGTATTTATTCCGGAAAATAGTTCTAATTTCATGCGTCATTTTGGGGATTCAATTGGAGCAATTGAAATTGCGTTGTCAAGACAATTCCGTGAAATTGTTGGTTAACCTGACGATTAGTTGAAATTAAAAACTATTTTCAATGAATGATTATCGAGTCTCAATGGTTTAATTTATGATTAACCCTTTAATTTTTATTTTTGTTGCAGGATCGGAAGATTTGGAGAATGTTGAGCCGCTTTGGTAAGTGATTATAGGATTTTTTATTATTAATTAGCAGCGCCAAGATTTTTTAAATCTACATACCCATATCATTTCTTAATTGGGGAATCAGGGAGAGGCTCATCGGAATATCAGAGTTTTGGGAACATTGCGGGTAACGAAAAGATCGAAACAATGTCAATAAGTGGTAACGGTACAGCAGGATCAGACTGACACTGCTTGCAAGGCCAAAGGGACGTTAAGACTGTTCTAATCGATTTGAGCTTCAGCTGAGTGACTTTTTTATGAGGCACATGGAGTCTCACACCAAAAATTAGATAATTTCTTTGAGAATTCGATATATTCATTGGAATCCGGCTGGAATATCCATTCCCAATCCTCGAAATTCCATAAAAACTTGGCCGCCTGCCCGTGAAAATTATGGCATCACAATGTCTGATCCACAAGTACGCTGAGAGCCCCAACCCCTTCACCAAAAATTCCATTCACTTGATGCACGTAATCCACCGAACAATGAACAATAATTTCCACTAATTAAATCAATCAATTAAATCATCAATTCAATCACCATTCCAAAAATGATAATTTTAACGATCCCATTAGTTCATAACGACACGTCATTAAAATCGCGTGACGCAAGCATTGCCCATGAGATTCGTATCAAACTGAGAGTGGGGAGAATTGAAGGGAATTAACGATATCATGACTGATAGATGAATTAATGGTAATGAAAAATAAAAGCATCAAAATGGCATTATGCAAGTGGCGACGACTGTCTAGATTTTATTCGCCATTTTAATTGTCGGTATCTCGTTACCGATTACAGACAACAATGAACGATGGTACGACAATAATTATTAACCTCAGTGTCCCCTCTGGCACACCTACATCATCACAAAATGCCCCTATCGCGTCTGTCGTGCCCAGAATCACGTGCACAAATTTCCATTCTCTATCTCATCCCCTCTTCCTCCCACACCACCTCTACACCACGATCTCTCCTACCAATTTATCCCCGGTTATTTTCTCGTTGGATATCGGTTTACCAATTCAACGGTGAGGTGACCGTATAAACCACCAGTGGCATTTTTGTTGTTGAGGACAGTAGAAATAATAAAAACCATCAAACTAAAAATTCAATCATCAAAAATTTTGAGGGGTCAGGAGGGGAAGACGATTTTGCTGGGGTGATTGGAGCGGAAAATGAAAATCTGATTGCAAATTGGAATTTTTGAAGTTTTGGAGAGGTCCGGAGCGAGCTTTCGCTTTTTGTAATGGAATCGTTTGGGAGGAAGGGGTTTATATTGGCTTAATATGAACTTCGTAATGTGTTTCGGTGGTGAACCTGAGAAGTCAGTGAATCCTCTAGATGATTTCTATAAAAAAAAACCGGAAACGACGGGAATCGTTCCGTAATTTTTACTATCATATAATTCGAGGTTTTAATGACATCCATACGGAAGGAAAAAATATCATCGCGCCCCGAGTCACCATAGAAATAAAAATCTTTTGTATCTTCAGTAGTGCCATCCTGTAAATGAACTTTTTGTTCTCCTTAAGAATTAGAGAACTTTTTTTCACTACTTATCGCGTCATTTCCGTTCCCCTCCCGCCGGTGATTCAAAAAACGTCGTAAGAATGAACCGTCATTCATCAATCACTAGACCAAAAAAAAAATTGGTGAAAGTCCTCTAAGTGCCACTAACACTGCAAATTACCCCATTTCGAGTTTTTTTTTCCCCGGCAAATTGAAAAAAAAGTTTCTTCCAAGAAATAACCTAAAACGATTCCTTTGTTCCGGGCAGGCCATGCGCGCACATCCGGCACCATTCGAGGTTAAAATACATAACA